>NC_041389.1:663084371-663092867 GCF_002162155.2 Triticum dicoccoides | reverse complement strand
CCACACTTTATTCAAAAGGAATGTTGTATTCGAAATAAACGTGAAGAGATGGCTTTTTAGATCAACGGGGAACGTAATGTAACATGTGTGAATGTGTAGGTGATGCATTTGGCAGGGCCTAGAGACGTATGTGTGTGTATTACGTATTCGAGAGAGTCGTGGATAGAGGGGCCGGAGGGGGGGGGGGCGGGGGAGAGATAGCACGAGAAATGAGAGTGGTCTAGAGAGAGAGATGGATATGACGTCACGGCGACAGATTCCCTTGAGTGTGTATATGCAAGGGGGTAGGGGATAGAGGCACCAGGAGAATATATTTTTGTGTGTGTGGTGTATGTGTTGGTATGTGTGGGTGTGAGAAGATAACGAGACGTGGGGGCAGAGGGTGTGTCACCGCGTGAGGTCTGGTGGTTCAGGTTAGGCCCTTCGTTCAGTTCCGTCCTGCGCCACATTGGTCGGCCCGTGACGCATTCAGGTTAGACCCATGTATGACTAGTCGTACAAGATAAAGATAGCAGAATTGTGAAGGACTCTGTGTCCACTGACAAAGCCAGCTAGGATTTTTAACCCTAGGTTCTCGGACTAAGGTAACCCCTTTTATCTCTGATATTACTATTCATCCAACCTAACTTTAAGGGGCACCCTATAGAATGCTCTGCTAGAATCATACTCGTCGATTAGGAAGAGAGGTGTGAGACATTGCGTGAGAGATAGGCCTAAAGATAATGTGCGTACAGGAGACACGTAGGCAGGTCTATGTATACAGAAAGGGTCGATGGGGATTGTGTGTGTGTATGCTTGCGAGAGGAAGAGTGCTTGTGATAAAGGTTGGTGAAAACAGTCGTAAATGGTTACGAGAGGGAGGGAGGGTTATATCGAGAGCATGTGTGGGCGAAAGACACCACGGGAGAGAGTGTGTGAGCATGTGTGAGAGACCACCGACGGAGAGTGAAACTACATGTAAAAGACTGATGTACACATTGATTAAAGATATAAATTGTATCCAAATATTAGGATGGGATCATGATATTTGCAATGCGTGTAAGTAACGGTCATTGATCCATCAGACATCTAGATTCTATCAAATTCGAGCATGTTTATATTATTATTCGACACAAATGATCCATACACTAGTAGAAAACATGGCATATGTTCGGGCCAGGTAAGCCCATTAGTCCCGGTTCAGTCACAAACCGGTACCCATGGGCCCATTGGTCCCGGTTAGTGAGGCCAGGGGCCTGCCGGGCCTCGTGGCGGCATTGGTCCCGGTTCGTCTGGCCCCTTTGGTCCCGGTTGGTGGGATGAACCAGGACCAATGGGCCTCACTCCTGGCCCACCACCATTGGTCCCGGTTGGTGGCCTGAACCGGGACCAGAGGGCGTCCTTTAGTACTGGTGCTAGCCAAGAACCGGGACCAATGAACCGGCCAGGGGAGAAGGCTTTTGTGTGTAAAACATTAAAAGCAAAAAGAATTTCCATAAAATAAATAAAAAAGCAAAAAAGAAAAGAAAATAAATAAGTAGAAACAAAATAAAATAAATAAGTAGAAACAGAAAAAACTTTAATAAATAAGTAGAAACAAAATAAACTTTAATAAAGTAAAATAAATAAACTTTCATAAAATAAATAAAAATAGCAACACTAGGTAGAAACAAAATAAAATAAATAAAGCAAATCAGAAAGAATATTCATAAAATAAATAAATAAAGCCAAAAAAAGAAAACAAATAAGTAGAAACAAAATAAACTTTAATAAATAAGTAAAAACAAAATAAACTTTTATAAAACCTCTAGTATTATTGAAACTAAAAATATATAAAATTTATGCAACTAAAATTATCAAAGTATTTTCTGTTCAAAACATTGAAAGAAAAAAGAATTTTCATAAAAAAGTTTTTTGTTAGAAACTTTAATAGTAAAAAGAATTATCATAAAGAATATTTTGTTAGAAATTAAAATACAAAATATATTTTTCAATATAATGATAAAACACAGTAATATTAAATAGTAGGAAAAAGAATCACTCAAAAATCTATTTTTATAGTAAAGCTATTCAAAAACTAGTGATTCACACAAATTTCCAAAAATTCAAAGTTAAACTATTCAAATTAGAAAACAAATGGCACTAACAGAAAGTTTATAATTTTTATTACCTAAAAGCAAAAAGGATCACTGAAAAACTAGTAAGTATTTTGCTGTAAGTAGAAATAAAATAAAATAAATAAAGTAAAAAAGAAAAAAATTAAAAAAAGTGCCACCTAATGGGCCACCCCGGCCTGAATACGACTAGAAACCCACCAATGGGCCAGGATTCAGGCCCGCAAAAGGCCCAGTAGGCCCACAGGCACAGCGTGACAGAGATTAGGCCCATAAGCCTGTATTGGAGAGGAGCTCGAGAGGGCAGCAGCAGTGGGGTTTATAAACCACTCCGAACCCCTCAACTAGCGAGGTGGGACTAAACTTTTGGTCGCGACGCGGGCAACACCAGGCCTTTGGTCCTGGTTGGTGGCACCAACCGGGACTAAAGGGGGAGCATTGGTCCCGGTTGTTGCACGCAACAACCGGTACCAATGCTCCCCCTTTAGTCCCGGTTGGTGCCACCAACCAGGACCAAAGGCCTTTGCTTCCCGCCCTTCGGACTGCTGAAAAGAGACCTTTGGTCCCGGTCGGTGGCACCAAGTGGACTAAAGGCGGTCATTGGTCCCGGTTGGTGGCACCAACCGGGACCAAAGCCTTTGCTATACAAGCAACACTTAGGAAATTTTTAGATTTCCATCGTCAGTTGCCCCCCCGCCCTTTGACGCCGACTTCTTCGACACCACCAGGCTGCCCGAACGCCTCCCACCGCCCCCACCGTCACTGTCACCATCACCCGTGCCCTCGCAGCTGCCCTCGCCCACGCCCTCGCCATCGTCGCGCGCGCCGCCCCTTCCCCGACCCCGCCGCCGTCGCCCCGACCACACACCGCCGCCACGCTCGGTCCGATCGGCCTTCCTCTGATTTTTTTTCACACACACATATATATATATATATATATATATATGATGTTTTTAGATTATATTTATATGTGTAATTATATGTATATGTGTGATTATATGTATGTGTGTATATATGATTATATGTCCTGTTTTTTTCTAGATTTTTTGTTCATATATATGATGATTTGTTTTTTGCATTTTTATAAAAATGTATTTATGTATGTATGTTCTCTGTGTATATATGTTCATATATGCAAAAGTTGGATTTTTAGAAAAGTTTAATCTATTTATGTTGTCTGATTTAGTGCATTTTAGGTTAGTTTCATTTTTAGAAAAGTTTTAGATATTTAGGAAGAAGGAAGAGAAGGAAGAAGGAAGAAGAAGAAAAAGTTTTATATATATGCAAAATTTACATTTTTAGAATTTTTTATATATCTAGCTAGAAAGAAGAAGAAAAACTTTTATATATGCAAAAGTTACATCTTAGAAAAGTTTTATCTAGGAAGAAGGAAGAAGGAAGAAGAAGAAGAATAAGGAGAAGAAAAAGGAAAATAATAAGAAGAGGAAGAAGGAGAAGAAGAAGAAGGAGAAGAAGTGGAGAGGAAGAAGAGGAAAAAAAGAAAAAAAATTGAGGAGAAGAAGAAATGAATAGAAGAGAAGAAGAAAAAAATAGAGTAATTTCTAAAATTTTTTCTTCACCTCTATTCCTCTCTTCTTCTCCTCTTTTTTTCTTCTTTTTTTCTTCGATCTTCTCCTCGCTCTATTCCTTTCTTCTTATCCTCTTTTTTTCTTCTTCTTCCTCTTCTTATTTTTTATTGGGTATGTCGTTGTCGATATACCACCTCCCCGATAACTTCGACATGAGGGGTGGGGGTCGATATACCCCCTCCCCGGTAACATTTTTTTGGTGATATTGTTGTCGAATATGCAAATGTTTGTACGTTCATATGCTAAGAATATGTCAATTTTTTGTACTAGATAATGATGATGATATATGAAAACTTGGTCAATTTTTTTTGTTGTAATTTTGTTCGATGAATGTTTTCTGTTAAAACTTGTATTAAGTTTGTTCGATGAATGTTTCGTGGGAGAGGGAGTAAAAACTCATCAAACATGAGGGGGGAGGATTCCCCCTCCGGTTCCTGACTCGGGAATTCAACATATATTCAACATGAGGGGGGGGGGTCGATATACCCCCTCCCTGATAACATTTTTCTTTCCATGTATGTATGTCGTCGTTGTCGATATACCCCCTCCTTTACCAAGTTAAAAGAGCGTTGTCATCGAGGCCACCCCGAACCCTTTAAGCATTGCCGAGGCCACCCCAAACTCTAGAGAAACGTTGAGACCATAAATTAATATAATTCCTTGTTGTGATTAGCTATAGCTAGGTCTATGTTTTCCACTAATATATCCATCTATCATGTTTGTATAATAATTGCCGTGTCGTAATATTTGCAGAAACTATGGAGCACGGCCGAGACGAGGAAGCAGAACGGGTGTTGGGGGACATAATCGCAGCCGGAGGTGATGTCATGTCATATCTCAACGAATACGATGGCCTAGAAGGAGAGGGTGAAGAAGCAGACTACGGTTATCGAACTATGGAGGAGACCGTGACCGGTACTGAATGCCGGTGCAAGAAGCAGATCGTGACGACGGCTCCGGTGACCGAACAGAGTCCGACCAGGTATATATATTAATTAAGATTGTGCTGACTAGTTGATGCATTCATTATTTTGGTATCTACACACATATTAACTCTCGTCTTTCTTGTTTTTTTCTAGCCCTCCGGATCAAGCACAACTTCGGTAAAGAGAGGAGGCCTGAAGAAAATGTTGCGCTCGGATGAAAGGTTCACGATCACAGCAATCGCATGCGATGGACAACCGATTGAACCCCTCCGGACCAAGGATGCATTTAGTACTCAGTGCTGGGTTCTTGTTAGGGACATGATCCCAATCAGCATCGAGCTATGGAATCAACCTAAGGATGAAGAGCTTCAAGTTTCTTTTGTCAAAGATAGACAGAAACATGATCTTTGGAAAGTACTCATGGTAAATTTCACCCTACCGGAAGAGGAGGATCAGGAGAATCCAGTTATAGAGCCATTGATGAAGTCCTTTGCTCTCAAGAAGATGGCAGATCTATTCAGGAAGTGGAAGAATGACCTGAAAGCAAAGTTTGTTGACAAAGAAAAGACACCAGAATTCATCGGCCGGTACGAGAAGCTCAGAGATCAATGGGATGCATTTGTGGCCAACAAGACATTGGAGAGGAGTAAGAAGATGTTAGCGATAAACAAGATAAATGCTGCGAAGAAGGAGCATCACCATCGCACAGGGTCAGGTGTCTACCTTAAAGCCCGGCCGTTGTGGGCCAAGGCTGAGAACGACCTGCTTGATAAAGGGGTTGAACCAGAGACATTGAACTGGCCATACCGTTGCCGGACTTGGTTCTTCGGGGTTGACGGAACCTTGGACCCTATAACAAGGAAGTGCGTTTGGACGCGCGAGCAACTGCGAATACCCATCATGAAGCTTTAGCACTATATCTCCTCAGCGCAGGAAGGGACGTTCGTTCCAGACAGAGAGAAGGATGAGCTCACAATGGCCCTCAGGAATCCTGAGCACCCTGGACAGACACGAGGCACGCCAGGCTCCGTTCTGTGGAAGTCTTGGTTTCTAGATGCACGCGGTTACAAATGCCAAGAGAGGAGGAGGAAAGTGGAGCAGAGCGAACGGTAGGAGCTGCACGCAAGGGTACGGAAGCTAGAGGAACAAGATGTAGTTCGAAGCAAGCGACCTGCCGAACCTACCCCGCCATCTCAGCGGAGAAGCAGCGTGGCTTCCACCGAGCTGCTTCTGCTGGAGCCTGTCTTCACGGCTCCTGCTAGCTACCCTGTGGATGCTATCATAGAGTCTCAACATTGCTACCTTATGACGCAATGGCAGAACTACAAAGTCAAGGTGACTATCAGCTCTGTTCGACCTCCTGAACCCTGCGCAACTTTTCACTGCCGTCCAATTCCAGAAGGATATGCTAGGGTGAAGGTGGACGAAATAACGGAGAGATTTGAGGAGCTCGTGCTTGACCACCCTACTGGTGAAGGGGAGACTCGGCTGGGTTCTACTGTGAAGACTCGACGCCTATGGCGGAAGGAGCTCATCAACCTTCCGAACTGGACGCATCCGCCTCCTCCTCATCCTCCGGCGAGTCAGGGCACTCCACCTCCTCCTCCGCCTTCTCCTTCGGCGAGTGATCAGGGCACTCTACCTCCTTCTCTGACGCGTGGCGGCACTCCGCCTCCTTCTCTGCCTACGCTAGTGCACCTGACCAGCCAGCCTCCTCCTTCTCCGCCTCGTTAGCAAGGGTAGAAGAGACCCGCCGCCTCTTCGGCTGCTCTGGCGCATCGTACTCCTTCTCCTCCGCCTCGTAAGCAACGGACGAAGAGAGCCGCAGCTGCTTGGCCTGCTCCGAGGTCTAGCAGTATAGCCAGAGGCAGGAGGCAACACAGATTTGGTCCATCTCTCAAGACTCCAGAGAAGTTACCATACTAGATGACTGCACAGGAAAATGAGGAGATCTGTCAAGCCCAAGTGAAGGACTACTTCGAAACGCAAAGAGCTAAGAGACATCCACCTCCGGAGGAGAAGATAGATCCGGTGAAAGCGAAGCGCACTTCGGATGCCCTGCAACAACCACCACCGTCTCCGCCGCAAACCAACTATGAGCACATTACTGAGAAGACATATAAGGAAGCGAAGTGGTCGGGAAGTACTTGCAGTGATAAAAAGGTTACAAGAATGAAGAAGTGGGAAAACATTCCCCAGCTCGGCGAACAAGCGAACCAATCGTGCCCCCCGCTCAAGGTGTCTAGCGATATCTTCGCTAATCATCTGGGGATCCTGCCCGGTACCAATCCTGCAGATTACATGCACGACGACGATGCACATTTTGATATAATGGAGGTGGATGAATTAAAATACGACTACAGGAAGCCTCTCGTCAAAGATGGAACTACTCTAACAACGATGATGCGAAGATTCCATGATTGGTACATGGAAACCTGCAGAAAGCAGTCAGCTAGGAATAAAATTGATACTTTGACGCTGAAAGTTAAAGAGGATCAGTACGACCTCATTGGAATTGAGGAGTTGTCTATTCCATTTGAGGAGTTCTTCCAGTTTTTCAATCTAGAGGCCCTCGATAAATTAACGGTCACTTGCTACTGCCTGTAAGTACTACTTCTTTCATTGAGTCTCTCTATATAGCTCAGCTCTTTCATTGCATGTATATATAATTATCCTCACTATATTATGCATATTGAAAATCGTCGAATGCAGAAAAGCTAAAATGTATGATATTGGGTTCATTAACACAAATCTCATAGATGTATTTACGGTTACATTTCATGCCAAAGAAACTGAGGACAACTTGCTACGATCGTTGGTAATAAATCAAAACAAAGATACAATACTCTTTCCTTACAACTTCAAGTGAGTGTTACTGTCTTGTGCATATTCGGTTTCCCTTAATTATTACTCGAGGTTATAGTAATTAATGTAATTGATGAGTTATGCATGCGTGTGCAGGTTCCACTATTCTCCTAGAGATTAAGCCTGAGCAGGGACTAGTAACGTCTTAGACTCGAGATGAAAAGATCCCGAGGACTATGCGGACATGTCTAAGATGCTCAAGAAGTAAGTTGAATCGATCATTATCGCACCATATCAGCAACTTTGTTCATTTCACGATATCAAGTGGTTGTTTTCTTTGTCTCGTAGGGTTTGGAAAGTATTCACCGCACAAGTTACTTCATTGCCGCGAGATCTGCGATGGAAATACCCGAAGGTAAGTACTACTAGCTAGCTAGTTCCGCGCATCTCCCGTTGATTCTAGCTACTTTCATCAGTGCCATTTATAATGCTTCGTTATCAGTTTGATTGACCTCTATTTCTCGTGAAGTGCTTGTGGCAGGAACCCGAGAATAATTACTGTGGATACTACGTCTGCGAGTTCCTCTACAACGCGATGGCCAAGAATAGGCGGGGCTACTCTAAAAGAAAATATTAAGTGCGTAAGAAAAAATATTAACCAGTTTATTTTATTACCATCATTTCTGTTGAGTTTCATTCATATATATGTATTGACCCCTTTATTCAAACTAGATGTGGGAGATGCGGAATGAAGTCGTACCAGAAGATCGCATGCGAGCAATTCAAGAGGAATTGGCTGGATTCTTTCTTGACCATGTCATTAATAAAGCCGGAGAATACCACCATGCATGTGTAAGTTGAGTTCATATGTTAGAGTATTGTAGGAGATCTTACACATTGTATATATATATATATATATATATGTAGCCAGTAGCGTTGGTAAGATCTACGAAAACTTGTTGTTCGACCAATCTCTCGGAGAAGGAGAGGTCGATCACTTCTGTATATGTTCATGACGATCTTATGTACTTAATAGTTTCCTTCATTTGCTTACTAGCTAGCTAGCGTGTCGAGTCCTCTCTA
>NC_041389.1:663039986-663084108 GCF_002162155.2 Triticum dicoccoides | reverse complement strand
AAAACCCCAGCCCATGAACTGCTGATGCATGGAAGGCTTTTGGTCCCGGTTGGTGGCACCAACCGGGACAAAAGGCCCCCTTCCTGGGCAAGCAGCAGCGGCCATGTGGAGCCCCCATCTGTCCCGGTTCCTAGGCCAACCGGGATTAAAGGGACAGGAATTTAGTGGCGACCCTTTAGTCCCGGTTCGGGAACCGGGACAAATGGCCCTCACGAACCGGGACGAATGGGGTTTTTTCTACTGGTGACATAGTTAGTATTTTGAACTCCAGACAATGCATCGCTTTAGCAATCGAATATAATCGTGAGTATAGTTCATGTTGTGTGTGTAAAGCACATTATACATACGAAAGTTACACAATGAACATTATAAATAGCTACCTATGAACTAGCATAAATTTGAATTCAACTTAAGGTGGTTTAAAAAAATCGAATTCAACATGAAGTCCATTCATTTATTTGAATTTGATATCATGGCATTTGTAAATCATACCTAAATTATGGGGGCACCAATCTTTGCTCTGATTTTGTACATAATAGCATACGTAGTTGTGTACAAAATAGATTCAAATTTAGCTCCTCCATTCCAAAATAATCGTAGTTATAGGATTTTCAAGTGTCAAAATTTCAAAAAGAAGCGGATAGTTTAATGAGGTTTTCAAACATACAAGGTCAAATTTAACGTTGTCTATTTAGGTTAATCCTCATAGTTCAAGAGTACTCTAAACATTGTGTTTCAAAATTTCGAACGAAGCGCCAAAAGAGCCTCTACTCGCCCGAAACCGCGTGAGACCAATGTTTGGTAGTACAAGGAAATTACTTTTCTAATAACTCCGATCCGTGAAACCTACCGGCCCGACATCCAAAGGTCTAAATCGGGGTAGGTTTGTAGCTTCATCTAGACGCCACGCAACCGCCTCCATAAAACATTCATACACAATGGTCGCCTAAGCACACATGCGTGCGGCCGACATCGCTCCCGCCCACTATTTGGGACACCTGGGATTACCATCCTACCCCCGACCCGCAGTAGGTCCGAAATTTAAGAGGGGGAAAGTTTGTACTTTCCCCGGTTTTCAAACAAGCGCGTCCCATCTTCTGTTCAAAAAAGCCAAAAACAAGTGCGTCCCGGACCGAAACATGGTTCTCCCCCCTCCCCCCGCCCACCCGTCCAATTCCCCATTCGTACTCCGTGGGCGGAAAAACTACCTCTCCACCAGCCGCGAAACCCCAACGTCCTCCGTCTGCCACCCCATGCCACCCATCAACCGCCGCCCTCCTCCATCACACTGGAGCCGATACCCTGACATCATCATCCACCGCAGCCTCAACCGCAACGCCCTCCACGACTAGTAGTTAAAGCCGAGGCCGAGCCGTCTGTACCCGAGCTAGTTCAACCACGCCGTCCTGCGCCTCACCGCTGCCGCTCCAACTTCACCACCGTCCACTGCACCAGAGCTGTTCCTGCTACGCCGTCCTTCTCCACCTCGGATCTGCTTCCCCTCCACCGATATACGGCCACGGCAATACTCTCAACAATTTGGCCATGGGTTTGTTCAAGGATCCCCGGCTCTCCAAAACATCGGTTCCCCCGGGAGAAAAAAAGAAGATTGCCGCAACATATGGAGGAGACCACACTGGCAACTAATACGGGTACTCCTCTTCCCTTATTCGTGCAAATCTTACATGTCAGCTTGCACGGTATTCATCCTACAAAAGACACTAGTTGACCGCTTCTTCTTGATACTAGATGTTCCTAGTAACTTGCGATGCACAAGGTTTCTCCTCATATACTATTTCACTTTAGCTAGAGGTCCGTCGCCCCCCCTGAATTTCAATTCCTGGTCAGTTGATTCCCAATTAACGGAAGCATTCCCAGCATAACAGGTGCTAGTACGCCTATTACAACGGGGAAGCAGCGCCTCGGTGTTTATCCTAGGGGCGTGTGGGGCCTAGAGTTACTGGCGCCCGATCTGGAGGTCGGCCGGGATTAAAGGGATGGCCTGGGGGCACTGCCAAGCACGGCGGTGGTGCGAGGTCGAGGGAGGGTGGGGCGGCGGAGGCAGGGGTCTGGGCTGGTGGTCGCTGGCGGTTCGAGAAAGATCGTCAATAGTGACTGGCAGGAGGTAGACGAAGGCCATCTTCCCGTTCTTTATAGATCTGGCGGTTCATTAAAAAATTGACTAACCTATTTATTTTCAGTCGATTGTTATCTTGATATGACCACATGTGGTGGTGTGCTGGAGGAGTACCAGCATTTCCTGTGCTCATATATTACAAAATCATACAGAGTAGAATCTAATTTTGTTTGCCATGCAATGTTGTAGAGCTATCATATGTCTCCTTTCATTTATTTTCCAGCCACCTGCTATCTCTATTTTTATAGTGCACTAGTTCTGCACACACTTCACCCATACTCTCACTATTGTGTTTTCATAAGCCTCAAATGGTCACACCGGGGACTCTTGATATTCACCCTCTTTATAAAGGGGTCGAGACCTACGCCTCCTTTTGCACCTTCATCGCGCCTCCTCGCACCTCGAGTTCTAACACCCAAAACCAAAGCTCCACCCCTCCGAGATCCTCCAATATGTCCGGATCTGACCCTCAAGGCCGGTCGGTGGCCTCCTCGATTGAATAGAAGGACATTGCAAAGCTTAGGGAGGTCGGATACTTGACGGCAGATATCCAGCACAGGCTCCCTGCTCCAGGGCAGGTCATCCCTACGCCGGAGACCAACGAGTGTGTCATTTTCGTCCCACACTTCCTCCGCGGTCTGGGTTTAACCCTTGATCCCTTCGTGAGGGGGCTCATGTTCTATTATGGGCTGGATTTTCACGATCTGGCTCCCTACGCTATCCTCCATATCTCGTCGTTTATTATCCTGTGCGAGGCTTTCCTCCATGTCACCCCACACTTCGGCTTATGGCTCAAGACCTTCAATGTGATGACGAAGATGATCGAGGGGCGACATTTGGAGTGCGGAGGTGCCGTAATAAGCAGGAACGGCGATGCCCCGTGGCCAGAGGGTTCTTTCCCAGAAGTATCCGATATATGACAGCGGAGGTGGTTCTATGTCACAGCTCCCAGAGGCACAAAGTGGGCGGCTGCCCCCGAGTTTCGCTCAGGCCCTCCATCACAGTTGGCATCTAGGACAGACGTAGGACGGAATTGGGGACCCACAGGTGATATACCAGTACTGCAAAATCGCATCCGGGAGCTTCTTGCAAGAGACATTAATCTTGTTAGCATAATGCAAGTGATGTTGATCCGGCGGATGTTGCCATGCCAACGCCGGCCTCTCCGGATGTGGGAGTTCAATCCGGAAGGTCCACGGACCGTCAAGCACTTCTTCGGCCTGAAGCTTGAAGAGATGTTCAAATTATTCTTCGGGTGGTAAGTAAAGTGTCCGGAGACCACCGAGGATGCGGGCCTAAGCTGTAATCGCCTAGATACCCAAGTAAGTAACTTTTGTGCCAGACACCCTGTTTTGTATTTATCATGATTGTTTGTTCTGAAAATCATCCATGGCTAGGAATGGCTCAGCAAGGCAGAGAGAATCAGGTGTTCGGCGCCACTTCCCGAAGGCTCGCCCGCTCCCAACATGGCCAAGATGCTTGACCGAGTACTCAGCCGGATGCCCTTTGGGAAAGACAAGGGGAAGGACGAACAATCCGAACCCCACACGCTACGCATCCGAACTGGGGGAATTGTTACCTCCCATAGGAGGATAGTCGGGAAGGGGAGGCTAAGTCCTCCTCCCCGCGCGGGAAGAAGAGGGCCGCCTCCGAAGACTCGGAGACGGAGATGCCCAAACCTGGGAAAAAGATAACACCAGGGGCTTTGCCCCAACGGGCACCCTCACCGCATCATGCCCACTAACGGGCCAGCCCTCCACCGAGGTGTAAGTTAATTTTTAATTAGAAGGTACTGCGTTCCTCCTAGATCAATAACCAGGATTCGCCTTTTGCAGTCCGGCTAGCTGCCCTTCTCAACAGAGTTCGTCTTCGGGGGATCTTCCTCCAGAGATGATGGAGAGCGAGACCCCACCCACCTCTCCGACTCATGAAGCGGGCGACGCTGAGGTGTCGTCACGGAGGAGTCTGGATATGCCGAAGCCGGAAGCCAATGTGTCAGCCCCCCTAAGCCCGGAGCATTTGGCTCCTACGAGGGGCGATGGGAAGGGTCAGGCAAAATGCAGTGTCCGGCCAGACGTACTGACGGGCCTACTGGAGCGAGCTGCGTGTCGGATTTTGGGTTCCGGCAGACCCTTGAGGTTCGAACACTGGGGGTGCACGCGGAGATCCAACCCTCTACCGTCTCGCTCCTCGCCGAACCGGTGGGACCTAAACTACTAAACAGGACAGCGCAAGAGACACAAGATTTATATTGGCTCAGGCCACCATTGTGGTGTAATACCCTACTCCAGTGTGTGGTGTGGTGGATTGCCTCTAGGGCTGATGAGGAACAATACAAGGAAGAACAGCCTCGTGAGGGTCTGTTCTTGGCGGGTGCGATGAACTGCTAGGAGAGGTTCAATCGCTCTAGCTACTGATGTCTTGGTGATAAATCGGATCCCCTTGCCCTGGGGGTGGCTAGTCCTATTTATAGGCGAAGGCCCTGGGCCTCTTCCCAAATATTGAGCGGGAAGGGCACCAACAATTGGCCATTTTGAAGGGGAACATCGGGTACACTTATCCTGACTAAAGTTGGTCCTCGCCTGCCAAAGGCTCTGGTGATGACGCCGGCTTGGGCTCCACAATGACTCCCTTCCAGCCGTTGGGCTGGTCTTGGTCTTGTTGCACCGAAATGGACGCCTTTCCTTGATACTCTTGCATGTGCTTGCTCCCTTTGCACCAAAGAGGAAGGGGAGGACACTGCACGGGCTGGCGCCCGACTGGCGCTCTTGGTCGTCATGGCTTGCATCATGGGCACCTCGTGAGGTACCCCGCCTTGAACTCTCCGCCTCCTCATGAGCCAGCCTGATGAGGCCATGCCTGAGGAAGCTCCTTGTCGTCCGCCCTGCGAGGCTTGGCCCCTCGCGAGGGTCTTGAGCTTGCGTTGAGGAAGGTGGGCTGTGCTGGGCCTCCTTTGAGCCACGCCGTAGGCCGCAGGCAGGCAAGTCTGGGGACCCCCGTTCCCAGAACACCGACAGTAGCCCCCGGGCCCATGGCGCGCCCGAACTTGGCCGAGCAGAGAGGCGAAAGGGCAAGTGTGATGTGTCGCGGGCCCTAACAGCCTGCGGCCTTGGGCGCCGTGTGGCGGTTGATTTGACGTGGGCGGCACTGTTCCCCCACGCCTCCTTATTTCGTGCCTTGCTAGGCAGACACGCTGCTGTACACATCCGTTCCCCCTTCTGCTGCTTGAGCGCCTCTGTCCTTCCTCCTCTCGAACTCCAGCTTTCTCTTTCAATCCAATCTCGAATCTCCCCCCCTTTTCCATCGCCATGGCTCCGACGAAGAAGGGAAAAGGGAAGAAACCCGTGCCTCCGCCTCGCTCGCCGCCGCTGGCGGCCTCCGCCGTCGACCCGTCGATCATACTCAATTGGGAGGGATTGGGCAAGGTTAGCTCAGCTCTTGCCACCGCCTTCAACGAATGCGGGAGGACGACGGCCTGGCCCACGTCCCACTTCTCCGTCGACAGGATAGTCACTGAGGTCCGGTATTTTGCTGACACCCTATGGGCGGGGCTGGTTCCCGCCTTTTCTGATTTCTTCAATACCGTGCTTTCCCACTATCAGATCCACATGATGCATCTGGGTCCTGAATCCATCACTCTCCTCTCGGTCTTCTTCTTCGTTTGTGAGGCAATGATGGGCATCCTTCCTTCGGTTGCCTTGCTGTGCCACTTCTTCTCTCTGCGCCTTGTCGACCCTACCCAATGCTCGGCGTGCGTCAGCTTTGTCGCCGCGCCTGAGACAGCGGCCTCAGGGATTGACTTCAGCCTTCCTCCGCCCGCGGCTGAGTTCCGCGAGAGGTGGCTGTATGTGGATGTGGGGGTGCCCAACCCCCTGCTATCAGAGCCAACTTCGCCTGCTGTCCCCAATTCAGGCTGGGGCCAGGAGACGCTTTCAGGCCCTCGGCTCATCTTCGTCTGGCACCGCTTCGCGTTCTTGAGGTCGCTTCCTGTGATAGCACCCAAGGTGTTGAAGGAGTTCCTGCTATGCCGCATTGCTCCTCTCCAATGCCACTCCCACCAGATGTGGGCCTTCAGTGGACCTGATGATCGTATGAGGCTCCAAAAGGAGGACCTGCCGCCTGTAACGCTGAGGAAGGTGCTCCTGGTCCTGACTGGAGACCCCAACCCCGGCGGCATCCGGCATGGTGGGGCCTCGTTGTACCTCTGCCAGAACAGGGGCGATTTTCTGAACCAGATGCCTATCTTTGATGAATGGTGGCCGCGCCCCGCTAGCCTCCAAGGGCCTCGCGAGAATCTAGTGATGGTGACCGCCCTTCCGGTCGGTCAAGGCGACTCTTCCTCAAGTGGTGGTGCAGGGAGGCGTGAGCCGCCAGAGGCCGAGGGGACCCCCGCTGGGGTGATAGCACCGGGCGACGCTCATGAGGAAGCAATTCCTGAGGCTCCTGCCGCCGTGGCCGAGGGCGGCAGGCAGCTGCCCGCTGCGCCTACGGCTGAGGCCCCCGAGGCCCCAGCTGCCTCTCTTGGTGAGGCGACTAGCAGCGCGCATCAGGTGGACGCGCCTGACATAGGTCGCCTTGATGCTTCTCCCTCGTCGCAGGCTGACCCCTGTGCTGAAATCTTGGGTCGCTTCCGCGTGGACTTCGAGGCCCTCCGGAAGAGAAGGGAGGCCCTGGGCAATGATTACCCTTGTCGCCTGCTGAAGCGCAGGAAGTACTTCGCCATCGATGAGTAAGCGTTCGCCTTCCCCAGCTCCTGATCCTTTTGCTGCCCGTACTGATCCTTGCCCTGCAGGCCCGTTCCTGCCGAGCTCACGGGGGCGGCTGAGGAGCTGCCCCCCTTGGTTTCGCCTCCTCCACTGTCTCCGAGCGCTCCGAGCAGCAGAGCCCTTGTGGTGAGGGCGACCGGTGAGGCGAACCGCCCCGAGGCGCATCGAGGCCCTGCTCGCCTCGTGACCCTCCTTTGCAAGCCCTCTCGTGGCATAGCCGGCCTGCCGTGGGCTTCTCGCCTGGTTGTGGACGACGATTGGCTGAGGCGCTTCCTGCGCTCTTCGTCTAGGGATGGGGTGGGTCCAGGCCGGGCTTCTGGCAGGCGTGCCCGGCCGTCACGAGGGTGCCAGCCCCCAGCCCCCGGCCCAGAGGAGTAGTGCTGACTCGTGGGCCCCGTCGCGTGCTTGGGGCAGGTGATGGTGTGGAAGACGTGCTTGAGCGCGCTCGGAGCGTCGTGCTCTTCGCCAGGGATTCCTTCGAAGGGCAGCTGATGCGCTGAACCTGCTTGGTGAGGAGCTCGCGGATGAAGACGCGCGCCTTGAGGCCAAGGGCCTGCGCCTGGCCGCAGAGAGGCGCGAGCTGGAGGGCGCCATCGCCCTTACGCGCCATCAGCGCTATCTTGACGACGAAGAGGCCAAGGCGTCGCTGGTGGCCTCTCGGGAGGCTTGTTCTCGGGCCGCTGAGGAGGCTCGGGGAGCTGACCGTCGGCGTGAGGCAGCGGAGGAGCGGGCACGGGAACTCCTGGCCCGTTGCCACTCATTGGAGGAGCAAGTGGAGCTGCGCCAGGCAGCCCTTGCGTCGATGAAGGTGGCCTCTGGCGATCCCATGGAGCTCCAGAAGCGTGAGGAGGCGCTGACGCTGGAAGCCGCCGAGCGCGCACGCGAGTACGATCGTCTGGAGACGAGGGAGCGCTTGGTGACGCAGGCGGAGGACGATGTCGCTGCATGGGAAGCCCGTGTCTTGGAGGAGGTCGGGCGTCGAGTGGTGACGGCATGCCTGAACCTCGAGCGCGAGTTCGAGGAGAGGCTGGGGTTGATCAAGGTCGAGGCCGAAGGTAGGACCACTGTCTTGAGGGCCAAGCTGGAGGAGGCGACGCGGCGGGCCTACGCCTTTCGGGCCGCCCTTGAGGTGGCGCGAGGGGAGTCGACCACCTCCCAGGCTGAGGTGCTCCTTCTTCGCCAACGGGTGGAGGAGGCTGAAGCCGTCGCGCGACAGAACACGGATGAGATACGCTAGCAGCGGGTCCTCGAGCATGAGCATGGCCCCATGCTCACTACTCTCCGGGAGAGGGCCAACACGGCCCTGGGTAACATCTGTGAGGCGGCTGTTGGCGAGCCGCACGCAGTCAACTATGCCGGCAACCTTCAGTTCTTCACCGATGTGGTGATGCAGCTGGAGGTGCGGTCGGTGAGGGCCGACAGGTTGGTGGAGGAGAGCAGCCGCGCCCTGCTCTCGCGCGCCTTTTCTCGTGTCTTCAGCCATCTCCGGAACATGGACCCCCACTTCGACTTCGACGCAGCCATCGCCCCAGTTCCCCAGGTCGTCCGAGACGACCTGGCGCACTGGGTGGAAGACAATGTGGATGCCCTCGTCAGGGCCTTCGCTTCGGACAATGACGGCGTGATCGTGGCTGCCGATGAGGGCGGCGTGGTGAATGGCCCTGACGCCGCTGAGGGCCACGCAGACAGTGATGGCGAGGCCAGCGACGCCAGCAACTGTCGGGGCACGCTGTGGCCACGAGCACCTATGGGGAAGGAGCCCCTTAGTGGTACGGCAGGGAGGCGGAGGGCGCACGTAGAGCGGATCGAGGCGACGGCACGCGAGGGGTTTTTACCCAGCTTCGGAGCTCTCCGGAGAGATAAGACTCCTACTGCTGCCTTGTGTTCGTATTAGTTCTTGCTCGAGGGCTCGAGCGTATGGTGGTGGTGGATGCGTCCAAAGAGCCGAACCCCTTCTACGTGCGCATGGGCCTCCCTTTTATAGGCTAAGGGGGTTACCCACAGGTGGCAGCGTAGGAAGAGGGGCAGAAAGGTAAAAACGTGGGTTGGTACAACAGTGCTCAACAGTGTCCCATACCTAACTCTGACGGCAGCGGACAAGGGCATTTAATGCCCGTCTGGTCGCCCCAATAGTGCAGGGAGGTGACCGTTAGGTGCGCCATCGATCGCCACGATGGCCTCCTTGTCAGCTCCGCTCGCCACCTCGCCCCGCATGGTTGCGCAGCGCTTCGCCACGTGCCTCTGAGACGGTCTTGGCACGACACGTCGTTGGATGAGCTGGAGCTTGGGTGCGGGGAGGCAGCCTTGCCGCGGCGAGTGCCTTGCCGCGGCTCTTCTCTTGTCGCGCCGGCAAGCTCGCCGGTCGCCATGCCTTGCCGGGACGCGCGGGGCGTCGCAGCAAGTTCTCTAAAGGGCCCTGGTTGGCCTTCCCGGCAAGCTCCTCTTGCCGGGATCTTTGCCTATCCCGGCAAGCTTCTCTCGCCGGGGTCTTGTTCTTCCCGGCAAGCTCCTCTTGCCGGGGCCTTGTCTTCTTAGTTGATACTTCGTTCTTGAATGGCAGTTATATGAAGTGGCGGAGGGTCTTGGCGGGCGTCCGGCAAGCCTTGTTGCGGGGTCTACGACTGCCCGTGCACAAGTTTGGGGTACTAAGGTACCCCTACTTTAGTACACCGACAGGAGCCCCCGGGCCTGGGCCATACACGGCACCGAGCGCTGTTGGGCCAGGCCCAAAACAGTGCACGGGCACGCGCGGCCTGGGGCCAGACAGACCCTACCCTGGATCCACCACGCTCCCTCGCAACGGCACGCGTCGATTGCGGCGCCGTGGGAGAGAACGTGGTCAATTAGTTATCTCCAGGAAATGCGTAACGTTCGCATCCCCATTTATAAGCAGGGGAAACAGGGCCGTTCCCCCACCTTCGCTGCTCGCGGTTCCTTCTTCCGAAAGCCCCGCCGCTCTCCTACGCCTCCCTAGTCGAAAGAGAGCAGTGCTCCGCCGCCCGCCGTTGCCTTCGCTGTCCCTCGCCGCTTCCGTCATGGCTCCGAAGGCCGGGAATGCTGTGAAGGCCGCGAAATCGTCCGAGGCGCTGGAGCTCGAGGCGCTGCGCAAGAAGCGAGTGCTTTTCCTCCCCGAGCTCACCCTGGAGGCGCTGCGAACGGAGTTCTATCTCTTCTGGTCGACGGAGACGCGGGTGCATCCGCGCACGCCGGTGCTTTCCGCGGAAGCCTCCAAATCGAAGAAGTTCCCCAGAGGGTACTACTTCTTCCCTGTGTTCTTCTATTGCGGGCTCTGCCCACCTTTTTCCGATTTCTTCTGCGACATCATGAATACCTACGGGTTTCGTCTTCTTGATTTCACCCCCAACGCTGTTCTGACAGTGGCAGTTTTCGCACACCTCTGCGAGAACTTTGTTGGCATCCTCCCCAACGTTGCTCTTTTTCGCCGTTATTTCTCACCCCGAGTCGAGAAAGGGGAGCCACTGGCTGGCGGAATCGCCTAGACCTCCCGGATGGGCATGAAGGAGGTGTACTTGACGGGCGAGCTCCGCAGCAAGTGGGGCGAGTGGAGGGGGAAGTGGTGCTGGATCTGCGATGCCAATCCGCCGCCATTCACCAAACTGCGCCAGACCCGGGTGGTGCGCGGCAGCGACTGGAGCGCCCTGTCGCCGGACGACGCCAAGCTGACGATTGCCACCACCCGAATCCTCCGACTCAGGCAAGCCGGACTCACGAGAGGGGCAGTTGGGGCGGATTTCCTCCGCCGCCGCATCGCCCCTCTACAAGAGAGGTGGAGGCTTGCCTGGCTGTTTGGCGGTCCGGCGGATTTCATGAGGCTGCGCCCAGGCCTTAAGTTCAACTTCACAGTTCTGGAGCTTGATGCGATGCTGAGGGAGTTGTTCAAGCACGACGCCAACCATCCAGAGTGGTTCAAGCTGCCGGTGGGCATCATCCCCTTGTGCAACAACTCCGAGCATGATCGCATCTGCGCAATGATGCCGGAGTGTGATTTGCACGGGATAAGCACAAATTGGATAGAACCCGCTGTCGAGGTCGTGCGGCAGTTCTTCGATGACTTGGCGGAGGTGGCAGTCAACTCTGACGAGCAGAAGCTCCTCACTCGCGCCACCACTGACAATGAGGTGGCGTACATTGCCAGCAGGGCCGAAGAGGCGGCAGCAGCCGCTGCCACGGGTGAGTTTGGCTTTACGCTGGCGGAGGCGGATGCAGCTGAAGCGGCAAGCCTCGCTGGCCGAGAAGATCTTGTCGGGGAGGTTGATGGCGAAGAGGAGCGCGTGGCTGGAGTGAGCGAGCCCGCCGAGGGCGAGAGTGCCCAGCCGTCCTCGAGCAGCTTGCCGCAAGCGGGATCCTCGGCGCAGCCCCAGATCCAGCCAAGAAGGCGCCTCCGTCGAGTTGGAGATGTGGCGGACGAGCGGGCCGACCAGCAGCCGCGGCGCCGTGGGACACGCTCCACCGCGGCAAGTACCGTTGCCGCGGGAGGGTCCCAGGCTATGCTGGCAACTGAGGCGGGGTCTTCCCGGGCCGCAGCGCCTGATCCTGCTGCAGTGCCCAGCAAACGCAGGAGGGAGCCTACTCCTCCGCCACACCGCGCGGATAGGGTGCCGGAGTTCGACCTCTCCGCACTGAGCTCCGACGACGACGAGGAGGAGGAGGATGAGGAGGAGTATGGCTTTCTCCTTCTTGTACTCGCCTCCCTTTAATTTTTGTTGTTGTTTGCCTTGTATCTAATTTGCTTCTCTCAAAATCCCTGCTCTGCTTCAGGACTTTGGCGGAGAGGGCGGCGAAGAGGGCCAAGGTCCCCGAGGTTAACATTGAGGATGATCCTGCCGTGACGGCGGGAAATACGTCCGAGGCTGTCTTGACGGATCCGGTCCCTTCTCCTCGCAGCAGCCCCCAGCACAGCCCCCAGCGTAAGTGTGTTGGGTTACTTCCCGTTGCGGGGTGCGCATGGGTGCTTCTTCTTTTGCTGACGTCTTGATCGTTAACTTATTTGTATGCAGGAGCGGAGCCAGTCTACCAGGAACGTCTGGAGGCTGGCCCGGAGGTGCTGTCTGCTTTGAATACGCCGCCAAGGGGCGATTCTCCGACAAGGGACCGCTCTCCTACAAGGGAGGGGTCCCCGGCAAGGGGTGGGACCAGCGAGCCCCTTGTGGAGGAGCCCATGGTCACGGAGCCTTGCATAGGTACCCCTTTTTGCCGAGAATCTTCCCTTGGTTTCCTCTTTTGATATTCTTTCTTCTTTTGGATATTTGCTTGATTTTTCCTTCCTCTTCCCATCCTCAGATCCCTCTCTCGCGGACCTGATGGATACCGGGTGCTCCGGCGAGGAGGGCGCACGTGGCAACACTGACGATGTCATCGCCGGCGAGGAAGAGGCCAGCGCTGGTGAACCTGCCGACGAGGAGGCTGCCAAGGCTGCTGGTGCAGAGGCTGGCGGGGAGCCCGGCGGTCGTACTGACGACCCGGAGGGCGTAGGAGCGCAAGGCGCTACACCACCCGCCGACCCCTCCGCCGCTGATGCAGCGCCGGGCCCCGACGGCCCCCAGCCAGGCGCGTATTTGAAGGCTGGCGAGGGCGTGTACATCAAGCTTCCCTGGGCATCAAGCTCCAGGGCGCCGATAGATGGGGAAGAGTTTGACGGAGAGGTACTCGCCTCTGCTGGCCTGGCAGTGGTCGACAGGCCAAGCAGCAGCAGCGGCGAGTCTAAGGAGGAGCAGCTGCTCCGAAAGCTGGTGTCACTCTACCGCGCCCGGCAAGCGAAGCTTGAGTCTCGGGAAGCGCTTGTCGCGCAGGCGGGAGTTGACATAGAGAAACACGCGGAGGAGCTCAAGAGCCGCAACCAAGAGGCCCTCCGGTCCATGGCTGAGGAGAGGGCGCAGCTCGATGAGGCGAAGAAGGCGTTCATCCTGGAGAAGGCTGAAGTCGAAGAGCAGCAGAGGCTCACCGCCGAAGAGCTGTCCAAGCGAGATGGTGAGCTGATACAGAAGAAAGCGAGCTTGGATAGCCACGAAGAAGAGCTCGCCGTCCGGGAGCAATCACTTGGCAGGGCACTCAAGGAGGCAAAGGATGCCGCTGCGGCCGCCGAGGCCGCCAAGAAGGAGCTAGAGGTGAAATTGACGTAGCTGGAGGCGGATATGATGAAGAAGAACGAAGAGCTAGCCGCACTCCAGCGCGAACGTGAGAAGGATGCACGCGCCCATGGCGAGCTGCAAGTCCAGCTGACCGAGAGGACCAAGGACTGAATGCTGCCAAAGACTCGAGTGCCGATCTGGAGCTGAAATTAGCCACTTTGGCGGGAACGCTGGACGCCGCCAAGAAGCGAGAGGACGACTTGAGGAAGGAGCTCAACGACAACACGAAGCTGCTGACGAGGGCCGCCGAGACCCAGAACACTTTCAAGGCCACGGTGGAGCTCTGGACGGAGGGCCTCGTCAATATCGCTTCATCTATCGACGAGGAGCTGGCGGAGCTTGACTTGGCGGGCTTTGAGTATTCCACTGAGGAAAATCTCCAGCCCAGCGCCAAACTCACGCTTTTCTTCAAGGGGGTGGCGACGGCTCTCCAGCAGCTCCGGGAAAGGATCCCGAAGAAGTTGGCCGACGAGTCGCGCGCGATATGTGCCAGGGTCTTGGAGAAGCTGCTGGTTAAGGTCCTCTTCCGCAACCCGGGTCTCGACCTCTCCCGCGTCACCAAGAAGCTGCCGGAGGATGCTGATCTTGAGAAGCTCCGGGCCATTGTCGCACCCATCGTGGACAAGGTGAACGAGGTCAGGAGGGTCGACGGCGGGCGCGTGGACTAGGCCGCTTTGCTTCTGCCATTTTAGTTATGAGAACAATTTAGTCAGTGCCACAATAAGTCATTCTTGTAATATAACTTTATTCTGAGTACTGCTTGCTATGTTATTCCCTTTATTTGATCCTTCCTTCGTATGCCTTGACCCTACGCTTTTAGGAAAACTTGCCGGGCAGGTACCTTAACTGCAAATGCTGAGTGCGGAACATCAGCAACTTGTGCAGTACAGCGTCCGGCAAGCAACCTTGCCGTCACCAATCGCAACCTACTTAAGTTGTTGAGCGGACTTTAAACAAAATAAGGGCACGATTAGTTGCAAGCAGGTTCCTTTGCGCACGGGTTTTTCATACAAAGTGCGAATCGTTCAAGGAGGATAACACAAAAATTTGAAAACTATATGCTCATGCTTTGGCAACTTAGCTTTTCTGCTGTTTGTTCTCCGGCAAGGCTTGTTCTCCGGCAAGACAACACTTCTTTTGAACGACATCCTTTGTCGCCATCCTTATCTCCTCTTCCCCCCCCCGACAAACTTGTGCGCGAGGGAACCCTTTCTTTGAGAAGAAAGAAGAGAAAATAATGATGTAGAACCTTAGGGCTCGTTATTGCTTACCGGGGTCGAGTGCTGCACAAAATGTTAGATAGTGCATGCATGATATATATATATATATATATATAAAGCATGAAACTAACATGGATGTGCTAAGCACGTGGGCTTTATTTATGCACGGGATCTGCGCCCGGCTTTGTACAAAGGGTTACATGCAATAGCGGCAAGGCTTGTACAAAAGGTGGTCGCCGGAACGGGGCCCGACAACCGCGCCTTATGGATAAAACTTGCGAAGATGCTCTATGTTCCAGGAGTTGCTCACCGGAATGCCATCTTCGGTCTCAAGGCGGACAGCGCCATGCCTAGTGACTCGTTTCACCCGATAAGGGCCTTCCCACTTCGGCGTCAACTTGTTGGAATTCTTGGCGGATTGAACACGCCTAAGAACAAGGTCGCCTTCCTCGAAGCTTCTGGCATTAACTTTGCGGCTATGATAGCGGCGCAAAGCTTGCTGGTAGCGAGCAGCTCGCACAGCAGCCTGAAGACGATCCTCCTCGAGGAGCAGCGCGTCATCTTGCCGCAGCTGCTCTTGCTCAAGCTCATCATAAGCGAGCACTCGTGGTGACCCGTATACGAGTTCCATGGGGAGAAGTGCTTCTGCTCCATAGACAAGAGCAAAAGGTGTCTGGCCAGTGGCTCGATTTGGCGTCGTCCTGATCGACCAAAGAACCACCGGCAACTGCTCGATCCAATTTCTTCCGCACCTGTGCAGCCTGTCGAAAGTTCTGGTCTTGAGCCCGCGCAGCACTTCAGCGTTCGTCCTCTCCGCTTGACCGTTGCTTCTCGGGTGAGCAACAGAAGCGAAGCAGATCTTGGCGCCAAGATCTTGGACGTACTGCCTGAAGGTGTGGCTCGTAAATTGTGTGCCATTGTCGGTGATGATCCTGTTGGGGATCTCGAAACGGCAAACAATCGACCTGAAGAACTTGACGGCTGACTGTGCTGTCACCTTTCTCACTGGTTCCACTTCGGGCCACTTTGTGAACTTGTCGATCGCAACGTACAAGTACTCAAAGCCCCCGACAGCTCGGGGGAAGGGGCCGAGGATGTCGAGCCCCCAGACCGAAAATGGCCAGGATAAAGGGATTGTTTGGAGAGCTTGAGCTGGTTGGTGAATCTGTTTGGAATGGAACTGGCACGCTTCACACTTGGTTACTTGTGCAGTTGCATCCTGGAGGGCTGTTGGCCAGAAGAAACCTTGCCGGAAAGCTTTGCCGGCAAGCGCTCTTGCGCCAATGTGGTGACCACATATGCCTCCATGTATCTCCGCCAACAGCTTTTGTCCATCTTCCCGGGATATGCACTTCAATTTCACCCCGTTGAATCTCCTTCTGTACAGTATGTCATCGACAAACTGGTACATACTAGATTGTCGGGCTACTTTCTCTGCTGCTTCTTGTTCCTCGGGAAGTTCTCCTGTTTGCAGGAAATGGACTATCTGCTGTGCCCATGTTGGTGCCTGAGGCTCGACAACAAGGACTGAAGGCGCAAATGCTATTGCAGGAACATCCGCTTCGACGACAAGGATCGAGGATCCTGTCGGAGCGTGATGCTCCCCGGCAAGCGTGCCGGAGCACAACTTGTCGGGAGCGTTTGTCTCAACGAAGCAAGCCCTGGGGCTTGTCGGAGCAGACTGCTCCTCAGCTCTTTCTGTGTTGAGCCTGGGAACCTTCTTGGCGGCGGCTTCAGGGAGCTCTGCCGGAAAGTGGTCGCCAGCAGGCAATTTTCTCTTTTTGCTCTGTCCAGTTGATGGTGTGACAGATGGCTGAGCTAGCTTGAGCACAAAAATCCCTGGTTCCACAGGCAACTTAAGTGCGGCACATTTGGACAGGCTATCTGCAATGTCATTCTGAGTTCTTGGAACGTGTTCCATCTGCAAGCCGTCAAAATGTTCTTCTAGCTTTCTCACTTCATCGACGTAGGCATCCATCAATGGACTCTAATAATCTTTGTTCACTTGACGGACGACAAGCTGCGAGTCACCCCTGACAATAAGCTTTTTGATCCCAAGTTCTGCTGCTATCCTGAGTCCGGCAAGCAAGCCTTCATACTCTGCAGTATTGTTTGTTGCTTGCTCCTTTGGGAAGTGCATTTGGACCACATATTTGAGGTGCTCTCCGGTGGTGGCGACAAGTAGTACGCCCGCACCGGCGCCTTGCAGCGAGAAGGCACCGTCAAAGTACATGATCCATTCTTTGCTAGCTTCCTTGACGGGGATGCTCTTCTCCGGAGTTTCTTCGTCCGGTGTCGGCGTCCATTCTGCTATAAATTCCGCCAATGCCCGGCTCTGAATAGTTGAAGTGCTTTCAAACTTAAGGCCAAAGCTTGATAATTCCAGTGCCCACTCAACAATCCTGCCGGTTGCTTCCGGATTCTGTAGTATCCTCTTCAGCGGGAAGCGAGTGACAACCGTGATCTCATGCGCTTGGAAGTAATGGCGCAGCTTCCTCGAGGCCATGAGTAGGCCGAAAAGCAACTTCTGCACACCAGAGTACCTTGATCTAGCCCCCTGTAAAAGGGAACTGACAAAGTAAACTGGGCGCTGCACCTTCTTCTTCTGTTTCTCTTCCGGCAACTGTACGGACCCATCCTTGGCGGGGGCAGAACTTGTCGGGTCAAGGCTTGTCGGGTCGGAGCTTGTCGGAGAAGCCCCCTGCTTGTCGCTGGACTCGCTTGCCGCGGCCGCTGGCTCATCATCTGCCTCCCTCTCCGCCACCAATGCGGCACTGACCACTTGATTAGTTGCCGCCAGGTATAGCAGCAGCCTCTCTTGTGGCTTAGGTGCGACAAGTGTTGGAGTGGAGGACAAATATTTCTTCAAGTCTTGCAGCGCAGCCTCCGCTTCCGGAGTCCATTTCATGGGACCCGCCTTTTTCAAGATTTTGAAAAATGGCAGGGCACGTTCAACTGATTTGGAGATGAATCTACTGAGAGCAGCAACGCAGCCAGCGAGCTTTCGCACATCCTTGACGCGCTTTGGTGCTTCAATTTGCTCAATGGCCTTGATCTTGTCGGGGTTTGCTTCAATCCCTCTCTGAGACACAAAGAACCCGAGAAGCTTGCCAGAGGGAACTCCGAACACACACTTCTCGGGGTTCAACTTGAGATTAACTTTGCGCAGATTTGCAAAGGTCTCACCCAAATCTTGGATCAGAGTCTCCTTGTCCTTGCTCTTGACCACTATGTCATCCATGTAAGCTTCTACGTTTCTGTGCAGCTGTGGCTCAAAAGCATGGCTGACTACTCTTGCAAATGTTGAACCAGCATTCTTTAGTTCGAATGGCATCCGTACGAAGCAGTACGTGCCACATGGAGTAATGAATGCGGTTTTCTCTTCATCCTCTTCTGCCATGAAGATCTGATGATATCCTGAGTATGCATCAAGGAATGAAAGCAGATCACATCCTACTGTGGAGTCAACAATCTGGTCAATGCGCGGCAAGGGAAATGGATCCTTGGGACAAGCTTTATTAACATCAGTGAAGTCAATACAAAGCCTCCACTTCCCGTTTGCCTTGCGCACGACTACTGGATTGGCTAACCACGTTGGATGGAGTACTCCTCAGACCAGCCCTGCTGCTTCTAACTTCCTGATCTCTTCTGCAATGAACTCTTGTCTCTCCACGGCTTGCTTTCTGACTTTTTGCTTGACAGGCCGCGCGTGAGGGCAGACGGCAAGGTGGTTCTCAATCACTTCCCTGGGAACACCGGGGATGTCAGATGGTTTCCATGCAAACACATCGACATTCGCCCGCAGGAAAGCAACGAGCGCGCTTTCCTATTTAGGATCAAGCGTGGCGCTGATGGTAAAGGTACCACCAGTGCCGTCCTCCTTGGCGGCCACCTTCTTGGTCTCCGGCGAGGATGCCTTTACCTTCTTGCACTTGCCGGTGGAGCTCGATGGTGCGTCCTCGATGGCAGCGCAACACTCCGAAGAGGTGCGCTTGCTGGAGTGGGCATCAGAGCTGCCCTTGCTGGACTTGGCCTTCCTCTTCTCCCGGGGAGCTTCAGCGGCAAGTGGCTTGCGCTCTGCTGCGGCCGCTGCTTCCCAGTAGATCTTGTCGGCGCAGATAAGTGCATCCTTCTTGTCGCCTTGGACAGAAATGACACTTATCGGCCCAGGCATCTTGAGCACATTGTAGGCATAGTGAGAGGCTGCCATGAACTTGGCAAGCGCTGGTCAGCCAAGTATCCCATTGTAGGGCAATGGGAAATCAGCGACGTCGAATGTGACCCTCTCTGTCCTCAAATTCAGCTTGCTGCCAAATGTCACTGGTAGTGTGATCTTCCCCTTCGGTTTGCTCCTTCCCGGGTTTATTCCTTGAAAGGTACCGGTCTCTTCGAGCTCGCTGTCGGGGATCTGGAGCTTCTTGAGCACTGCGGAGGAGATCAGATTTAGGCCGGCCCCGCCGTCAACCAACATCTTCGTGACCTTGAGGTTGCGGAATGTTGGTGAGACCAACATCGGCAAGCACCCGACCGCAGTGATGCGATCACGGTGATCCTCAACATCGAAAATGATGGGTGTGCTGGACCACTTCAGGGGCTTACGCGACTCGATGGACGGCTCTGCTGCATTCACTTCTCGCACCCACTGTTTGAGTTGGCGGTGCGAGGTGTGCAGAGAGGCACCGCCGTCGATGCACAACACCTCTGTTGCTTTCTGAAACTCTTGGTCATCAGTTTCATCTTCCTCCACCTCGTCATCCTCATCTTCATCTTCGTCCTTATTGCAGCCACGGGGAGGCCTGTCTCCTTGCCGCGGCTTGGCCTTGCCGGGGCGCCCTCCCCGGGCGGGAAACTTCTTGCCGGATCCTCGGCCACCTCCCTGGGCCCTCTCCTTGTCGCGGCGCTCGTACTCAGCTTTTTGTAGCTCCGCCATCTTCTCAACTTTCTCGCAGGTTTGGAGGTCGTGGCCCTTGGCGCGGTGGATCTTGCAATACTGCTTGCCGGAGCCATCCTGCTTGCCGGCGGCTACCACGGCCTCGCCGGACTCGCTGGCTTTGGCCTTGTCGGAACCGCCTCCGTCGCCGGAATGCTCGACAACTAGCACATCCTTAGCTTTTCTTTTCCTATTGTTTCGCCTCCGGTTCTTCCTTGCCGGGGCGGCATCCTCACTGTCAGATCCCTCAGCTCCTGCAATCTCTCCGGGGATTTTCCTCCCCTCCTCAGCCCGTGCACACTTGTCGGCTAGAGCATATAACTCGCTGACATCTCTGATCTTGCACATCGCCATTTCCTCCCTCATTCTGCGGTTACGCACGTTCTGATGGAACACGCTGATAACCGCGGTAGGGTGGACGTCTGGGATGTTGCGTTGCACCTGGCTGAATCTCTATATGTACTTACGCAGGGGCTATCCCTCCCTTTGGACGAGCAGATGAAGATCACTCTCCTGGCCATGGGGTTTGTGGCCGCCTGTGAAGGCGCCGACAAACTGATGACACAGGTCCGCCCACGAAGAGATGGAGCCATCCGGCAAGTGTATGAGCCAAGATCTGACGTTGGGCTTGAGCACCAGCGGGAAGTAGTTGGCAAGGATCTTCTCGTCGCGTCCTCCGGCAGCCTGTACCGCGATGGTGTAGATGCTAAGGAACTCTGACGGATGTATCCTGCCATCGTACTTCTCGGGCACGTCTGGCTTGAAGTTCTTGGTTCTGGGCCACTGGACTTGCCGCAGCTCACGGGTAAACGCAGGGCAACCTGCCGCGTACGGCAAGTCGCCTGGTTCCCCCGGCGCTTGCATATCGACAGAGGGCCCAGCGCGCTGGTCGGATTGACGCCGCGCTTCCTTCTGCGCTCGATGCGAGTGCCAGCGTCTTCGTGTTGTCGTTCTTGAAGAACTTGGCGTTGATCACGGCGAGTTCGCGGGTCCGATGATGCGGTGGAATCAGCGTCAAGGTTGGCCCGGCGAGCTGGTGATCTTGGCCTTCGGGGCTGGGAGCGCACGGTGGTGGCACCCCCAGCGGTCTTGTCAGCGTCGGCTTGCGCCTGGGCGTCTTGCCGGGGCTTCGACGGGCTCGGTTGCCGGGGCTTGTCGCCGTTGGCGAAGCCGATGAGGCTGTAAATGGTTGCCCTCCAGTCGTCGATCTTGTCGGGGGCTGGGGGGTAATCTAGGAGCAGCTGGGCCCGGGCCAGCGCTTCCCCTGGAGTCTTGGGTGGCAGTGGTGAGCGACGCGAGGTGTGAGACATGCTTAGACTACTAACAGTGTTAGAAGGAGCAGCGTCTTGACCAGGCGACCGCACTGCGCTCGTGCCAGCGTGCTGGGGCGCATGCTGGCCTTGAACGTCCCGCGACCCACCAGCTTGGCCTTGTTCCAAAGCGAGCACGGTGCTAGGAGCACCGTGGCGTTGTCGATCTTGCACCTCCTGGGAGGGGTGCGGTCGATGCGCAGACGCGGAACCTTGCGGGGCCTTGTCCTTGGACCGGGTGACGATGCGAGTCCCCCCGCCGGTGCCCGCTCCCCCGCCGGTGCCCACCCCACCGCCCGTTTGATCCGGTGGCGGTGGGTCGGCCGCAGACGGAGCGGCCACCCCTGAAGTCTTCTTCTTCGGTGGCACGTTGATGTAGACGTTGATGCAGTGCGCGCAGACGCCGGATCAGATGCGCACGGCCTCGACGCGCCCCCCTACCTGGCGCGCCAAAGATGTCGGGGCACGCTGTGGCCACGAGCACCTATGGGGCAGGAGCCCCTTAGTGGTACGGCAGGGAGGCGGAGGGCGCACGCAGAGCGGATCGAGGCGACGGCACGCGAGGGGTTTTTACCCAGCTTCGGAGCTCTCCGGAGAGATAAGACTCCTACTGCTGCCTTGTGTTCGTATTAGTTCTTGCTCGAGGGCTCGAGCGTATGGTGGTGGTGGATGCGTGCAAAGAGCCGAACCCCTTCTACGTGTGCATGGGCCTCCCTTTTATAGGCTAAGGGGGTTACCCACAGGTGGCAGCGTAGGAAGAGGGGCAGAAAGGTAAAAACGTGGGTTGGTACAACAGTGCTCAATAGTGTCCCCTACCTAACTCTGACGGCAGGGGACAAGGGCATTTAATGCCCGTCTGGTTGCCCCAACAGTGCAGGGAGGCGACCGTTAGGTGCGCCACCGATCGCCACGATGGCCTCCTTGTCAGCTCCGCTCGCCACCTCGCCCCGCATGGTTGCGCAGCGCTTTGCCACGTGCCTCTGAGACGGTCTTGGCGCGACACGTCGTTGGATGAGCTGGAGCTTGGGTGCGGGGCGGCAGCCTTGCCGCGGCGAGTGCCTTGCCGCGGCTCTTCTCTTGTCGCGCCGGCAAGCTTGCCGGTCGCCATGCCTTGCCGGGACGCGCGGGGCGTCGCGGCAAGTTCTCTGAAGGGCCCTGGTTGGCCTTCCCGGCAAGCTCCTCTTGCCGGGATCTTTGCCTATCCCGGTGAGCTTCTCTCGCCGGGGTCTTGTTCTTCCTGGCAAGCTCCTCTTGCCGGGGCCTTGTCTTCTTAGTTGATACTTCGTTCTTGAATGGCAGTTATATGAAGTGGCGGAGGGTATTGGCGGGCGTCCGACAAGCCTTTCCGCGGGGTCTACGACTGCCCGTGCACAAGTTTGGGGTACTAAGGTACCCCTACTTTAGTACACCGACAGCAACGGCTCGGGAGGTGCTCCTGAGGACGCATTGGGGGATTTGTCCGACTGATTATGTACTGTCCCTGTTTCCTTACCCTGCATGAATAGAACTCAAGCTTGGCCTGATGGCTATGAGAGCATTTTGGGAGGGGAGCCCCTCATGTAAAACTTGTGTTCATCGTATTAGCAGGTGTTACATCGCCCATACGCCCACGCCAAGTGGTTGGCTGAGCGACGTGCTGGTTGGCCAGTTTACCTTTGTTTCGTACGAGCCCTGAGATAGCCTGTGGGAGGCTGCGGTGAACCGAGTGTCTCCTGATCGAATCCGTAGGATCTGCAGTGAAAACCCTCCGGAGAGGACGTGGCGGCGGCAGGCTGGGCTGCGCGCAAGCTAGGCCTGACCCAGCTCATGAGGGGCTCGCGAGGGGAGGCAGCTGAGGAGGAATGGTAACCGAAACGCGAGAGATTTGCTCGAACGAGACTAAGCACCCCTTCCCCGAACACATGCAAATCTCAAATTCGAATCCAACTTAAATCCAGCAGGGGAAAGCGACAACCAAAGGGAAAGGCGAGGAAAGCAGAAGAAAAGCCGCATCCGGCACCTAGTCTAGTCTTGGACGTCTTCTCACCAGCGCGGAGCTAAGTGTTGCCACTGGGCGTGGGAGGGAGCCCCAGGGCCTGAGGCCGGAACCCCTGAGACTCCAGGGCGTGTACAGCCCCACTCATTATTACTTGAGAGTGTCACGGGGCGGCGAGCTTCACAGGCACTGGGCCTTCTTCACAGGTACCGGCCTTGCTTCATATCGCCAGACGAGGGCCCCGCCTTGCGCCACACTCTAGTGCCATCAACGACAACCGGAAACCAGGACATCGCCGATGGGGTAGAGCGGTCGCCAGCGGTTCCCCCGACGACCACGGGTTCTCCGCCAGGGGCAGGCCCTGAGGCGCCTCCCCAGCAGAGGGCCTACCGCCCGAGAACGCCTTGCTCCGAATGCCGCGGTGGTGGTGTCGGATCTCGGCCCCTCTCTGGCAGCCCCATGCGCCCTCCTCCCGAGGGGTAGGAGACTGCGGGAGCGGGGCAGCCACTCGTCGTGGCGACCTGCATCTCCTGTGATCCATGATTAGCGTATGCTTGCTCTTGAGGAAGTAGCGGTACCCGATAATCATCGCCGCCGGCGTGACCAGTGGGACCGTCCCGAGGCTCCTGAAAGAACTCGTCTTCCGGCGCCTCATCTCCCCAGCTCGGGCTGAGGAGCAGGCCTTGTTCTCCCTCATGCAGGTGCCCTTGGTCCATCATGTGGGGCACGTATTCTTCTGGCGCCGTCATCCCGAAGGCCACACCATAGTGCCCCTCGTTCCATGCGGCTCTGCTTGATGCGCCCACCGTGGGGTGGTTGCGCGGCGGTCCACCGGGGCCGTGGGTTACGTCGAGTCCTTCTTCCCCATGGACCGGGGGCGGGGGCAACCCCGCCGCCGGTCCGGTGCTGACAGCTTCGCCGGTGTCGGAGTAGCCTTGAAGCCCGCGGGCACGCGTGGAGCCCCCGCGCGGGCCGCCTTGAGCTTGAGATGGGAGCTGGGCGCAAAAGGGGTGAGCCCCCGAGGCGGCAAAGCCCGGGAGCTCTGCCACCCACTCGAGTAGCACGTCGCGGCTGCTCAGCCTGCACTGCAGCAGCTCTCAAGCCACCGTGAGCGCGGCCCTTGAGTTCGCCTGCTCCCGGCGGGAGTACGGTGATGCAGTCGCGGCGTGATTGGAGGCCCTTGCCGCCGACCGCGCCTGCCGCTGTGTGAGAATCGTCAAAGCCTGTCCGCGTTGCCCGCAGCCCGCAGCGCCCTGCGGACCGCGAGCTGCCTAGGGCACGGGGTCACCCGAGGCGAGTGGCTCTGCGTGGGCGGGCCATGCCGCCCTAGGATCTGGGTTGCCCGCTTGGTCACCGGACATGGTGATGATGATATGACGGAACACGAGGTGGCAGAAGGCGGATTCCGGTGCACCCCTACCTGGCGCGCCAAATGTCGGATTTCGGGTTCCGGCAGACCCTTGAGGTTCGAACACTGGGGTGCGCACGGAGATCCAACCCTCTACCGTCTCGCTCCTCGCCGAACCGCTGGGAACTAAACTACTAAACATGATAGCGCAAGAGACACAAGATTTATACTGGTTCAGGCCACCATTGTGGTGTAATACCCTACTCTAGTGTGTGGTGTGGTGGATTGCCTCCTGGGCTGGTGAGGAACAATACGAGGAAGAACTGCCTTGTGAGGGTCTATTCTTGGCGGGTGCGATGAACTGCTAGGAGGGGTTCGATCGCTCTAGCTACTGGTGTCGTGGTGATAAATCGGATCCCCTTGCCCTGGGGGTGGCTAGTCTTATTTATAGGCGAAGGCCCTGGGCCTCTTCCCAAATATTGAGCGGGAAGGGCGCCAACAATTGGCCATTTTGAAGGGGAACAACGGGTACACTTATCCTGACTAAAGTTGGTCCTCGCCTGCCAAAGGCTCTGGTGATGACGCCGGCTTGGGCTCCACGATGACTCCCTTCCAGCCGTTGGGCTGGTCTTGGTCTTGTTGCACCAAAATGGACGCCTTTGCTTGATACTCTTGCCTGCGCTTGCTCCCTTTGCACCAAAGAGGAAGGGGAGGACACTGCATGGGCTGGCGCCCGACTGGCGCCCTTGGTCATCATGGCTTGCGTCATGGGCACCTCGCGAGGTACCCCGCCTTGAACTCTCCACCTCCTCATGAGCCAGCCTGATGAGGCCGTGCCTGAGGAAGCTCCTTGTTGTTCGTCCCACGAGGCTTGGCCCCTCGCGAGGGTCTTGAGCTTGCGTTGAGGAAGGTGGGCTGTGCTGGGCCTCCTTTGAGCCACGCCGCAGGCCGCAGACAGGCAAGTCTGAGGACCCCCGTTCCCAGAATGCCGACACTGCTCTTTCGGAGGAGCACCGCTCATTAATGAGCGTGGTGCTCAGGAAGATTTCCTCCGCTACTAGCATTTTGAATGAAGCGTTTACAAGTCTGCTCAGAGGATTTGAGGTATGAAGTGAAGAATACATTGTTTTTGGCTGTGAGGCACGCGTTAGGTGTGCTCCATATAGATAGTAGCCCCTGAGACACTGTTTGCCCGCCCTAGGGGGCAAACGGGGGATCATAAATCAATGATTGTGCTATAAATTTGTGCAGGTACCTGTGAGTCCGGTCGTCGACCAGTCCGTGGAAGTTTCCGAACTGACCAGGCAGATACGATCGATTGATGCCGATATCACGCTGGTGAACGAGCGGCTGGACAAGTCACAAGGTATGTGCTCTGCCTACCTTTCTATAGGAAGATATGGAGGCAGCATGATATTAATGTAATATGTTCGGACTGCAGATGGTGCTGCTGCCGTGGAGGCCCTGAGGGCAGAACTTGTCCAAGCCAAGGAACAAGCTCGGGTTAGCAATATGGCTGCCCTAAAGGCGACCGAGGAACTGATAGCCGAACAGGCTGCTCGCCGCCAAAGCGAGGAAAAGATGGCCGAAATGGCCATTGAGTTAAAAAATGTCGCTGACCGGCATGAGCTCCTTAAAAAGGAGAGAAGGATGGTTTGGCCGAGCTGGACAAGGCACGCAATGCCACCAAGGAAATATGGACCGAGCTGAGGGGTGCGCGGGAGGAGCTTCAATAGGACGGTAAAATCGTGGCTGGAGGTTCCTACTTGCTGCGGATGAAGTTTTTCGATCCGACGTACGCTCCCCTGGATGGGCGCTGGAGTCCCGCGGACACGTATGCGGATTTGGCGAAGAGTACGGCTGACGCTGCCAAGTTCTTCGATGGTCAGGGTGATAAGGAGGCGGAGAAGCTTTTCTGGTCGCAATTCAATGCTCCCACTCGCCTGCTGCCGTTAAATGACAAGATGGCTACTGCAGCGGAGCTTCACAGGCTGTCCGGTCTTGCAATGCGGTCTGTAATAGACCATCTTTGGCCGAAAGGGCCTAAGCCGGACAGTTACTTTGGTTTGGTGCAGCAGTTCCTTGGGGCCGTGCCTCGGATCGACGCCATGAGGAGGTCGGCGTGCATAGAGGGTGCACGGATGGCTCTTGCCCGTGTTGAAGCCTATTGGACGGATATGGAGGCCAATATTATAGCGCACCAAATCCGGCGGGGGGCCAGTATCCGGCCGAGCACTACTTGGCGCAGGTCACAGAAGGTGCCCACCTAATAGAGGTGTAGTGCTCGAAGAATGTCTTATTCGAGTGATGAGTCGAATCATTGTAAAAAACAATGTTAGTTTGGTTATAAGGCTATATTTATACTTTTTGCCCGAAAGTATTATTGTGTCCCCTTTGTGGCCGTTTACATATGTATATATGAAAGTTTAATCCGAAAGATAGCAGTCATTGGCTTCATTCCCCACGCAGGCAATGCGGGGGTGTTCGCAAAAAATATGCTTAATCACACTTGATCCAACATCTTGGTCCATGAAGGAGGTGATCGCACGTCGAACTAGGCAACCGGACTATATAGCTGTAACACTTTTGCTTAGCCATGGGAGTCTAATGTTGGGGCTACTATGTAGCCCCTAGTACCTTCGCGTGCATCCGAATACGGGCGCGCGTGTACATGACCGGGAAACGGTCATTCGGTAATGCGGAGGGATCCTAAAGATTCTGATGAGTCTTCGAGTGGTTGAACAGTCTCTCGCTATATCATGACAGTCAGTTTTTGGCTTTCTCTACTGAGGTGCTCGTCCGGAATAACCATGGCACAATCGCAATAGTTCTCCTTTGGCCGCCTTAGCCGATAGTAACGGAACATAAGGCGGCAAACCCAGGAGCTGGGCAAACCCAACATTTGACCAAAGACATGATTCGGATCTGCTACATATAAGGCCAAACTCGTGACGCCGAACACTCCCGAGGGTATTCGGACTTTATAATAGTCGATGGGCTCAAGAATGCCCATTCGTTATAAAACCTGTTTTTCTAGGTACGTGCGTTAATCTGTCGTGGCTAGATGCCAAAAAGGGCAGTATCCTCTGTGGGTATGGAACCCATGGGATGGTTAAACAACAAGAGGCAATAAAAAAGGTTTACACAGGGGCTTAATCTAAAAAGAAACCTGTTGAACGGGGCCCTGCTGCACGTCTGCGCCTTTGTCTCTGTTGTGCCGTATCCTGGAAGGGTATCGCGCGAACGTTGTCTGTGGAAAAAAAGTGAAACTCGTAGGAGAGTACAACGTGAGTATGCGATGGATAATAAAAGTGTAAGATGTTGGCCTGCCCATAAGGTTGACCCAACTGTGGGACTATGTTAAGTATTTATAGCCCCTGGTGTCCACTATGGGATTACATATACGGTGCCCTGGTTCTTTTTTATCCAGGCGACCGGACTCGTCTAGCTGAGTCTGTGGTCTTTAATGACCGGTCATGTTTTCTGATGTTGGAGGTTGCTTATAGTCTGGCCGCGAGGGCCGTCGCGTGTTCCTCTGCGCGTGACGAACGCCCTGTTAGTCTGCTAACGGTGATGACGCCACATGGACCGGGCATCTTAAGTGTAAGGTAGCCATAGTGCGGCAATGTGTTGAAGCGGGCGAAGGCCGTTCTTCCGAGTACTGCGTGATGGTCACTTTGGAAGGGCGCGGTGATGAAGAGTAGTTCTTCGCTTCTGGAGTTGCCTAGTGAGCCGAATGTTACCTCCAATGCGATGGAGCCTCTGCTGTGGGCTTCATCGCCTGGTATCACCCCTTCAAAGGTGGTGTTGCTTTGGCTAATTCTGGATGGGTCTATCCCCACCCTGCGGATAGTGTTCTCATATATTAAATTGAGACAGCTGCCGCCGTCCATAAGGACGCGGGTGAGACGTTATCCGTCGATTATCGGGTCAAGCACCAAGGCCTTTGATCCTCCGTGCCGAATACTGGTTCGTCATCCAAGTTATCGAAAGTGATCATATAAAGCATCCAGTGGTTAGGTGTGAGTACGATGGGCCCTATATCGAGCGCGTCTCTATGCGCGCATTCGTGCCCCCTCATGGATGTGTGAATCGCATGGATCATGTTCACTGTTTTAACCTCTAGCGGTAATTTTTCTGTCCTTCAGTGTTCGGCTGGCGAGGTTCATCTTCGTCTTCACTTGGTGTTTCCCTTTCATTGTGTTCGGCATTTAATTTGCCGGCCTGCTTAAAGACCCAGCACTCTCTGTGCGTGTGGTTTGCAGGTTTGTCAGGGGTGCATTGAATTTGGCATAGTCTATCTAGGACTTTATTCAGGCCGGACGGTCCCTCTTTGCTGCCTTTAGATGGCTTGTTTTGCTGATTAGGTCGAGAGCCCCTGAATCCGGCATTAACCATCGTGTTATCCAGGCTCTCTTCCTTGTTTTGGCGTTTCTGTTTATGACGTCGTGGTTTCCCATTGCCATCCCTTATTTCGGATGTACTGGGGTCGCTGGTGCCTTTACGGGGTAGCCAGCTGTCTTCTCCCGCACAAAAGCGGGTCATAAGGCTTGTTAGGGTAACCATTGTCCTTGGCTTTTCTTGGCCGAGGTGTCTAGCGAGCCACTCGTCACGGATGTTGTGTTTGAATGCCTCTAAGGCTTCAGCATCCGGACAGTCAACAATTTGATTCTTCTTAGTGAGGAATCTGTTCCAAAACTTGCGGGCGGATTCTCTGGGCTGTTGGACTATGTGGCCGAAGTCGTTAGCATCCGGAGGCCGGACATAGGTCCCTTGAGAGTTGGCCCTGAAAGCATCCTCGAGTTCCTCCCAGCTCCCAATTGAATTTTCGGGGAGGCCTTTTAACCAGTGCCGAGCTGGTCCCTTCAGCTTGACGGGGAGGTATTTGATGGCGTGAAGGTCATCCCCACGAGCCATATGTATGTGCAGGATAAAGTCCTCGATCCAGACCCCTGGGTCTATCGTTCCATTGTATGCCTCTATGTTCACGGGTTTAAAGCCCTGTGGGATTTCGTGGTCCAGTACTTCATCTGTAAAAGCACAGGGGGTGAGCAGCCCCTATGTATCTGGACGTGCTGTGGCGTGTCGTCGGCTGTTGTTGTGTCCGGTCTTTATTCTGGACTGGTATTCGATTGGTGTAATCGTTTTGGCGACCATAGACCTTCGCCGGGGTGCGTCCTTTGGATCCATAGATGGACCTGGCCGCACTAGCTTTTTTATTCAGGTGTTCATGTGGATCGGTAACCGCTTTGTTGCGGTTGTGAAGTGGTACAGCTTTGTCGTCGAACTGTGGCAGTAGCTTGTGTTTTGGATAGCTCTTTTCATGGCGATCATCGCCGTATCTTTCTTCGATGTCTAGCACTTTATTCCATCTATGGTTGAGCGTTTCCTATGTGGCCTTGAGCCATTGCTTCTGCTTCTTTAGACTCCTTGCGGTGGCCATAAGCTTTCTGTGGAGGTTATCTCGTTCCGCATGTTTTTCCGGGATTGCATCATTATCCGGACTGTTTTCCTGTGCTGGTTCGTTTTGATGACCTTGTCCATCGGGATCATTGTCCTCGGGCGTCTGCTCCGAACTGTGTTGAGGGTGACCTGGTTCGTCCTGCTCCATCACTGGGTCCATATAGTCGTTGTCGCCTTCGGAGTTGATTGTAGTATCGATCCCTCCGGCGCTCTTGTCACTATTTTTTACTGTTGTTGGATTTAGAACGGCGTCTGCGCCGTCGCTTTGGCTTTTGTCCGGGGGTTTTATCGTCCGGATTGTCGCCTTTGTCCTCTTTGGGCGTGTCCACCATGTATACGTCATGTGATGAGGGGGAAGTCCAGCGCCCCGTAGATTCCGCATCTTCTCCTACATCGTCGTCCATACCATCGATGTCTTTGGAGTCGAAGTCAGACACGTCGATTAAATCATCTACCGTGGCTATGAAGTGGGTGGTGGGTGGGCAACGAATTTCTTCATCGCCTGCTTCCCACTCGAACCGGACGTAGTTTGGCCTAGAAATTTCTGTCAAAGAGAGAGTTTTCAACGAGTTCAGCATGTCGCCAAAGGGCGAGTGCCGAAAAATGTCAGCGGCGGTGAACTCCATTACCGGGGCCCATCCTGGCTCGACCGGCTCGGGAGTGCGTGGACCGGACTCAACATCCGGATACGAATCCGGGGGTCCGGAGTCATAGGCCACCCTAGAGGTAAGGCCCGTGTTTGGCTCCAACGCCGATGAGTGCGCGTCCTGCGGGACGGGGTCCAGTCCTCCGTCCTTAGGCAGCACAGCCTGCTCCGGATTTAGGTCCGAGGCTAATGTAGGGGTGGCACCCTGAGCTTCATCCGTCGGCTGGTCTAAGACACTCGTCGTGACTGTCCGGTATCGCATTATTGGCAACGGTTGAAGGAGCCATCGAGCCCAGCAGCGACGACACAGAGGAACTACCAATGAAAGCACCAATGTCGGTGTCAAAACCGGCGGATCTCGGGTAGGGGGTCCCGATCTGTGCGTCAAGGATGATGGTAACAGGAAGCAAGGGACACAGATGTTTACCCAGGTTCGGGCCCTCTCGATGGAGGTAAAACCCTACTTCCTGCTTGATTAATATTGATGATATGGGTAGTACAAGAGTAGATCTACCATGAGATTGTAGAGGCTAAACCCTAAGAGCTAGCCTATGATGGTATGATTGTAATTCTGATCGGTCTTCTAAGGACCAACCTCTCCGGTTTATATAGGCACCGGAGAGGGCTAGGGTTTACACGGAGTCGGTTACAAGGAAGGAAATATAATATCCGGATCGCCAAGCTTTCCTTCCACACCAAGGAAAGTCCCCTCCGGACACGGGCCGAAGTCTTGAGTCTTGTATCTTCACGCTTCAATTGTCCGGACGTTGTACACAGTCCGGCTTTCCGGATACCCCCTAATCCAGAACTCCCTCACTACCCTGCTCCTGATATATGCCGCTTCAGCCTGGATGATCAGTCCTGCATTGCTCTTGATATTGACAATAGCTGGCCCTTCCCAGAGCACCTATGGTTCAAAGCAAGCGCTTCCAACGCCGAGGATTGGTTGAGTCGAAGTTCATTTTGTTGCTTGTTATTTGTTGTGTGATGAAAACTTCAGTATTTACTAGAATGTTTTGTTGGATATAATCTATAATCCAACATGTATCCTCGATATCGTTGTGTGTTGATGACTTGTTGTATGTAATGAATGATACATTTGCAAATGCATGTCATAGAATCAATTTATGAACGGTTTTCAAGTCACTTCTTGGAGTGTGAGCATTATTAGTATAGCCAACATCCGGTTAGTATATGAAGTTGCCACATCACATAGAGCCAACCTAATATTGGTGCATGCTAGTCCTCCACCGGCGTGCCGCTTCAAATGGCGGACGAAGTGAGAGGTCGCGTCACCTTGTGTCCAGATATGAGATGCCACGTGTACCAGATGAATGACTCCAAGTTCAAACCATCGTGATGCTAGGTGCGAGCCGAGGAATACTGTTGGAGAGACCCCCTCATAGTTTTCCTACATTGGTCATCTGATTCATAGGATAGAAAGCTATAGGATTTTTTCCCATGTAATCATGTTTTAATTGGCAATCTAGCATCCACTCCAACTTTTGTTACACATCCTTTGATCCTACGAAGAGAGTACTTGCTCTAAATGATGTGGCGCTGCAAGAGCCACCTATATTAATTAACCATGCTCTAAAAAGGTGGACCAGCTTTGGCTATAGTAGTACTGTACTAGGTTAGTAGGTGACCTTGCGCTTGGCTCTTCTACTCTTCTGGAAGTTGAACGATAATGATGATACTAGAGTAGTACTTCTAGCAATCTGACACCAAATGAACTGTTGCACGTCCACCGCTTGTAAGCAAAAGTTTCTCCTCGTGCTGCAAGCCACCGCGCACGCATTGGTGAGGGAGAAGGTAAGCAAGCTTCTCGTCATTCTGCGAGTTCACGGGACACATCAAAGTTATTTATTAGTTCAAAAAGGGCCGACCATGTGCATGGCTACCATCCCGTGCTCTGTCATTGTGTACATGCACTATTCACGTGCCATCGAGGAGAAAAAATATTGCGTAGTACTAGGTGCCATCGAAGTGCACGACTCACTTACGCACTGCATATCTCCATTTTCTTGCATGACACGCCACCTTGATGCTAGATGTCCCGTGTTGTCGGGTGATAGGTGCGACATATGCCAACGGGTGGCTAATCATTGTGGGAGCCAGTAAGACATCGCCGGTGCCTGGAAACGGGATAAGGCGAAAACATGCACGCCGGCGAATCTTACCCAGGTTCGGGGCTCTCCTAGGAGATAGCACCCCTAGTCCTGCTCTATGGGGTCTCCGCATGATCACTATATCAACAAGTAGCTACAAGATGCTCCTTGAGCTGTTTAGCTAGAGGAAGAAGAAGGGCAAGTCTATCTCTCCTCTTCTCTCTGTGTGGTGTCTAAAACTCTAAGAGATCAACCCTTTGCATGGGTGCCCTGGGGGGTTTATATAGGCCTACCCCCAGGGGTACAATGGTAATCCGGATGGATGTGGGTCCAGATCATCAGCGTCTATGGTCGCCGGCTTCTCCGCCGGTCGCTGGGGCCCGCCGAATGGTGATTCCCACTGGCTGCCGGCATCTTGGCCGACAGGCCTGGACCATCGCCCAGGGGTCTTGTCGGCTGCTAGTTACTGTAGCCTCGCTCTTGGTGACGATGTCTTTGTCGGGGTAAGCATGGCTACCGTACCGCCACCTGGTGGACTTTTAATGTAGCCTTACCCCGTCTCATCTGGTTAATGGTGCACAAACTTCCAGAGCAGGGACAGGCCGGCTGCCGGGAGCCGGCCTCCTCCCAAGCCGACTGGTCGAGTCCAGCCGCCCTCTAGTATCTCTCTGGCAAGAGGGGCCCTCCGCCCATGGGCTGTACCGACAGCCTGTCGTGGGCGACGTCATGGTCAGTGTGGCAATAGTGCCGCGCCGGATGGGGAATGACCGCCCCATACGACGCACTGTGGCCACACTCATTTCGGGATTCAGGGTGGCAGGCTTCACTGTAGCCACGCCCCGTCTCATCGCTGTTATGTGGGTGCAAACTTTGAGGGTATAGGTCAGGCCGGCTGCTAGGAGTCAGCCCTCTTTGAGAGGGATCTTAGAGCCTTGCTGCCTTCCAGCAGCCGGCTAATTGGACAGCCGGCTAGGAGAAGGTGGCCCGGCATCTTGGATGTTTGAGGGCCCAGTCGGCCCGATATTTTTTGAAGAGCCAGGGGGAGCTGGTTAGGCTACCCGTGGTCATTTACTCCGACAGTAGTCCCCGAAGCTGGTCGGGCTTCGCGGCTGAAAGGGGAACGAGAAGCCCAAGTAGCTCTAAGGGCAAACTTCATGGTGATATTTATGCCACTCGCTTAGCGAGTCACTTTAATGTTCAGATACGCCAACATGACTATTTTTTGTCCCGAGGTTATCTAGATCACCAGGCGATGGTGGCTCACCAATTTACGGATGCTGCTGATTATTTTAGCAACATTCGTTATAACTTGGTATTCAATGAGATTACCCATGACATTATCCCGTTGCCTGCACCTGATTTATTTGATTCTATTGCCAGGAACGGATAGTCGGTCATGCTAGCGGACATTATTGCCTACCGGAACAACCAGGCAATGGCAGAGGAGGAGCCCCAGGAATGGGATGCTCAGGTGCCGCCGCCTCAGCAGTTTCACATGGGATCGGATGGCTACTATGGGTGGTGGTTACCAAGCTAGGCCAAAAGCCTAAGCTTGGGGGAGTACGTATTTCCACCAACATTATATTCATGTTCACACATTTCATTCCAGTTGTCGGTGTCCACACTTTTTCATTGTATTACCCATGCTAGATTTATTTTCGCGCTCTCTTCTTGTGTGTTTGAAAAACTTTGAGAAAATCCAAAAATATTTCTTGCTTCTTTTCGGTTTTCTTTCTAGTTTAATTTAGTTGTAGTATTAAAAGAAACCCCAAAAAGATTTCCCATTTTTTATTTTGTTTGTTGGGAGCTTTCCCGTGTAAATAGTTTTTCTCATTCTTGTTTTTCTTTCTTTAATATGTTTCCTTTTAAAGAAAAACTAAGAACTCCAAAAATATTTTAGGGTGTTTCTCTGAAATTCTTTTCCTTTTTTGTTGTTAAGTCGTACCAAGGGAAAGACCACGATGAAAATGTTGAATGGCTCTCATATGCATTACTGTTGATCTAAGAAAGAGCCCATATTATTTTGTCTTTCACTCTGAATAAATTGTTGCAGATTCCAGCTTAGTCCACAACACTCTTGCACGATTATTATCTTCATATCATTCGGTCGTGCAAGTGAAAGGCAATAATTATGATATTTTATGAAGTGACTGTGGCAGAAAAAAGTGGGTATGAACTAAAATGGATTTTGTTTTTGTAAATATGTTTAACTCGGTATCCATGATTCAACATATTATGATCAAACATGTTTGCAATGACAATTTAGAGATTAAAGTTGCTCATTGCATACTTAAGTATCTAGGAGTGGATAATGATTTATCTTAGGTGTCAACATGCATTAAAATGATTATGATGTAGTATGATGATATGGTATCCTCCTCTGAATGTTTCAAGTGGCTTGACTTGGCACATGTTTACAAATGTAGTTGAATCAAAACCAACATAGCCTCCACTATATTTATGTTCATGGTGCTTATATCCTACTCATGCTAGTATTCAATGTTGATTATTCATAATGCATGTTCATGACTGTTTTCGCTCTCTAGCTAGCCGCTTCTCAACCTATTTGGTAGCCTTCGTTTGTACTAAGCGGGAATACTGCTTGTGCATCAAAATATTTAAACCAAAGTTATTCCAGATGAGTTCACTATATCTACCTATATGTGGTATTATCCTGCAGTTCCAAGTAAATTTGCATGTGCCACCTCTAAAATTTCAAATGAACATGTGTTTTGTGTGCCTGGACTGCTCATGGAGCAACAGGGGGTGGTCAGTATCTTCCATGCTAAGCGGGTTATTCTCATTATGAGTGTTTATTCACTTGTCCTTGCATGAGAGGGGATGGTAATAGGGATGCCCAGTCCCGAAATCAAAAATTGCAAATAATTAAACAAAACTCCCCGAGGACTGTTGTTGGTATGGAAGGCACCCGTGGATTCGGTTAGCCATGGCTTGTGTTTGTTGGTGGTGCGGGAGTAAACTTTTACTTTTACCGCTTGGGAACCGCCGCTAATCTGTTTATCATGGAAGATATTGAAAACTCTTGGTCGTGACGTTGATAGGAAGGGTACACCTCCCAAAATTATATTTATCTCTAATTTAAGGTTTGAGCTCTCGCACCTCCGCAAATCCCTGCTTTCCCCTGCGAAGGGACTATCTATTCCGTCGTGGGAAAACCACAACGACCTATCGGACCAAGGGCCCCTTTCTGGTTCAGTAGGGGGATGGCACGTTGCACAAAGAGTGGAGAAGCATCACACAACACGGCAGAGATCACACGTGCAGATTTTACCCAGGTTCGGGCCGGCATGAGGCGTAAAACCCTACTCCTACTTTGGTGGATTGATGGTGGATAATGGTGGTGAACGTAGCACACTTGCCCAGCAAGGTTGCTTCGGGGCGAGACTGGCTATGCATGCATGAATATGCGAGGGTCCAACCCTTTCTACGGTCACCATGGGCCTTCTTTTATAGATTAAGGGGTCACAGTGGCAAATCAGTCCTTACATACTGATTAGATAGAGAATAGTGCTATCATACCTAACTCTGCAGGCTAACAGAGCACATTAAATGCGCTGCTCAATGTCACATCACAGCTTGCCTGGCAGGCTCTGTCAGTCCGTTTTGCCAGCTTCGCGCCTGCTTGCTTGACACGTCTCAGGCAGGTGCCGCCTGGAGGTATTCTCTGTAGGAAGTGGCTTCCATGTGGCAAATAGCAGCTACTTAGTCACTTTGCAGCTTGACACTGTACTGATCGACGACGTGTGTCCAGATGAGGTGGTGCGGTGGGGTGGTCTGCTCCCGTAAGCCCCGGCGGGCCTGCTGGGACGATTTGGATGCTTGCTTCTGGGGGTAAAACCCAACCTCACCAGGCTCGCATGCCCGACAAGGAAGATTCTTTCCTTACTGATATCTTGATTCTCTGGTTCATCTTGATCTTGTTGATCTATGCTTGGATCCTTCAAAGAACTGATCTGTTGTGCTTGGTCTCATCTTGGTGCTTGTAATCTTGTGCTTGGGCCTGTGCACAGTCCGGGCAACAGACCCAGGGTTTGTCACACCGACAGGAGCCCCCAGGCCTGGCACGAACGCTGTCGGGTGTCGTTAGGACAGGCCCTAACCATGCATAGGCGAAGAGGCATAAAGGTCGCTAGCCCCTCGAGATCTTCTTTGCTTCTCCATTAACTTGAGCTTGGGTCAGTTTCCGGTTCTCCTGCATGTCGTGTGAAACAATATGGGTGATAATGGACCATGATCCGTGGGTCGCCTACGTCCCACGATCATGGGGCAGAAACTGCCATCCCACTTGTCTCCCGCTCCCGGGTGCCTCTACCACCTGTACTGCATGCCCTGCGTGGAGTGGGTGGCGGATGCGGAGGGCACCTGAATGGGCACCATGGCAGAAAGCCAGGCGTCACTGATTGGCGCAGAGAGTCAGCTCTGATTCCCCGAGCCATTTGAAGGCAGGAGGGAACCGTATTGGGGGAGCGGGGCAGTTGCCTTCTGAATGTGGAGCCAGCCCCCTGCCTTGCTCCTTTATAAGAAGGGGTGGTTGCGGCGTATTCGCTCACACCCTTCCCTTCTCCTTTTCGTTGAACATTGTTCGCTCGCCATGGTGAGGGGGCAAGGACGTGGTGGTATTCTAGTGGTGGCGACGAGAGCTTCTCCTCGACAGCGAATCCCTCCTCCTCCGAGTAATGCGGAGGTGGCACCTGCCACGAGAGGATGAGGAAGGGGACGAGGTTGCGGTCGTCGTGGCACTCGAGGAGGAGGAGGACGGGGTGGCGCTCGAATTGCGCCCCCGCCGGAGGCTCCTCCTCTACTAGAAGGTCATATCAGAGACCAACCGCTGGAGTTTGTTATCAGGGTGTACAAGCCTATTCACGGTCATCTCCATCTCCCCACTCCATTTTGAAGGGCCATGGAGCTCGAGCATCCGTGAGCATTGAGACTGCACATGAGGAGCTGTGGAAATGGCAGCATACACTACAAAAAAAATACACTTCCGTGATGATACGTGTTTGTCACAGTAGGTCGCATTTTTTGTCATGCATGTACATCCATGACAAATTTATGACAGAATCAAGATAGTCATACCTGTGCTGTCGTAGAAGTGTTCCATGACATTACCAAAATTATCATCACGGAAGTGTCCACTTCCATGATGATAAATCGCGCGTCACAGAAGTGCTTTCGTCAAGGGTGACCGACACGTGGCATCCACCGTAACGGAATGCCATTAAGCTATCGGGTCAGATTTTGGATCCGTTAACCCGTTAACAGCCCCGACCAATGGGAAATTTCCACGTGTAAAATTTTGATTGGCCGAAGGTAACACCTGTCAGCTCGTCAGTGGGCCAGATATTACCCGTCCATTGGAGGAGACATGCCTATGGTACGTCGACACGTGGCTGGGCCCAACAGAGGCCCATATAGGTTAAAAAGGCCAGCCCAATCAAAGGCCCGTAGAACTTAATCAGGTACTAGTGGGCCAGCCCAATAACGGCCTGCTTAATAAAGGCCCATTTACAGCCCGAAACCAAATCTGGCCCGTTAATTGTTCGCCCAATATTTGGGCCCATTTACGGCCCAAAGCTAGATCTGGCCCGTTAATTGTTCGCCCAATATTTGGGCCCATTTGCGGCCCAAAGCCAGATCTGGCCCATTAATTGTTCGCCGAATATTCGGGCCCAACTACAGCCCAGTGACTTTCGGCCTGTTAGAGGCCTGATGTAGACATGGGCCCATTTCAGCCCGGTGTGACTTTCGGCCCGGGAATGGCTCGTGCTGCCCATGGGCCATATATGTTCCAACGGGACATCGGGCCCACTAACGGCCCGTGCTAAAGGTGGTAACAGTTAAGCCCAACGTGACTTTGGGCCTGTTAAAGGCCTGTCGTGTAATTCGGCCTGTTGATGCCTGTACTAAGCTTTCGGCCTCTTAAAGGCCCATGATGTCAGTGGGCCAACTAAGGCCCGAGATATGTTTCGGCCTGGTAATGGCCCGTGAGCTAACTGGGCCCATAACAGCCCGGTCTACATTTTGGCCTGCTGAATGCCCGTCGACGACTAGTGAAAATTGAGGCCCAACATACATTTTGGCCTGCTAAAGGCCCAAGGTTTCATCTCGGCCGTAACAGGCCAGTACAATATTCAGCCTATTAATGGCCCAATGCTACCTGGGCCAAACTAAGCGCTGGGTCGACAAAAGGCCCAACTAAAATATAGGCCGGTGTAAGTTTGGGCCTGGCACAATGTGTGAAGGCCCCAATCATTTGGGCCCAAGAAAGACGCAGGCCGGCCCAATTGTGGCCCGCTAAAAACCTGGCCCGTTGTCGAATGTTCCGGCCCAGTCGACTACTGATTTATTTTCAGATAGCGAATGATGGCAGTAACTAGTAGGAATTAAGAACAAACCTACTCTATACAATAAAGAAATTATGGCATAGTAACCAAGAATAAACCTACACTATACAATAAAGGATTTAAGGTATATTACATCCACTAGGCATCGAAGTTCGCCACCAGTGATCATAAAGCGCAACGAAGAAGCAAATTACAAAAACGGGGCACCATTGCATCGTAACAAAATAATACTAAACCGAGACCACTTCCAAGACAGTTTAAGAAAGGTTAGCCTTGCGGGGGAACTGCTGCGCAAGCTGCTGAGCAAGGCTATGAGACAGGCCTAGCATGTCGGTCATAGCTTCCAGGTGTAGCTGTTTAGCGATGAGGTTCTCATTGGTGTTCTCCGCAATCTTTCTTAGAGATAGGACTTCAAGTCGCAGTTGAGTTGCAGAATGCCTTTCTGCTAGAACTTGGGACTGAAGACGTCGAACTGATTCAGACAATGAATTCTGTGAGCTTGTCTGACTGTTAGTCTCAAGTAACTTGAACACTGCATCAAGACAAGACTTTGGGGTTGTCTCGCTATCTTCAAGATGTTTTGCCTTCTTTGCTGCAATATATGTTGGGTTTGTCTCACAGCCTTCAGCATACTTGTGCATGCCATCAGGCATATCACCCTGAAACAAAGCAGACAGATGACAGGTTTTTCACGTGTATAAACAAAGATTATAACTGATCTGTCAATTCTATCCAATTTCAAATTAGAAAATAAAGAGTAAGTTCAAAATATCAATAGCATAATTTGGCATTGTTCATAATGCGGGGAGCTTCACCACACTACTGGATTACCATGTCAACATAACAAGCATAGATGAAGGGCAAAGAAAATCATTGTATCTATTTTGGATAATGTGCATGGCATGTTGTTGATATCATCAGCCACATCAGTAAGATAAAACAGGAGATGACAAGGTGCAAACGTGGGCTGCTTCACCACACACTGGATTATAGATCCACAAAACCAAGCATACATATAGGGAGTATTAAGTAATGTGCATGGTATGAATAAGAAATTTGGTTTTACAAGTAAAACTTAGAACTTACGGTTCTTACGAACATGCATTTTGGTAGAAACAGCAAACTAAACAGCCATAAACGATAGGGAGTATGAGAAAATTAAACAACAATTGAGGATAAAGGCTTTAGAAGGACTGACTTACATTAACAGTTGACCCCGGCTTTATAATGCTCTTCTCCATGTCAGGGGAAGGATAACTCAAGAATTTCAGCACATAATCTTCTTCATAAGCATTGCCTGTACTCTAGATTTTGTAGAGAGTAATTATAGATATGAAAATACTGGAAGGGATAGAGGATAATGAAGATAAGATGCAGATTGATGCTACATAATCAACTACCAATCCCTGGAAGTACAAGCGTTACAGGACAAAATGTACTGACAAGAGCAATGGGCTACACTTCTGCACTCGCATTGTCTGTGTATTCTACTTGTTGGTAAGATTAAATATAGATCTGATATTTTAGTAAATGGTGGGCGAGGGAGATAAGATATAGAATGCTACAAAATGAACCAATCCCTCTTCCCATAATACAAGAGTGTTTTGAACACTGCTGTACTGTACAAAACGTTCTTATATTATGGGACAGAGGGAGTAGCTGTTAATGTAAGTACAGTGATAGACCACGTTCAGTCCTTACAAGAGGATATCAGAGCTAAACCTCTTCAAAAGCATTGGGTTGATTCTAAATTTGTGTATGAGTCCATACGGATCTTATAATGTCCACCAAATGGACGATTACGAGGCTAACATGTGCAGTGATGCTACATAATAAAACAGCTATGAAAGTAAGTATGGTCATACAGGGCAAGAGGTACTCACAAGAGCAATGCAGTGTGCAGTATAGTTGCGAGATTCTGTGGTCCCTTGAGAACGAATGTTCTTCTGCTAACAGTTTTCGTACAAGTGAGACATTAAGGCAAATGCAGAAATGTAGTTCAAATTGTGATGTGATATCATAGACAATACCTTACGCTGCAGCCGAGACCAATGTGTAACAAGATTATTCCAGTCACCGTTGGATAAATGTAGCACCAGGGACTTTACAGAAATTTCGTTCAGAGGCTTGCCATTGAAGTGCGCTTGCCTCTGGTAGGAACGATACTTCATCAACGAGTGCTTGAAAAGCGCAACCAACTCTTGCTCGTCATCACAATCCAGTTTGCTCCTTGCCTATTTAAAAGAATGAAATCTTGTGTCTTCTGTCAGCAGAAACATATGCAGTAATGACAATGAATAACATTAGTACATTACTTACGCGTAAATTGCGGAGGAAGACTGGAAATTCTTCTGTGTCTGCAGTATAATCTTTCCATGAAGGAAAGATGCGCACAAAGTTCCTGACAACAACATAAGATTCGTCTTCTAAACTGGGAAGAAATGGAACAGGGGTCCTATTTGCTGCAATTGGGGTTCTCTCTGGTTCGAAAAGGGATTTGGCAACTGGATTTGGTGTACTCTTTGCTGGAATGGGGGTTTTGCGTCGTACAGCTGGTGCTATGTCAACTGGCATAATCATACTGTTTGCTGCAGTTGGGGTCTGCAGAGTTGGGGCATCAGAAATGACCAGTGTAGTAGGGCTAGAGTCTGCTAGAGTTGGGGTATTTTGTGCGTCAGGTGATATTGCAACTACACCTAATGGGCTATTTGATTTATCAGGTGCCACTACCTTTTCCAAATACTTTGCTTGTGCTCCTCCATGATCAGCAATTGCCCTCTTCCTTTTGAACGTCTGATACACAAGAACAACATTTGAATGGATAAATATGGTATGATGACAGATGGAATATGTACTGAAAATGGATAGGCAGGGCGTATTCACATACACGATGTGTAAACTAAGCTAATGGCAGTTCAACAAAGTAGAAGCAATGCAAAGCATCAGTTGCAAGATATGTGCGAGCAATGTAACCTTGGAAAGTTAGAGCAAGTTTCTTGATGGGTGAATAAGATAGGGCATCTTCCCCTGACTGCTCCACTAGGGAGCTACATTGACTTAGGTCTCCCTCTAGATCAGAATCATTGTTAGGATCATATTCTGAGCATGAATCTGTAGGTGGAGAGCGTTTGCATTGCATTGCATCAGGACTTGATTTCAGTCCCTTAATGCCAAGTTTTACAGGCATGGCATAGTTCTGCTTTATTCTTTTCATGTGCGCAAGCTTATAATCATTATGATGTTGTTCAGAATCTGAGATTCATGAAAACATAAAAAGTAGTCAGATTATCTATGGAATGCATTGCGGATTCAATTCGGAGAGTGTCTCCCTATAAACCCCTGCATATGCAAAGTTCACCTCCCCAACCGTGCTGACCAGACCACACACAGAAATACAAACCCCTTATGTCTCTATAACAGGCAGGCACACATTTCAAAACTGAAGTAGGAACATTAGAATCATATGAAATTCGTATTTGAACAAATAAACTAAGCAATTATGAGTGGCGTAATGTTTAGCTTCAAGGGTGGAGTGTTGGTAGTGCGACACAAAGCAAGTAGGCAGATTGTATTCCATGTAAAAGATCGAAACCTATGTAAAAGCTGGAAATGACACTTTCTTTCTATACAATGTAGTGTTCGTTACCCACACATGATGGAAGAGATCACATAGAGAAATATTATTCACTCAGGTCTACGGTTCCAGTATTTAGAAACAGGGTGGTCCACCCTAAAAGAATATTGACAACAAATATGACAAGGCAATCATAGATGTAGTGAATCAATCATTTACTTGTGAGCTTATTAGGATAAGTATGCAGGATTGTAACTGCAGTAAGAGACCGTCCAAAATCTGAATGAAGAAGTTTGTCTAGCACTTATTGTTTGCAACTAATCGACATGAATAATTGGATATTATATCGAATGAGTAAGAAAGACAAGTAAAATTGTCAACAAACCTGGCTTGCAGTAGTTATCTAGGTCAATGTCACTACGACCAACAATCCAAAATGACCAGTTTCTGTTCTGAGGGCCGGAATTTTGAAAACCCTGTGAACTTTAGAGGTACTAAAGATTACCGAAATACATCTGAACCATTAAGTGTAGGTAGCACTGAGCAAACAACAAACCCTAATGGCAGTCCTTCCTAATGACTAATGAATCAATTAGAAAATGGGTGATGAGGAGTGGCTGCTGAGTGTTGAGGACGTATCTCAGGATAAATCGGGTTGGCTTGGTGGGTGCTGCACGCCTGAGGCCTGAACGGACTGGGAAGGTAGGCATGGCGGCGCTGTCGTGGTAGACTGATCCACGGACACCTATGGGACCGGAGCCCCTTTCGGTTCGGCGGGTGGCGGAGATCGCACAAAGAGCAGATCGAGGAGAAGCACACGAGTAGTTTACCCAGCTTCGGAGGTCTCCGGAGAGATAATACTCCTACTGCTGCTTTGTGGTTGTATTGAGTTCTTGCTCGGGAGCTTGAGAGCTACCAGACCGAGCGTGTGTATGTTCTGGCTTTCCAAGGATTCGAACCCCTTCTACGTTGCCCATGGGCCTCCTTTTATATGCAAAAGGGGTCACCTACAGGTGGCAACGTAGGCAAGGGCAAAAATGGAAAAAGAGTAGTGGTTGGTACAACTACTTGTACAGTGTACTCTACCTAACCCTCACAGCACGGGACAAGGGCATTAAATGCCCGTCTAAGTCACCCAAACAGTGCAAAAAAGCGATCGTCAGGGGCGCCACCGCTCGCCACGGTGGTAATCTTGTCTGCGCCGCTTAACACCGTGTACCGCTGGCTGCACAGCCTCCCGCCACGCGTGCCTGTAAAGGTCCCGTGGTGACACGTTGGCGGATGGGCTGGAGCGTAGGTACAGGGTAGTAGCTCGCCGCGGCAAGCGCCTTGCCGCTGATGTTATCTTGTCGCGTTTGTTGACTTGTCTCGCCCGGAAGCTTGTCGCTCGCCGAGCCTTGCCGAGACGCGGGGCGCGTCGCGGCAAGTTCCTTGAGGTGCCTTGGTTGGCCTTCCCGGCAAGCTCCTCTTGCCGGGGTCTTGTCTCCTTGGTTGGCCTTCCCGGCAAGCTCCTCTTGCCGGGGTCTTGTCTCCTTAGTTTGAATACTTTGTTCTTGAATGGCTCCAAAGGAACCATGGAGGACCTTGGCGGTCGCCCGGCAAGCCTTGCTGCGGGACGCTGCAACTGCCCGTGCACAAGTTCTGGATACTAGGGAACCCCTACTCTAGTACACCGACAAGAGCCCCCGTGCCTGGGCCATACACGGTGCCGAGCGCTGTTGGGCCATGCCCAAAACAGTGCCCGGGCACGTGCAGCCAGGTTCGCGCCGTATCTTACTCCGCATCCACCGCGCCCTCCCCTAACGGCACGCATTGAACGCGGCATCGTGGGAGAGATCATGGGTGGTTCTTTATTTGGAAAAGCGGAACGTCCGCCCCCTCCCTCTTTATAAGTAGGGGAAACAGGGGCAGTTCCTCCGCCTTGCCCGTTGCTACTTCCAATCTCAGAAATCTCCGCCGCTCCCCCTTCTTCCCAAGCCAAGAGAGAGCAGCGCTCCGCCCCCGTTGCCGCCAACGCCACCAACGCCTTCGATCTCCTCCACCACCTCCACCATGGCTCCGAAAGCCAGCAAGGGGAAGGGCGTGAAGTCGACCGAGGCGCAGCGGCTCGAGGCACTGCGAAAGGAGC
>NC_041389.1:662981880-663039545 GCF_002162155.2 Triticum dicoccoides | reverse complement strand
CCTGTGAAGGAGCTGAGGGAGTGGTTCTACCTCTTCTGGTCGATGGAGACGTGAGCGCATCCGCGCACGAAGGTAATCTCCGCCGCCGCCTCCGAAAAAGCTCCGTACGGATATCCGTTCTTCGCACTGTTCTTCCACTGCGGGCTCTGCCCGCCCTTCTCCGAATTCTTTTGTGATATCATGAACACCTACGGGTTCCATCTCCTTGACTTCACCCCCAACGCCGTTCTAACCATGGCCGTTTTCGCGCATCTGTGCGAAAATTTTGTTGGAGTCCACCCAAACGTAGCTCTCTTCCGCCATTTCTTCATCCCCCGAGTTGAGAGAGGAGAGCCTCTATCCGGCGGAATTGCCTGGATCTCGAGGACCGGCAAGAAGGAAGCCTATCTTAATGAGGAGCTCCGCAGCAAATGGGATGAGTGGAGAGCAGAATGGTGTTGGATCGTAGAGGAGAACCCGCAGCCATTCACCGCCTTGCGCCAAGCCCCAGCAGTGCGCGGCAACGATTGGAGCAACCTGGCCCCAGATGACGCCAAGTTGAAGATTGCCATCACCCGGATCTTGCGGCTCAGGCTTGCCGGGCTTACTGTAGGAGCTGTCGGCGCAGACTTTCTTCGCCGCCGCATCGCCCCTCTGCAGGAGAGAGGCAGACCCGCCTGGGAATTTGGGGGCCCGACGGACATCATGAGGCTGCGTCCAGGCCTCAATTTTAACTTCACTGTCGTGGAACTGGACGGAATGCTTAGGGAGCTATTCAAGCACGACCCCGATCATCCCGAATGGTTCAGGCTGCCGCAGGGCGTCGTCCCATTGTGCAACAATTCTTCGCTAGATCGCATCTGTGCAATGATGCCTTTGTGTGACTCGCACGGACTTATTCCAACTTGGCAAGAGCCTGCGGACGATGTTGTGCAGGATTTCTTCGACAGCCTGGCAGAAGTGGCAGTCTGTTCTGATGAACAGAAGAGCCTCACCCGCGACACCACTGATGATGAGGTGCGGTACATCACCACTAGGGCGGAAGAGGCGGCGGCAGCCGCTGCCGCGGGCAAGTTTGGGTTGACGGTGGAGGAGGCTGAGGCAGCAGAGGCGGCAAGCCTTGCTGATCGAGACGAGCTTGCCGGAGAACTTGCTGGCGAGGGAGAGCTTGCCGAGCCAGAAGCCGAATCAAGCGAACCCGCCGAGGATACGAGTGGCCAGCCATCTTCAAGCAGCTTGCCGCAGGCGGAGCCCTCAGCGCAGCCCCCAGTGCCACCAAGAAGACGCCTTCGTAAGGCCGAGGATGTGGCGGAGCGGCAGACGAGACAACAGCCACCGCGCCGCGCGGCACGCTCTGCCGCGGCAAGCACTGTTGCCGCGGAAGCACACCACGCCGCTGCGGCAACTGGAGCGGGGTCCTCCCGGACCACCGCTGCTGCTCCTGCCGCTTCTCACGCCACGGCGGCGACTGGGGCTGGGCCGTCCCAGACCACCACCGCTGCCCCGCCAAGCGGCCAAGGGAACCTTCTCCGCCTCGTTGCGCCGGGCCGGACTTCGACCTCTCTGCACTCAGCTCCGACGAGGAGGAAGAAGAGGAAGAGTAAGCTTCTTCGCTGTTCTTGTAGGTCTTCGATTCCTGCTGTTTTGTCTTGTTTCTGAATTGCTTTGTTTTAAATCTATCTCTTTCAGGACTCTGGCCGAAAGAGCGGCGAAGAGAGCCAAGGTCCCGGTGATTGTCATCAAGGACGACCCCACCGCGGCAGCAGGGGGCACGTCCAAGACTAACTTACCGGACCCGACAATCGTTCCCCAAAGCAGCCCCCAGCATAGCCCCCAGCGTAAGTATATGGTTTTACTTTTGCTGTTAGGCGCGCATGAGTGCTCTTTATTTGCAGATATCTTGATTCTTGATTTGTGTAGGAGCAGAGCAGCCTCATCAGGAGCCCTCGGAAGTAGCCCCTGATATGCCATCTGCTGCGACTCCGCCAAAGGAGGCCTCCCCGGCAAGGGAGCATTCTCCGGCAAGGGAGGCGTCTACGGCAAGGGACGGCTCTCCGGAAAAGGACAGCTCCAACGATCCCCTGATGGAGGAGACCGTGACTGTGGAGCCCAATGCAGGTAATCCCTTGCTTGAAAACTTCCCTTGGGTTCTTCTTCTTATGATTTTCTTCTTGGATTTTCGCTTGACTCTTCTCCCTTTTCCGGCCATCAGATCCCTCTGACATGGAGCCGATGGAGACTGATGTCGCCGGCGAGGAGGACACGCGCGGCAACATTGACGACGCCGCTGCCACCAAGGAAGCAGCCGACGCTGAAGAGGCCGCCAAGGCTGTCGCCGCTGGAGCCGGCGAGGAATCCGGCGATCGCACTGACAGCCCTTAGGCCGCAGGAGCGTCAGGCGCTACACCGACCGCCGATCCCTCCACTACTGCCGCAGCGCCGGGCTCTGAGGAGCCCCAGCCCGGCGCCTACTTGAAGGCCGGCGAGGGCGTCTTCATCAAGCTCCCCTGGGCGCCGGTGGAAGGAGAAGCTTTTGATGGAGAAGTGCTCGCCTCTGTTGGGCTGACGCTGGTGGATGCGCCAAGCAGCAACAGCGACGAGCCTGAGGAGGAGAAGCTGCTGCGGAAGCTAGTGTCACTCTACCGCGCCCGACAAGCCAAACTGGAATCCCGGGAAGAACTTGTCGCGCAGGCGGGAGTGGACATTGAGAAGCATGCGGAGGAGCTCCGGAGCCGCAATCAAGAAGCCCTCAGGTCCATTGCAGAGGAGCGAGCACAGCTCGACGAGGCGCGGAAAGCCTTCATCCTCGAGAAGGCTGAAGCTGAAGAGCAACAGAGGCTTGCCGGCGAGGAGCTGTTTGCGTGAGAAGGAGAGTTGACGCAGCGGAAGGTCAACCTCGACAGCTATGAGGAGGAGCTCGCTGCGCGCGAGCAATCAATTGGCGGGGCCCTTAAGGAAGCAAAGGATGCTGCCGCATCTGCAGAGGCCGCCAAGAAGGAGCTGGAAACAAAAGTGGCGCAGCTGGAAGCCGATCTCAAGGCGAGGGGTGAAGAGATTACTGCGCTCAAGCATGAGCACGAAAAGGACGCCTACACTCTTGGCGAGCTGCAGGGTCGCTTCGCCAAGAAGGGCAAGGAGCTGGACGCCACCAAGGAATCCAATGCAGATCTTGAGCTGAAACTGACCACTTTGACCAAGACGCTGGATGACGCCAAGGAGCGGGAGTTGACCCTGAGGAAAGAGATCAAAGACAACGAGGCACTGCTGGCGAGGGCTGCCGAGACTCAGAATGCCTTCAGGGAGAACGTGCAGCACTGGACGGAAGGGCTCGTGGATATTGCCGCATCCATCGACGAGGAGTTGGCGCAGCTGGGGATGGAGGATTTCGGGTATCCTTCCGATGAGAATCTCCAACCCAGTGCCAAGCTCACGATGTTCTTCAAAGGCGTGGCGACAGCTCTCCAGAAGCTCCAGGAGAGGATCCCAAAGCAGCTGGCCGACGAGTCGCGCGATATCTGTGCAGGAGCTCTTCAAAAGGTGTTGGTGAAGGTGGCTTTCCGCAACGCAGGCCTCAACCTCCGCAATGTCCTCAGGAGCTTGCCGCCCGAAGCCGATCTGGAAGCGCTCAAGACCCTTGTCGCACCCATTGTGGACAAGGGGGTTGGGATCAAAAGGGTCGACGGCGATCATGTAGATTAGGCCGCTCATTTTCTTCTTTTCTTGCCGCTACTGGTCATGTTACGAAAACAATCTGTTAGAGCTGCGACAAGTTATTTTTGTAATATAAATCTATCTTAGGTATCTATTGCTAAGTTACTTCCTTTACTGGATTCCTTCCTTTGTATGTTTTTAACCTACGCTTTTAGGGAACTTGCCGGCGCAGGCACCTTAACCTTGAGTGCTGAGTGCGGGACATCAGCAGCCTGCGCGGTACCGCGGCCGGCAAGGAACCTTGTCACAACTAGTCGCAGCTCACTTAAGTTGTTGAGCGGACTCAAAACAAAGTAAGGGTGCAACTAGCTACGAGTAGGTTCCTCCGCGCACAGGTTTTCCATACAAAGTGATGTCGTTCAAGGAAGATAACCTTTAAAAAATTTAAAACTAAATGTTCAAACTTTGGCAACTTAGCTTTTCTGTCGTTTGCTTCCCGGTAAGGTGAAACTTTCTTGAACGACGCCTGGTCCACACCATTATCTTCTCCTTTCCCCCCGGTAAACTTGTGGGCGAGGGAACCTTCCTTTCGAGAAAAAGAAAGAAGAGAAAATAAAGATATGGAGCCTTATGGCTCATTATTGCTTACTGGGGGGTAGGCACTGCACAAGGTGTCAGATAATACATGCAATATATATATATATATATATATATATATATATATATATATATAAAGCATGAAACTAACAGGGTGTGCGGAGCACATGAGCTTTATTTATGCACGGGATCTGCGCCCGGCTTTGTACAAAGGATTACATGCAACAGCGGCAAGACTTGTACGAAAGGTGGTTGCCGGAATAGGTTCCGGCAACCGCGCCTTATGTGTAAAACTTACGAAGATGCTCAATATTCCAGGAATTGCTCACCGGAGTGCCATCTTCGGTCTCAAGGCGGACAGCGCCAGGCCTAGTGACTCGTTTCACCCGATAAGGACCTTCCCACTTCGGCGTCAACTTGTTTGAATTCTTGGCGGACTGAACGCGCCGAAGAACAAGGTCGCCTTCCTCGAGACTTCTGGCATTAACTTTTCGGCTATGGTAGCGACGCAAAGCTTGCTGGTAGCGAGCAGCTCGCACAACATCCTGAAGACGATCCTCCTCAAGGAGCAGTGCGTCATCTTTTCGCAGCTGCTCTTGCTCAAGCTCATCATAAGCGACCACTCGAGGTGACCCGTATACGAGTTCCGTGGGGAGAGCTGCCTCCGCTCCATAGACTAGAGCGAAAGGTGTCTGGCCAGTGGCTCGATTTGGCGTCGTTCTGATCGACCAAAGAACCACCGGCAGCTCCTCGATCCAGTTTCTTCCGCACATGCGCAGCCTGTCGAAAGTTCTAGTTATGAGCCCATGCAGCACTTCAGCATTTGCCCTCTCCGCTTGACCGTTGCTTCTCGGGTGAGCAACAGAAGCGAAGCAGACCTTGGCGCCAAGGTCTTGGACGTACTGCATGAAGGTGCGGCTCGTGAATTGTGTGTCATTGTCGGTGATGATCCTATTGGGGATCCCGAAGCGGCAAACAATTGACCTGAAGAACTTGACTGCTGACTGTGCTGTCACCTTCCTCACTGCTTCCACTTCCGGCCACTTTGTGAACTTGTCGATTGCAATGTACAAGTACTCAAAGCCCCCGATTGCTCGGGGAAAGGGGCCGAGGATATCGAGCCCCCAGACGAAAAATGGCCAGGATAAAGGGATCGTCTGGAGAGCTTGAGCTGGTTGGTGTATCTGCTTGGAATGGAACAGGCACGCTTCACACTTGGTTACTTGTGCAGTTGCATCCTGGAGGGCTGTTGGCCAAAAGAAACCTTGCCGGAAAGCTTTGCCGGCAAGTGCTCTTGCGCCAATGTGGTGACCACATATGCCTCCATGTATCTCTGCCAACAGCTTTTGTCCGTCTTCCCGGGGAATACACTTCAATTTCACACCATTGAGTCTTCTTCTGCATAGTGTGTTGTCAATAAACTGGTACATACTTGACTGTCGGGCTACTCTTTCCGCTTCTTCTTGCTCTTCGGGAAGTTCTCCTGTCTGAAGGAAACGGACAATTTGCTGCGCCCATGCTGGAGCTTGTGGCTCGACAACAAGGACTAAAGGCACATCTGCTGCTGCGGGAACATCCGCTTCCACGGCAAGGACCTGAGGTTCAGCCGGAGCTTGATGTTCCCCGACAAGCTTGCCGGAGCAGAACTTGTCGGGAGCGTTTGCTTCAATGGAACAAATCCTAGGGCTCGCCGGAGCAGACTGCTCCTCAGCGCTCTTGGTGTTGATCTTGGGGACCTTCTTGGCGGCGGCTTCAGGGAGCTTTGCCGGAAAATAGTCACCAGAAATCAACTTCCTCTTCTTGCTCTGTCCAGTTGATGGTGTTACAGTTGGCTGAGTTAGCTTGAGCACAAAGATCCCTGGTTCCACAGGTAACTTAAGTGCAGCACACTTTGACATGCCATCTACAATGTCGTTCTCAGCTCTGGGAACGTGTTCCATCTGTAGGCCATCAAAGTGCTCTTCTAGATTTCTCACTTCATCAACATAAGCTTCCATCAACGGGCTCTGATAATTCTTGTTTACTTGGCGGACAACAAGCTGCGAGTCACCCCTGACAATGAGCTCCTTGATCCCAAGGTCTGCCGCAATCCTGAGGCCGGCAAGCAAACCCTCATACTCTATAGTATTGTTTGTTGCTTGCTCCCTAGGAAAGTGCATCTGGACTACGTACTTGAGGTGCTCTCCGGTGGGTGCGACAAGCAGCACGCCGGCACCGGCGCCTTGCAGCGAGAAGGCACCATCAAAGTACATTAGCCACTCTGTGCTTGCTTCTTTGACGGGGATGCTCGTTTCTAGAATTTCTTCATCTGGTGTTGGCGTCCACTCTGCTATGAATTCTGCCAAAGCTCTACTCTGGATAGTTGAAGTGCTTTCAAACTTGAGGCCAAAGCTTGACAGTTCCAGTGCCCACTCGACAATCCTGCCTGTTGATTCTGGATTTTGCAGTATCCTCTTCAACGGAAAGCGAGTGACCACTATAGTCTCATGTGCTTGGAAGTAATGGCGCAGCTTTCTCGAGGCCATGAGAAGGCCAAAAAGCAGCTTCTGCACACCAGAATACCTTGATCTAGCCCCCTGCAGAAGGGAACTGACAAAGTAAACTGGGCGCTGCACCATTCTCTTCTGCACCTCCTGCTTGTCGGGACCAGAGCTTGTCGGGGAAGCCCCCTGCTTGTCGCTGGATGTGCTTGCCGCGGTTGTGGGTTCATCATCTGCCTCCCTCTCCGCTACTAACGCAGCACTAACCACTTGATTGGTTGCCGCTAAATACAGCAGCAACTTCTCTTGTGGTTTAGGTGCGACAAGTATTGGAGTGGAGGACAGGTATCTCTTTAAGTCCTGCAGCGCAGCCTCCGCTTATGGAGTCCATTTCATTGGACCTTCCTTTTTCAAGATTTTGAAAAACGGCAGGGCGCGCTCAGCAGATCTAGAGATAAACCTGCTGACAGCAGCCACGCAACCGGGAAGTCTTCGTACATCCTTGACACGCTTCGGTGCTTCAATCTGCTCAATGGCCTTGATCTTGTCGGGATTGGCTTCGGTCCCCCGCTGAGACACAAAGTACCCGAAAAGCTTACCGGAAGGAACTCCAAACACACACTTCTCGGGGTTGAGCTTGAGGTTGATCTTGCGCAGATTTGCAAAGGTCTCGTCCAGATCTTGAATCAGAGTTTCCTTGTCCTTGCTCTTTACCACTATGCCATCCATGTAGGCTTCCACATTTCTATGCATCTGTGGCTCAAAAGCTTCATGGACTACCCTTGCAAATGTTGAACCAGCATTCTTTAATCCGAAAGGCATCTGTATGAAACAATACGTGCCACATGGAGTAATGAATGCGGTTTTCTCCTCATCCTCTTCTGCCATGAAGATCTGATGATATCCTGAGTATGCGTCAAGAAATGAAAGCAAGTCACATCCGGCCGTGGAGTCAACAATCTGGTCAATGCGTGGCAAGGGAAATGGGTCTTTGGGACAAGCTTTATTGACATCGGTAAAGTCTATACAAAGCCTCCATTTCCCGTTTTCTTTGCGCACGACAACAGGATTGGCCAACCACATGGGATGGAGCACTCCTCTCACAAGGCCTGCTGCTTCCAACTTCTTGATTTCTTCTGCGATGAATTCTTGGCCCTCCACTGCTTGTTTCCTGACTTTTTGCTTGACGGGCCGCGCATGAGGACAAACAGCGAGATGGTGCTCAATTACTTTCCTGGGAACACCGGGGATGTCAGACGGTTGCCATGCAAACACGTCGACATTCGCCCGCAGGAAAGCAACGAGCGCGCTTTCCTATTTAGGGTCGAGAGTGGCACTGATGGTGAAGGTACCACCAGTGCCGTCCTCCTTGGCAGACACATTCTTGGTCTGTGGCGGAGCTGTCATCGTCTTATTACGCTTGCCGGTGGAGCTCGATGGTGCGTCCTCGACGGTAGCGCAGCACTCCGAGGAGGTGCGCTTGCCGGAGTGGGCATCAGAGCTCTTGCCGGACTTGACCTTCTTCTTCCCCCCGGGAGCTTCAGCGGCAAGTGTCATGCGATCTGCTGCGGCTGCTGCATCCCGGTTAATGTTGTCGGCGCAGATAAGAGCGTCCTTCTTGTCGCCAGGGACAGAGATGACGCTTATCGGGACGGGCATCTTGAGCATGTTGTGCGCGTAGTGAGAGGCTGCCAAATGTTGCATGCGATCTTGGGCATGTTGAGCTCAAACGTGACCCTCTCAGTCCTATAGTTCATCTCGCTGCCAAATGTCACTGGCAACGTGATCTTTCCCTTTGGCTTGCTCCTTCCCGGATTGATTCCTTGGAATGTGCCGGTCTCTTCGAGCTCGCTGTCAGGGATCTGGAGCTTCTGGAGTACAGCGGAGGATATCAGATTCAAGCCGGCCCCGCCGTCAACTAGCATCTTGGTGACCTTGAGGTTGCGGATAGTTGGTGAAACCAACATCGGCAAGCACCCGACCGCAGTTGTGCGATCAGGGTGGTCCTCAATATCAAAGATGATAGGCGTGCTGGACCACTTCAGAGGCTTGCGTGACTCTACGGATGGTTTTGCTGCATTGACTTCCCACGCCCACTGCTTGAGTTGGCGGTGTGAAGTATGCAGAGAAGCACCTCCGTCAACGCACAGGACCTCTGTGGCTTTCTGGAACTCCTGCTCACTGGTCTCATCCTCATCCATATCCTCATCTTTGTCTTCTTCTTCATCCTTGTCACGGCCGCGGGGAGGTCTGTCTCCTTGCCGCTGCTTGGCCTTGCCGCGGCGTCCTCCCCGGCCAGGGCGCTTCTTGCCGGATCCTCCATCACCTCCTTGGGCCTTCTCCTTGTCGCGTCGCTCATACTCAGCTTTTTGCAGCTCGACGAGCTGCTCGACCTTCTTGCAGCTTCGGAGATCATGACCCTTGGTGCGGTGGATCTTGTAATACTGCTTGTTGGTGCCGTCCTGCTTGTCGGCGGCCGCCACAACCTGGCAGTTGGTGCATGCGGCAGTCTCCTTGCCGGTGCTACCAGCCTGAGCTGTCTTGGCGCCACCTCCGTTGCCGGACTGCTCGACAACCAGCACATCTTTGCCCTTCTTCTTTTTGTTGTTCCGCCGCCGGTTTTTTCTTGCAGGGGCGGTATCTTCGCTGTCAGACCCTCCTGCTCCTGTAGTTTCTCCGGGGAGTCTCCTCCCTTCCTCAGCACGTGCACACTTGTCGGCCAGGGTATATAGCTTGCTGACGTCCTTGATCTTGCACATCGCCATCTCCTCCCGCATCCTACGGTTTCGTACGTTCTGATGGAACGCACTAATGACCGCGGTGGGGTGGATATCTGGGATGTTGTAATGCACACGGCTGAATCTTTGAATGTATTTGCGCAGGGACTCTCCTTCCTTCTGGATGAGCAGATGAAGGTCACTCTCTTGGCCATGAGGTTTGTGGCCGCCTGTGAAGGCACTGACAAACTGATGGCACAAGTCCGCCCAAGAGGATATGGAGTTGTCGGGTAAGTGCATGAGCCAGGATCTGACATTGGGCTTGAGCACCAGCGGGAAGTAGTTGGCAAGGATCTTGCTGTCTCGTCCCCCGGCAGCTTGCACCGCAATGGTGTAAATGCTGAGGAACTCCGACGGATGCGACTTGCCGTCGTACTTCTCTGGTACATCTGGCTTGAAATTCTTTGTACTGGGCCACTGGACTTGCCGCAGCTCACGAGTAAATGCAGGGCAGCCTACCGAGTATGGCAAGTCGCCTGGTTCCCCTGGCGCATGCATATCGACAGTGGGCCCAGCGCGCTGGTCAGAATGACGCCGCGCTTCTCTTTGGCGCTTGATGTGGGTACGAGCGTCTTCTTGCCGTCATTCTTGAAGAACTTGGTGTTGATCGCGACGAGCTCGCGGGTCTGACGATGCAGTAGAGTCGTTGTCGAGGTTGGCCCGGCGAGTCGGCGATCTCGGCCTTCAGGGTGGAGAGTGCACGGTGGTTGCGCCTCCACCGGTTCTGTCGCCATCGGCTTGTACTTGGCGGTCTTGCCGCGGCTGCGATGCGCTCGGCTGCCGCGAAGTGTCGCCGTTGGCGAAGCCGATGAGACTCTGGATGGTGGCCCTCCATTTGTCGATCTTGTCCAGCGTAGGAGGGAAGTCTAGAAGCAGTTGACCTCTCGCCAGAGCTTCTGCTGGAGTGGATGGTGGCAGCAGCGAACGGTGCGAGGAGCGAGACGTGCTTGAACTTCTAACTATGTTAGAAGGAGCAGTATCTCGTCCGTGCAACCGTGCCACGCTCGTGCCAGCATGTTGGCGTGCAAGCTGGTCTTGAGCGTCTCGAGATCCACCAGCTTGATCTTGATTCAGCAAATGTATGGCACCGTGAGTGCCATGACGCTGCCGGTCCTGCGCCTCCTAAGATGGACGCGGTGCTTGTCCGGTCGTCGAGGTTTGTGCAGCCTTGTCCTTGGACTTGGCAGCACCTTGAGCTCCCTCGTCGACGCCCATTCCTCCGCCGGCGTCTACTCCGCCACCCATTAGCTCTGGTGGCGGTGGGTTCGAAGCGGACGGAGTGGCCACCTCCGAAGCCTTCTTCTTCGGTGGCATGTCGATGAAGATGATGAAGGAGATGAAGATGCGGCTCGTGTGAACGCCGGATCAGGTTCACACAACCTCGACGACCCCTACCTGGCGCGCCAAAGATGTCATGGTAGACTGATCCACGGACACCTATGGGACCGGAGCCCCTTTCGGTTCGGCGGGGGGCGGAGATCGCACAAAGAGCAGATCGAGGCGAAGCACACGAGCAGTTTACCCAGCTTCGGAGCTCTCCGGAGAGATAATACTCCTACTGCTGCTTTGTGGTTGTATTGAGTTCTTGCTCGGGAGCTTGAGAGCTACCAGACCGAGCGTGTGTATGTTCTGGCTTTCCAAGGTTTCGAACCCCTTCTACATTGCCCATGGGCCTCCTTTTATATGCGAAAGGGGTCACCGACAGGTGGCAACGTAGGCAAGGGCAAAAATGGAAAAAGAGTAGTGGTTGGTACAGCTACTTGTACAGTGTACTCTACCTAACCCTGACGGCAGGGGACAAGGGCATTAAATGCCCGTCTAAGTCACCCAAACAGTGCAAAAAAGCGACCGTCAGGGGCGCCACCGCTCGCCACGGTGGTAATCTTGTCAGTGCCGCTTAACACCGTATACCGCTGGCTGCACAGCCTCCCGCCACGCGTGCCTGGAAAGGTCCCGTGGCGACACGTTGGCGGATGGGCTGGAGCGCAGGTACAGGGTAGTAGCTCGCCGTGGCAAGCGCCTTGCCGCTGATGTTATCTTGTCGCGTTTGTTGACTTGTCTCGCCTGGAAGCTTGTTGCTCGCCGAGCCCTGCCGGGACGCGGGGCGCGTCGCGGCAAGTTCCTTGAGGTGCCTTGGTTGGCCTTCCCGGCAAGCTCCTCTTGCCGGGGTCTTGTCTCCTTGGTTGGCCTTCCCGGCAAGCTCCTCTTGCCGGGGTCTGGTCTCCTTAGTTTGAATACTTTGTTCTTGAATGGCTCCAAAGGAACCATGGAGGACCTTGGCGGTCGCCCGACAAGCCTTGCCGCGGGACGCTGCAACTGCCCGTGCACAAGTTCGGGATACTAGGGTACCCCTACTCTAGTACACCGATAGGCGCGCGCGGGCAGCGATGACGCTGTTGGGCGAGCGGCTCCTGGCCTCCTGTTAGTCCGGCGTCTCCTCCTAGAGTCATGCCGTCCGGGGAGGACAAGTCGCCGACGAGGCAGGCGGCTGGGGGCGAGTAGAGATCGGAAGCGCGCAGCAGAACAGAGGGGAATCGGGGCCTGGGACAACCCAAAATCCCAAGGTGGGCCGGCCCACCGTGGGCACCCTATAGAGATACACACCCGAGCGGCGAACATGCATTTTCGAAACTAATTTAGGAACATTTAGCTGACCAATTAAACAACTCTGTTTTAATAATATCAGATTCGTATTCGAATATCTAAGCTTGTTTAGCTTGATGCGTGGAGCAGTGTTATTATGACACGAAGCACGTATTCTGATCGTATAATGATCATAAAAGGGGGAAACTCTAAGCATATTTTTTTAGCAAAAGAGGGTTTCCCCTCCGATTTCTATTAAAGAAACCACCACAGAACCAACATGATCAATTAAACCCTAAGCATGACCAATTATACTGTATTATGGCTGTGCCATGGCAGATTTGAAGCTGCAAACCGGAGAAATGATATTTAGCATTCATTGTTTGCTTCGAACTAAGAACTAAATTCGAAGAGCTGAAAAGAAAGTAGAGTAACCAAGTTAAGATCTATTTTCTGGTTGAGATCAAAAAGTTGAGGAGATATGAAGTACCACCTCACTTGCGGCGCCGTGTAGGCATCGGGGGTGCGATGGCTGTCGGTGGCGTTGAAGCAGATCTGCGACGGTAGACGGGTGCATCAGGGGATAAGTCCCGTTGCGGTGGAAGAGAAGATCGTGTGAGCGGCCCCAGCAAAGAGGACGACGGCGCCGATGAACCGAGAGGACGCGATGCAAGGCTATTGGTCCGTCACCGTGGATGAGAAACGGACATCTCTAGCAGTGGACGACGCGGTCTTGGTAGGCGCTCCGGCATGGTGGAGGACGTCGGCGATGGATGATGTGGCGGACGGAGGCTGGTGTGGGGATGGGGTGTTGTAGCGCGGACGGTGTATGAATGGGAAAATGGAGGGAGAGTTATGGGGAACCATGTTTTTGGGACGCGTCTGTCTGAAATATGGGAAAGTTACGAACTTAGCCCCCGTTTAAAATTTGGACGTCTCATTGGTTGGGGATAGGACGGTAATCTCGCATCTCGCCAATATTTTCCCAAAGCGATTTCGGGCAAGGAGAGGGTGGTTGGCGCCCATGGTTGGCGCCCATGGTGTATGAATGGGGCTGACAGGTAGGGCAGTTGTGTCACATCTGAGTGAAGTTACAAACCTGCCCCTATTGAAAATATTTGCCTACATTGATTTCGGCCGAGTCGAGTTTGTTTTGCTGCCCACCGTGTATGAATGGGGAATGGAGGGAGAAATAGAGGTCTTTCAGACGAGCTTGAATCAAATATGTTTTTCCGCCCATGTTTGACGCCCACCGTGTCGGAATGGGCTCAGAGGCGGTCGTGTCACGTATAATTGAAGTTACTAACCTACATACCCCTATTTAGAGCTGTGGAAATCGGGCCGATGGATTGTCCGTGTAATGGGTAGACAATAATTTCCATCTCTCAAACACTTGGCTTCGGGCAGCCGACGTGGGAGTGAACATTTTGCTGCTTCTTTCGAATTTTGGGACAATAAGCATCCACGTTTACCCTGGAACCTAAATTCGAATCCATTTTGTATTCCTATATGACTCTTTATAAATCATTCTATGTGTTTTATATATCTTCCACTGTCATATATGAATATGGTTTATAAATGCCGATACTCAAATTCAGAAACTAGTATCCAGTTTCAGGTGAATTCGAATATTTGGAACACTTCATGTCCAACTCAAATGTCACACGCAGCATAATGTGTACTCCCATTTAGATATGTACACAAGCGATGTATCAAGATTCAAATACCGAGTCAATCAACCAAGAATGTACAGAACTAACAGACATATAAACACTTATAGAGTATATGGATCAATAGTATCAACTAACATACATAAGCCAGGCTGTTGTACTTTTTTTGGCTACAACAGCATCCTTTTTTTAGCCTGCATCTTGGCCCTTTCCGATGCATGCCACTTATGGTCCATCTATACTACTACTATTGCTGAATGCACATTCAGCCCGATTGGCATATTTGTAGGTCTGGCACAACAATCCAGATGAAATGTCTCCGAGTCTTATCAATTAATACAGACTTGTGCTCAAATAAAATTACGAACCAAAAAACAAAAAAAAACAATTATTACATGATCTCTAAAACAAATGGTTTGATTGATTACATGAACATACAACACAAAGGTTATTCAACTATGGAAAGACCATTTCGCCTATGATTTACCAAGTAGGAATTTAATTTCCTTTTTTCCTTCACGACCTTAACAATCTGGTCAGTCTCAGCTTGCTTCGTTTTGAAATCCACCAAATATTTAATGGTTGTCTTGAGTACTGCTTGTGATTGTGCTATTTGCTTCCTCAACATGTCAACTTCATCTCTAAGTGCAGAAGCAGAATCTCTTTCTACCACTAGTTTAGCCTCTAGAGCATCAGCAGTTGGCAATTCATAATGCACGATTGGGCCGGTGCCACTGCTGTGGGATGATGCAACGTCCATTGGGACCTCGCTCTTTGATCTTAGGCTAACCTGTTTTGCCATTAAAGTTCCGATTGGAATCAGAAAAGTTGAAGTTAGCAAAACATCTCAACTGGGAGTTACAACAGCAAACCAGTTAAACAAACAAGGAATTAAAGAGTTTCAATTGGATGCTGAAAAGTACTCCCTCTGTCCCATAATGTAAGACGTTTTTAACACTATGCTAGTGTCAAAAAACGTCCTATATTATGGGACGGAGGGAGTAGTTATTAACATCATTGTAACCCGATGTTGCAGCAGCAAAGCAGTTAAACAAAAAAGTAGATATTTAAGTTAAGGCAAACAGGTAATTCTAAACAGTAAGTATCAAACACATAGATAGGCGCAGTCTACAATATGATTAACAGGTTGTGCCATTATGTAATCAGTAGCAAACTAAATTAAGCCAAGCAACGTAATTGAACAATTTTGCAATAAGTGGCTAACTAAAATTCCGAGAAGCAGGTAACTGAACTTACGCTAGTTCTTTGTACAGGCACACTGCAACTTCTTGTTTGCTTACAAGGTTATACAAAGGAGTCCATGGCATCAATTGCTAGGATACGCAGTCCCAATACTTCTTTCTTCCCACACTACATGGTTAAGTCGAATGGTTAATCTGGTAAGATGGTCATCCTTGATATGTTATATGAGGACGTGTAGTCAGACTAGTTGTAGCCAAACACATCACACTGGCTTTTACTGTATATTTCATGCATACTTTTGGCATATCGAGATCTAAGCAATCTACAATAGGATGAAAAGACCGGCATCCTTCACATTATTGGCTAGCTTAGTTCATAGAAACAAGCAATTCAACCATTCTGTGGGTAAATCAAAAGCGCCACTGGAATATTTTTCACTATCCAATCATACACGCAAAAAAGGGCGACGCCACCATAGGGGCTGGTATGGGCGGCTGCCTCAGGTGGCTAGAAAGTGTGCACCTAGTTTGAGTCGTCCAGGTTGGCCCACGCTAGTTTTGTTCGTCCCAACGCACGAGCGGGCAATGTAAAAAATGAAGAAAAATGTTTCAATTTGGATGGGCCAATAACATAAGTGCAAGGTAGGACCTATAGCAGGCTCGCGGCCCAAACGAGCGCCTCCCATATTGATCGACAGCAGGAAAAATCCCAATTCATTCGCTCCAGCCTCCAGTCTAGTTCGCTCCTCACCTAGTCGCCGCTGGACAGACCGACTCAGCACTTCCTCACGCCCTCGTTGGAGGGCGGTCGCCGAGCTTCAAGCGAACGGAAGGACAAGAAGATCAAGATCCAACCCTGGGTGTAGCCTGCGTGGGAGGCAGCGGCGATAGCACGGGCATGGCATCGAGCTTGCGCAAACGGACAGTCGCAGCTTGCAAGAGTAGCATGCGCAACGAGCAGGTACATCACATCCCTGATTATATTGGCATACTTGTGCAGGATAGATATATTGATATGCAGTTTACGCACTGGTTATACGTGCAATTACACTTCGATATTTTCACCCACAGAACGAATAATTCAAGCAGGTACATACCACGTTTGTTGTCCTTGTACACCATGTTGCATTTTGTTTTTTTAGTGCTTGCATCATTTAGTGTTTATAATCTGAACTACTTTGGATCATTTGCTGGTTTTCAAAGTGCATGTAGCTTCACATTTCTCAAGTTATGTTGATTTCCGGAGTGCAAGTGCCTTCGTATTTTTTAAGTTAAATGTTCGCCCCTGGTAACTTGAATTCATGGATCAGCCACTGCACACAAATCATACACGAATGTCAGTACGAATTAAATGAAATGCAGGGACTTACGCTAGCTCATTGTACAGGCTCACTGCAGCTCTGCTTGCGCTTGGGATGTTCCATGTACAAGTCCATGTTACCACTTGCTTGGATGTGCAGGCCTTGTGCTCCTTGCATCCCCCTCTACATTTTTCAAACGGCGAACGGTTGATCAAATAAGTGGAATCGACCTTGATGTTGTACCAGAGGAAAGATACTTACAAGGTTATACGGGTGTGCAGGATGTGTACCAGATACCGTAGCCCCGTCATGCTTCGCTAAAAAATGGATTTGCTTGTTTTAGATGATATCTCCAGAAGAAATAAGAGTTAAATTCAGAGTTGCATAGGCGTGTAAGCTAAGAGAGCAGTGAAAGGATATCCAAACATCGTCGAAACAGTGCACAAGGGAGTGATGTGTGGATACCTAGTTCAGGCCGACATTTGGGCATGCTCGCCTAGCTCGCGTGCGGGTCACTTCAGAGCCGTTGAGGGTGATGCGCTGGCGTTGGCTGGCCGCACACGGATGCAGATCTTGAGTGGCAGCGGAGTGCTACGATGCGGGGGACGAGACCGTTGGTGAAGCCCCAACGGCCTCGGGGGGCGGAGGTGCGACGATGTGCTCGGTGAAGTAGCCCCGGTGAGCTGTGAGGCACGTCGGTTGCGGCGGCCGATGTTGTCGGTGGACCACCCGGTGCGGTGGACGAGGGCGTAGATGAGGTAGCTCCGGTGCGGTGGTGAAGCGCGACAATCGTCTTTGTCGTCGTCGTCCGGCACAGAGGTGGGGAACGGTGGGGAAAGAGACAAGACGAGGGGCGATTCGAGGGATGGCGGCGAATTAGGGATTTGAGCAATCTGGGCGCGGAAGGGGATGGTGGAGAAGAGAGATTTTGCAGGGCTGGAATTGGGGCCGCAAGACATTTCAATCCGAAACGTGGAAGCGCGAACTTATATTGTCGTCGTCCTGTTTTTTGGGGGGAGGGGGGTGGGTGGCTGGGTGCTACACGTTCGTCCGACACACGCGACCACCCCGATAGGACTATGCTTCGGTGCCATAAGGCACCTGCCTTTGTGTCCATGACATGTGGGCCCAACAGGTGGCTGGCCCACATGTCAGTCACCCAAGGGCAGCTGCCTTTAAGGCACCGAAGCAGCGTCCTCCCCGACACGACCCTGGTCTGCCTGGTGCGCCTACATTTGAGAATGCAAACGAATCTTCTTTCATTTGCAAACGAATCTGTATGTATTACCATGCCCATGTTCTCCTTGCAATAATTAGTCATTCAAAACGAGATACTCCATCCGTTCACTTCTGTAAGTCGTTTCAGACAACTTAAAATGAACTGTTTTGCACATTGTTTGAAATGTCTTCAAGGTCTTATAAAAGTGAACAGAGGGAGTACTATAAATTAATTAATGAGGAGTTATTTGAAAAAAAATCGAAATGGTACCCACTCTAACATGGATTAGAGTGTGTCACATAATTAGTTATTTGAATTAGAGTGTTTGTCATGTAGTTAGTTATTTGAATTAGAGTGTGTGTCACGTACCTATCTCCAATTCTAACGTGGATTACGCATTTCACTGTATCCCCGCTACTTTTTTGATACAAATTCATATGTATATGATGAACACGATGGTAGTGAGAAAACTTTTGGATGGATTCAAACATATGACCTACAAAATAGCACAACAAATTGAGCCAATGTCAACTTTTCGAAACTTAGTATGGCACGAATTCGAAATAATTACCCGTATGCCTGGTCCTCGGTTCAAATCTTACAATGTACACCTAATTGAAATATCGATATTATGTCTCGTACTATGTACATTCGAATGTTGTTTTTAGCCCCCCCCCCCCGCGCACAAACGCTACATACTTCCTGTATCGGTCAATCTTCCTCTCCTAACCACCTTAGCAAGCTATCAGTTTCCAACACACGTTCATTCTTTCTCTCCATGTTTCGATCTCTAAGTCTTTCAACTACACAACCCCTTTTTCCACTCATGTTACTAAATGTATTTACCTCACACACCCGCCATTGCACCCCATGCCGAGCTATCTCTCTCCCCCCTCTCCCTCTCACCCTCTCGCGCTAAAAACATGCATTGCCTATCTAGCCCCCCCAACCTCTCGTGCGCACGAACGCACGTTGTATATCTAGGTCACTCCCTCGAGACTGTCTCACTCTTTCTTCTGCACGGCGGGCCACACTCGCTTAATCTAGCTCTCTTTATCTGAGTCTCGTTTAACCTCGTTTTCTTTCACACACAAATGATATATCTCCCTGTTCGGGCCTCGATCGACACACTCTATACTCTCTCATGCAGATTGTCTATCTAGGTCAGTCCATCCATGCCGCCGCCACTCTTTCGTCCTCATGGTGGGCCACGCTCACTCAATCTCTCTCTCTATCTCTATCTCTCTCTCTCTCTCCGTATGTCTCGATTTACCTCGCTCCTTCTCGGAAAAAACGATATATCACCATGTTTGAGCCCAATTCGACCTATTCACATTGTATACTCTCTCACGCACATCGTCTATCTAGGTCACTCTCTCCAACCCGTCTCACTCTTTCGATCGCACGGCAACCCTATGTGATCGGTTGACCTTGCTTCCTCCCACGCACAAAATATATCTACACGTCTGTGACTGGATCATCTCTCAAGCTCTATCTTATAGCCCTCACCCTTACCAAAATCTCAATCAGACAATATCTCTCCGGACCATATATATTTGTTCAATGAATGTCGGACCACACTCACTTTGTCTCTCTATCTATATGTCTCTCGATTGACCTCTCTTTCTCATACCGTATCTTCCACGCATTGAAGCTACTACCTCTCCATCCCTCGCAAAGCTGGAGCTATTTACATTGCGAGGGGCACTCCAACCTTGGATTATTTTGTGTAGGCATTTATTCTGGTCGGTTTAGATTATATTTTCGTAGCATTCGGCCCACAACTACTCCAAACGCCGTTGCAACCCACGCAACTCCCCTAGTTGATTTCCCTCTGGCTCGATCATCGCTCTCTCGCACGTCCTTTCTCGCCTTCAACGTCGCACCATGGTATTACTGAAAAAACTATGCTGTTATCTTTAATTATTATCAATAAGCTACAAAACTACACACCGATAGTCCACTTGGAATGGAAAAAATTTAGACCCACAAATTAAAGTGCTACAAACTACACACCGAGGGGCCCACATGTCATGAAACAAATTTGGACCCATATGCAAATTAAAAAAATAAAGGACGAGGATCGAACATGCTACCGGGCCTTCAAGCCGCATGTCAATAGGCAACATACGTAGAATAGCAATGTTTGTTGTACCCCCTTTGTTCACATAATTTTTTTATATTACCACAACTTAATTAATAGATAACATGTAATATTATTTTTAGTACTATTCGCCTTCACTTACTGGTGGGTTCCATATGTGCTCTCTCTCTCTCCTCCCCTTCTGCGTTTAGACGCACGGGCAAACAGGAAGAACTCGCGGGCGATGTTGCCGTTGACCATATCTAGACGCGTTCACAAGTCACGGCACTAGTTTCACGTACTAGCAGCACTAGTCAGTGTGTACGTGCAATGCACGTTAATTTGGAAGTATATTAAGTGCATGCGGATATTAACTACTAGGATATTATTTGTGTGTTGTCATGTGATTAGCACTATTTTTGGCATGAAATTAACTGCACGCTAAACGTGTTGAGCGCTCGACATTGAAGCAGTCTAGGTCGTTGGATGACAAGGAATACATGTGGCTTGAAGACGTTTTATATTTAATTTGATACGGCTCTAGCAGAACATTCAATCGATCAAACCATACATTTCGTTCAGTCTGAGTCCGACTTTAAATTATACGACGATCGATATAAAATAAACGGAAATGATAACGTTCGGATTTTAATCATGGCAATCCAAACATTTTTCATGGCAAATTTAGATTACGCGGCGGCGGCGGGGGCGTCTCGCGGTGGGAAGCGGCTCCTCTGCCGTGCTCTTTGTGTCATCGGGCCACTGACCGACGGCGACGGCGGCGTCTTGCGCCGTTATTGGCGTACTCCTGGACGTTGGCCTAGCTTGAAGGAAGGCCAAAATGTTCTGGACTTCGGAGCGAGTCAATTGGCGGGAGGAGGTGACTGGCGTTGGTGCAAGGAAGCGGTCGACGGCAGCCATCCATGCCGCTGAGGGGGGCACTGGAACCCGCGCGGGGACAGGCACTGTCAACGGCGCGGCAGAGACATTCGTGTGCACGGGCACCGACACGGGTGCGCACGTCAGTGCACACACAGGCGCATGCGCTGGCAGGTGCACGGGCACCGGCACGGGCGTGCGCGTTAGTGCACGCGTAGGCGCATGCACTGGCAGGTGCACGGGCGCGTGAAAGTCGGCGGGGACCTCGTGGAACCCTGTGGCATCAAGCTCGGCGACAATGTGTGGCTCCCGGCCCATGAATGCCACGGGGATGGGTGCTAGCGCAGTCGGGGCGACGGGAGCCGGAACGGGAGCGGGGACAGGCGCGGCGTCTTCCCGCAAGGCCAGTTCATCGTCCCAAAGCACCTTATGTTCTTGAGACTCCGGCTAGGTGTCTTCCTCATGAAACTTGAACACTAAGGGAAGACCATCGTGATGCGGCATGGCGTACGTTTAGGTCAGGCTAGTTGGAGGTAGATGACAGGAGAATCGAAGAGGAAGAGAGAGGATTATAGCGATACCGGGTAGTGCGGGGTTGATTTTAAATTGCAGCGCCGACGACATTAAAAGTGGGAGTAGTTGGGACGACGGTGGGCGACGGAGCCTGGTCAAAGGGCTCGCCTCCCGGTGAGTCTGCATAGCGGTCTGCTCGCACGCCTCCCTGACAGCTGGCGCAGCGGCCTGCTCGCACGCCTCCCGTCGACTCACACGCTTGCTGGGACGGCACCTGCCGATGAGAAGCGGGGACTCGTGGCGGCACGTAAACACCCACGGTTTCAATAGTGAAAGCGTTCACCTTAAGGTGACAGGTCTTTGTTCCAAAATACCTTGCCTCTTCATTTGTGCAACTTGTCATAAGCAGCTTGTCTCGAATTGAAGAAAAAACTTATGAAGTAATATTTGTGCCATATCACGTGACCATGCTCAGTTTCAAGAATTTATGCTCACTTTTGGATTTTCTGAAATTTACGATCCAGGATTCGAAACAATATCATAACCTGCATCATGCAATAAATTTTCAAGCCGTACATCTGTCCTGTTGTATTTCTTAAGAAAGGATTTGGTCAAACATTTAGCTTAGTTAAACCTCCTTTCCGGTTTATAGGGCTCAATTCAAAAATCTCACCAACCAAGGTAGATGGTGAGTGGTGGAACAATTGTTGTAGTTTGCAAAACCGCTCAATTAATGTGCTTGTTTTCCTCAAAAATTGTGTTTACGAATGCATTAATTGCAATGCATGCATGCATAAAGTACATGCATTGGTCAATTTTCTCTTAATACTTGCAAGTAATGATTTATTGCACCTTGAAATCTGAACATGTGATGGGGAACAACCAAATTGAGACTTATAAAATGGGAAAACTAAAATTTTGAGATAAGCCCTATAAACCGGATAGGAGGGAGTAAAAGGATAATCCCACCATACCAGTGCATTGCCTGATATATTAACTCAAGTACTAGGCATGAACAAACGGGCTCAATTCTGTGCTCATCCTAGTGTAGTAGTAGTAGTAATAGGCAATGCAGTTGACGGGTGACCTTGACGAGCGGCGACCGAGGGAATTGAACCGTGCTCGGCACGGTAGGTAACGTTGTCTAGTTACTAAAGAGTCCCTCCGTTGTTCATCGGTAGTCATTATGGATCGGGGACATGAGGGGAATTTCCTAGGGCAGGAATTCTGGCCGCCAGATATTTTGACTTGAAATGCTGATGCTCGACTGGTTGGGGTTGCCTAATGTGCGTACCATGCACGCCACCGAAGGACACGAGCCCATTTTTTTAGGATCAACACGAGCCAAGGTCTGGCTGGTACGCCGTTGGGTCCTACCATTTGAGAATACGAAAGGAACCTTTTAAATTGCAGAACGAATCTATGTGTATTACAATACCCGTATTTTCCTTGCAAATACTAATCTCAACGTGGTAATTGATTTATGACGAGTTGTTGAATTAGAGTGAATTTGTGATACAGTGATCTCAACGTGGATTTCACATTTCATGCTATCCCTAGTAAGTTTTCCAATGAAAATTCAAATTTAAAAGATGAACAATATGGAGGTGAGAAAACTTTGTTTGTTTCAAGCATATGACCACACACACACACACACAGACACACTCACACGAACACAACAACAATCCAATAAGTATAGTGCATCTATTTTTCCAACCCATGCATGTATGACACGAGTTCAAAAATACTCCTTCTATTCCTAAATATTAGTCTTTTAGAGAGTTCAACAAGTGACTACATATGGAGAAAAATGAGTGAATATAGACTCTAAAATATGTCTATATACATCCGTATGTGCCAGTCCATTTGAAGCCTCTAAAAAGACTAATATTTAGGAACGAAGGGAGTAGAATGTAAGACATCCATGGTCCTCAGTTCAATATTTAAAATGAACATGAAACTGAAAGATGAATATTAAGTCTAGTACTACAGTACATGCAAATGTTGTGTTTAGGCGGAGCTTTTATTGTCGGTGGTCAACCCCTCGACCTTATATAAAATTGTGGAGCTCTGTTTAGGGTTGTTTAGATTATATTTGTCCCCACCCTCCCAACCACCAATTGGTTGTTGTCGATGTACTAGAGTAGGGGTACCCTAGTATCCCGAACTTGTGCACGGGCAGTCGCAGCACCCCGCGGCAAGGCTTGCCGGGTGACCGCCAAGGTCCTCCGTGGTTCCTTTGGAGCCATTCAAGAACAAAGTATTCAAGCCAAGGAGACAAGACCCCGGCAAGAGGAGCTTGCCGGGAAGGCCAACCAAGGCATCTCAAGGAACTTGCCGCGACGCGCCGCGCGTCCCGGCAAGGCCCGACAAGCGACAAGCTTCCAGACGCGACAAGACGACAATCGCGGCAAGGCGCTTGCCGCGGCGAGCTACCACTCTATACCTGCGCTCCAGCACATCCACCAACGTGTCGCCCTGGGACCTTTCCAAGCACGCGTGGCGGAAGGCTGTGCAGCCAGCCGTACGCGGTGGCAAGCGGTGCTGACAAGATTACCACCGTGGCGAGCGGTGGCGTCCCTGACGGTCCCTTTTTGCACTGTTTGGGTGACTCAGATAGGCATTTAATGCCTTTGTCCCCTGCCGTCAGGGTTAGGTAGGCTACACTGTACAAGTAGTTGTACCAACCGCAACTTCCTTTCCGTTTTTTCCCTTGTCTACGTTGCCACCTGTCGGTGACCGCTTGGGCATGTAAAAGGAGGCCCATGCGCAACGTAGAAGAGGGTCAGAGATTTAGACACACACGCGCTCGGTCTTGTAACTCTCACACTCCCGAGCAAGAACTCAATACAATCAGACAAGCAGCAGTAGGAGTATTATCTCTCCGGAGAGCTCCGAAGCTGGGTAAACTGCTCGTGTGCGTCGCCTCGATCTGCTCTTCGTGCGATCTCCGCCCCCCGCCGAACCGAAAGGGGCTCGGTCCGCCGGTCCCATAGGTGTCCGTGGATCAGTTTCCCACGACATATTTGGCGCGCCAGGTAGGGGGCGTCGAGGTTGTGTGAACCTGATTCGGCGTTCACACGAGCTAGATCTTCAACTTCTTCATCATCTTCATCGACATGCCACCGAAGAAGCAGGCTTCGGAGGTGGCTGCTCCGTCCGCATCGATCCCGCCACCACCGGAGCAAACGGGTGGTGGGGTAGACGTCGGCAGGAGAACGGGCGTCGACGAGGGAGCTCACGGTGCTGCCAAGTCCAAGGACAAGGTGGCACAAACTTCGGCGTCCGTACATGTACCGCGCTCATCTCAGGAGGCGCGGGACCAACAGCGTCATGGCACTCACGGTGCCATACGTTTGCTGGACCAAGATCGAGCTGGTGGATCTCGAGATGCTCAAGACCAGCATGCACGCCAACATGCTGGCACGAGCGTGGCACGGTCGCTTGGACGAAATACTGCTCCTTCTAACGTAGTTAGAAGTCCGAGCACGTCTCGCTCCTCGCACCGTTCGCCGCTGCCACCCACCACTCCAGCAGAAGCATTGGCGCGAGCTCAACTACTTCTGGATTTCCCTCCTACGGCAGACAAGATCGACGAATGGAGAGCCACCATTCAGAGTCTCATCGGTTTCGCCAACGGCGACACTCCACGGCAGCCGAGCACATTGCAGCCGCGGCAAGATTGCCAGGCACGAGCCGATGGCGACAGAACCGGTGGGGGTGCAACCACCGTGCACTCTCCGCCCCGAAGGCCAAGTCGCCGACTCGCCGGGTCAACCTCGACAGCGACTCCACCGCATCATCAGACCTGTGAGCTCGTCGCGATCAACGCCAAGTTCTTCACGAACGACAGCAAGAAGACGCTCGTACACGCATCGAGTGCCGAAGAGAAGCGCGGCGTCAATCGGATCAGCGCGCTGGGCCCTCTGTCAACATGCATGCGCCAGGGGAACCAGGCGGCCTGCCGTATGCGGTAGGTTGCCCTGCGTTCACTCGTGTGCTGCGGCAAGTCCAGTGGCCCAGCACGAAGAATTTCAAGCCAGACGTGCCAGAGAAGTACGACGGCAAGACGCATCCGTCAGAGTTCCTCAGCATCTACACCATTGCGGTGCAAGCTGCCGGGGGGCGGGACGACAAGATCCTTGCCAACTACTTCCCGCTGGTGCTCAAGTCCAACGTCAGATCCTGGCTCATGCACTTGCCGGACAACTCCTTTTCCTCCTGGGCGGACCTGTTCCATCAGTTTGTCGGTGCCTTCACAGGCGGCCACAAACCTCATGGCCAGGAGAGCGATCTTCATCTGCTCGCCCAGAAGGAAGGAGAGCCCCTGCGCAAGTACATTCAGAGGTTCAGCCATGTATAGTACAACATCCCAGATGTCCACCCTGCCGCGGTCATCAGCGCGTTCCATTAGAACGTGCGAAACCGCAGGATGCGGGAGGAGATGGCGATGTTCAAGATCAAGGACGTCAGTGAGCTATATGCCCTGGCCGAGAAGTGTGCACGTGCTGAGGAAGGGAGGCGACTCCCCGAAGAGAATATAGGAGCAGGAGGATCTGACAGCAAGGATGCCGCCGCGGCAAGGAAAAACCGGCGGCGGAACAACAGGAAGAAGAAAGGCAAAGATGTGCTAGTTGTTGAGCAGTCCAGCAACGGAGGTGGCGCCAAGACAGCCAATGTTGGTAGCTCCGGCAAGGAGACTGTCGCATGCACCAACTGCCAGGCTGTGGTGGCCGCCGACAAGCAGGACGGCACCAACAAGCAGTATTGCAAGATCCACCGCACCAAGGGCCATGATCTCCAGAGCTGCAAGAAGGTCGAGCAGCTTGTCGAGCAGCAAAAAGCTGAGTATGAGCGACGCGACAAGGAGAAGGCCCAAGGAGGTGATGGAGGATCCGAAAAGAAGCGCCCCGGCCGGGGAGGACTCCGCAGCAAGGCCAAGCAGCGACAAGGAGACAGATCTCCCCGCGGCCGCGACAAGGATGAAGATGAAGACGAAGATGAGGATATGGATGATGACGAGACCAGTGAGCAGGAGTTCCAGAAAGCCACAGAGGTCCCGTGCATTGACGGCAGTGCTTCTCTGCATACTTCACACCGCCAACTCAAGCAGTGGGCGCGGGAAGTCAATGTGGCAGAACCACCCGTAGAGTCACGCAAGCCTCTGAAGTGGTCCAGCACGCCTATCATCTTTGATATTGAGGACCACCCTGATCGCATAACTGCGGTCGGGTGCTTGCCGATGTTGGTTTCACCAACTATTCGCAACCTCAAGGTCACTAAGATGCTAGTTGACGGCGGGGCCAGCTTGAACCTGATCTCCTCCGCTGTACTCCAGAAGCTCCAGATCCCTGACAGCGAGCTCGAAGAGACCGGCACATTCCAAGGAATCAATCCGGGAAGGAGCAAGCCAAAGGGAAAGATCACGTTGCCGGTGACATTTGGCAGCGAGATGAACTTCAGGACTGAGAGAGTCACTTTTGACGTTGCTGACTTTCCATTGCCATACAATGGGATACTTGGCCATCCAGCACTCGCCAAATTCATGGCAGCCTCTCACTATGCATACAACATGCTGAAGATGCCCGGCCCGATAAATGTCATCTCTATCCCTGGCGACAAGAAAGATGCTCTTATCTGCACCGACAAGATCTACCGGGATGCAGCAGCCGCAGCAAATCGCAAGACACTTGCCGCTGAAGCTCCCGGGGGGAAGAAGAAGGCCAAGTCCGGCAAGAGCTCTGATGCCCACTCCGGCAAGCGCACCTCTTCGGAGTGCTGCGCTACCGTCGAGGATGCACCATGGAGCTCCACCAGCAAGTGTAAGAAGACAATGGCAGCTCCACCAGAGACCAAGAAGGTGTCTGCCAAGGAGGACGGCACTGGTGGTACCTTCACCATCAGTGCCACTCTCGACCCTAAATAGGAAAGCGCGCTCGTTGCTTTCCTGCGGGCGAACATCGACGTGTTTGCGTGGCAACCGTCTGACATCCCCGGTGTTCCCAGGAAAGTAATCGAGCACCATCTTGCCGTTTGTCCTCATGCGCGGCTTGTCAAGTAGAAAGTCAGGAAACAAGCAGTGGAGCGCCAAGAATTCATTGTAGAAGAAATCAAGAAGTTGGAAGCAGCAGGCCTTGTCAGAGGAGTGCTCCATCCTACGTGGTTGGCCAATCCTGTAGTCGTGCCCAAGGCAAACGGGAAATTGAGGCTTTGTATCGATTTTACCGATGTCAATAAAGCTTGTCCCAAAGACCCATTTCCCTTGCCGTGCATTGACCAGATTGTTGACTCCACGGCCAGATGTGACTTGCTTTAATTTCTTGACACATACTTAGGATATCATCAGATCTTCATGGCAGAAGAGGATGAGGAGAAAACCGCATTCATTACTCCATGTGGCACGTACTGTTTCATACGGATGCCTTTCGGTTTAAAGAATGCTGGTTCAACATTTGCAAGGGTAGTCCATGAAGCTTTTGAGCCACAGATGCACAGAAATGTGGAAGCCTACATGGATGACATAGTGGTCAAGAGCAAGGACAAGGCAACTCTGATTCAAGATTTGGACGAAACCTTTGCAAATCTGCGCAAGATCAACCTCAAGCTTAACCCCGAGAAGTGCGTGTTTGGAGTCCCCTCCGGCAAGCTTCTCGGGTTCTTTGTGTCTCAGCGGGGAATTGAAGCCAATCCCGACAAGATCAAGGCCATTGATCAAGGATGTACGAATACTTGCCGGTTGCGTGGCTGCTCTCAGCAGGTTTATCTCTAGGTCTGCTGAGCGCGCCCTGCCATTTTTCAAAATTTTGAAAAAGGCAGGTCCAGTGAAATGGACTCCGGAAGCGGAGGCTGCGCTGCAGGACTTGAAGAGATACCTGTCCTCCACTCCAACACTTGTCGCACCTAAGCCACAAGAGAAGTTGCTGCTGTACTTAGCGGCAACCAATCAAGTGGTTAGTGCTGCGTTAGTAGCAGAGAGGGAGGCAGATGATGCGCCAGCAACCGCGGCAGATACACCCAGCGACAAGCAGGGGGCTTCATCGACAAGCTCTGGTCCCGACAAGAAGGAGGTGCAGAAGAGAATGGTGCAGCGCCCAGTTTACTTTGTCAGTTCCCTTCTGCAGGGGGCTAGGTCAAGGTACTCTGGTGTGCAGAAATTGCTTTTCGGCCTTCTCATGGCCTCGAGAAAGCTGCGCCATTACTTCCAAGCACATGAGATCACAGTTGTCACTCGCTTTCCGCTTAAGAGGATACTGCAGAATCCAGAAGCAACAGGCAGGATTGTCGAGTGGGCACTGGAATTGTCAAGCTTTGGTCTCAAGTTTGAAAGCACTTCAACTATCCAGAGCAGAGCTTTGGCAGAGTTCATAGCAGAGTGGACGCCAACGCCAGATGAAGAAATTCCAGAAACGAGCATCCCCGTCAAGGAAGCAAGCAAAGAGTGGCTGATGTACTTTGATGGTGCCTTCTCGCTGCAAGGCGCCGGTGCGGGCGTGCTGCTTATCGCGCCCACCGGAGAGCACCTCAAGTATGTAGTCCAGATGCACTTTCCCAGGGAGCAAGCGACAAACAATACTGCAGAGTATGAAGGTTTGCTTGTCGGTCTCAGGATCGCGGCAGACCTTGGGATCAAGAAGCTCACTGTCAGGGGTGACTCGCAACTTGTCGTTCGCCAAGTGAACAAGAATTATCAGAGTCCATTGATGGAAGCTTATGTTGATGAAGTAAGAAAGCTAGAAGAGCACTTTGACGGCCTACAGATGGAACATGTTCCAAGAGCTGAGAACGACATTGCAGATGGCCTGTTGAAGTGCGCCGCACTTAAGTTACCTGTGGAACCAGGGATCGTTGTGCTCAAGCTGACCCAACCATCTGTGACGCCATCAACTGGACAGAGCAAGAAGAGGAAGTTGATTTCTGGTGACTATTTTCCGGCAGAGCTCCCCGAAGCCGCCGCCAAGAAGGTCCCCAAGATCAACACCAAGAGTGCTGAGGAGCAGTCTGCTCCGGCGAGCCCTAGGGTTTGTTCCGTTGAAGAAAACGCTCCCGACAAGTTTTGCTCTGGCAAGCTTGCCAGGGAACATCAAGCTCCGGTTGAACCGCAGGTTCTTGCCGTAGAAGCGGATGTTCCCGCAGCAGCTGATGTGCCTTTAGTCCTTGTTGTCAAGCCACAAGCTCCAGCATGGGCACAACAAATTGTCCGTTTACTTCAGATAGGAGAACTTCCCGAAGAGCAAGAAGAAGCGGAAAGAGTAGCCCGGTAGTCAAGTATGTACCAGTTTGTTGATAGCATATTGTGCAGAAGAAGGCTCAACGGTGTGAAATTGAAGTGTATTCCCCGGGAAGATGGACAAAAGCTGTTGTTAGAAATACATGGAGGCATATGTGGTCACCACATTGGTGCAAGAGCACTTGCCGGCAAAGCGTTCCAGCAAGGTTTCTTTTGGCCGACAGCCCTCCAGGATGCAACTGCACAAGTAACCAAGTGTGAAGCGTGCCAGTTCCATTCCAAGCAGATACACCAGCCAGCTCAAGCTCTCCAGACGATCCCTTTATCCTGGCCATTTTTGGTCTGGGGGCTCGATATCCTCGGCCCCTTTCCCCGAGCAATCGGGGGCTTTGAGTACTTGTATGTTGCAATCGACAAGTTCACAAAGTGGCCGGAAGTGGAAGCAGTGAGGAAGGTGACAGCACAGTCAGCAGTCAAGTTCTTCAGGTCGATTGTTTGCCGCTTCGGGATCCCTAACAGGATCATCACCAACAACGATACGCAATTCACGAGTCGCACCTTCATGCAGTACGTCCAAGATCTTGGCGCCAAGGTCTGCTTCGCTTCTGTTGCTCACCCGAGAAGCAACGGTCAAGCGGAGAGGGCAAATGCTGAAGTGCTGCGTGGACTCAAGACCAGAACTTTCGACAGGCTGCGCAAGTGCGGAAGAAACTGGATTGAGGAGCTGCCGGTGGTTCTTTGGTCGATCAGGACGACGCCAAATCGAGCCACTGGCCAGACACCTTTCGCTCTAGTCTATGGAGCAGAGGTAGTTCTCCCCACGGAACTCGTATACGGGTCACCTCGAGTGCTCGCTTATGATGAGCTTGAGCAAGAGTAGCTGCGACAAGATGACGCGCTGCTCCTTGAGGAAGACCGTCTTCAGGCTGCTGTACGAGCTGCTCGATACCAGCAAGCTTTGCGCCGCTACCATAGCCGCAAAGTTAATGCCAGATTTCTCGAGGAAGGCGACCTTCTTCTTCGGCGCGTTCAGTCCGCCAAGAATTCGAACAAGTTGACGCCGAAGTGGGAAGGCCCTTACTGGGTGAAACGAGTCACTAGGCCTGGCGTTGTCCGCCTTGAGACCGAAGATGGCGTTCCGGTGAGCAACTCCTGGAACATTGAGCATCTTCGTAAGTTTTACCCGTAGGGCGCAGTTGCCGGAACCTGTTCCGGCAACCACCTTTTGTACAAGTCTTGCCGCTGTTGCATGTAATCTTTTGTACAAAGCCAGGCGCAGACCCCGTGCATAAGTAAAGTTCATGTGCTCCGCACACCTTGTCAATTTCATGCTTTCTATTTTTTGCATGTGTTATCTGACACTTTGTGCAGCACCTACCCCCGGTAAGCAATAACGAGCCATAAGGCTCCATATCTTTATTTTCTCTTCTTTCTTTTCCTCAAAAGAAGGAAGGTTCTCTCGCCCACAAGTTTGCCGGGGGGAAAGGAGAAGATAATGGTGTGGACCAGGCGTCGTTCAAGAAAGTTTCGCCTTACTGGAAAGCAAACGACAGAAAAGCTAAGTTGCCAAAGTTTGAGCAATCAGTTTTAAAAATTTTAAGTTATCTTCCTCGAACGACCGTGCTTTGTATGGAAAACCTGTGCACGGAGGAACCTACTCGTAGCTAGTTGCGCCCTTACTTTGTTTCGAGTCCGCTCAACAACTTAAGTGAGCTGCGACTAGTTGCAACAAGGTTTCTTGCCGGTTGCGGCACCGCGCAGGCTGCTGACGTCCCGCACTCAGTGCTCGCGGCTAAGGTGCCTGCGCCGACAAGTTCCCTAAAAGCGTAGGGCAAAGACATACAAAGAAAGGAATCAAGTAGAGGAAATAACATAGCAATCGATAACCAAAATAGAGTTATATTACAAGATAGCTTGTCGCAGCTCTAACAGATTGTTTTCGTAACATGACCAGCGGCGACAAGAAAAGAAGAAAACGGGCGGCCTAATCTACGCGATCGCCGTCAACCCTCTTGATCCCGCTCACCCTGTCCACAATGGGTGCGACAAGGGTCTTGAGCGCTTCCAGATCAGCTTCAGGCGGCAAGCTCCTGAGGACGTTGGTGAGGTTGAGGCCTGGATTGCGGAAGGCCACCTTCATCAACACCTTTTTAAGAGCTCCTGCACAGATCTCGCGCGACTCGTCGGCCAGCTGCTTTGGGATCCTCTCCTGGAGCCGCTGGAGGGCCGTCGCCACGCCTTTGAAGAACAAAGTGATCTTGGCGCTGGGTTGGAGGTTCTCATCGGAGGGATACCCGAGATCCTCCATCCCCAGCTGCGTCAACTCCCTGTCGATGGATGCGGCAATATCCACGAGCCCCTATGTCCAGTGCTCCACATTCTCCCTAAAGGTGTTCTGGGTCTCGGCAGCCCTCGCTAGCAGCGCCTCGTTGTCCTTGATCTCCTTCTTCAAGGTCACCTCCCGCTCCCTGGCGTCGTCCAGTGTCTTGGTTAAAGTAGTCAGCTTCAACTCAAGATCTGCGTTGGATTCCTTGGCGGCGTCAAGCTCCTTGCCCTTCTCAGCGACACGACCCTGCAGCTCGCCAAAGGTGTAGGCATCCTTCTCGCGCTCATGCTTGAGCGCGGCAAGCTCTTCACCTCTCGCCTTGAGATTGCCCTCCAGCTGCGCCACTTTCGTTTCCAGCTCCTTCTTGGCGGCCTCTGCAGCTGCGGCAGCATCCTTTGCTTCCTTGAGTGCCCCTCCAATTGAGTGCTCGCGCGTAGCAAGCTCCTCCTCATAGCTGTCAAGGTTGACCTTCCGCTGCGCCAACTCGCCTTCCTGCGCAGACAGCTTCTCGGCGGCAAGCCGCTGTTGCTCTTCAACCTCAGCCTTCTCGAGGAGGAAGGCTTTCTGCTCCTCAGCAAATTGCTCCTGCTCCTCAGCCAGGGACCAGAGAGCTTCCTGATTAAGGCCCCGGAGCTCCTCTGCGTGCTTCTCAATGTCCACTCCTGCCTTCGCGACAAGCGCTTCCCGGGATTCCACCTTGGCCTGCCGGGTGCGGTAGAGCGACACTAGCTTCCGCAGCAGCCGCTCCTCCTCAGGCTCATCGCTGTTGCTGCTTGGCGCGTCAACCAGCGTCAGCCCAACGGAGGCGAGCACCTCTTCATCAAAAACTTCTCCTTCCACCGGCGCCCTGGAGCTCGACGCCCAGGGGAGCTTGATGCAGACACCATCGCCGGCCTTCAAATAGGCGTCGGGCTGGGGCTCTTCGGAGCCTGACGCTGCGGCAACGGCTGAGGGATCGGCGGTCGGTGTAGCGCCTGACGCTCCTGCGGCCTCGGGGCTGTCAGTGCGATCGCCGGACCCCTCGCCGGCTCCTGCGGCGGCAGCTTTGGCGGCCTCTTCGGCGGCGGGATCTTCAGCCCCGGCTGCTTCTTCAGTGGCAGTGGCATCGTCAGTGTTGCCGCACGCGTCCTCCTCGCCGGCGACCTCAGTCTCCATCGGCTCCGTGACAGAGGGATCTGACGGCCGAAAAAGGGAGAAAAGTCAAGCAAAAATCCAAAAAGAAAATAAGAAGAAGAAGAACCCAAGGGAAGTTTTCAAGGAAGAGGATTACCTGCACTGGGTTCCACGGTCGTGGTCTCCACCACCGGGGGGTCGCTGGTGCTGTCCCTTGCCGGAGAATTCTCCCTTCGGAAAATTCTCCCTTGCCGGAGAACGCTCCCTTGCCAGGGAATCCTCCCTTGGCGGTGTAGTCGAAGCAGATGGCATGTCGGGGGCAGCTTCCAAGTGCTCCTGGTGAGGCTGCTCTGCTCCTACACAAACCAATGAATCAGATATCAGCAAATAAAGAGCACCCATGCGCGCCTAACAGCGAAAGTAAACCATATACTTACGCTGGGGGCTGCTTTGGGGAACGATTGCCGGGTCCGGCAAGGTAGTCTTGGACACATCCCCTGCTGTCGCGGTGGGATCGTCCTTGATGACAATAACCGGGACCTTGGCTTTCTTCGCCGCTCTCTGGGCCGGAGTCCTGAAAAGGAATGGGTTCGCAGTAAAGCGAATCAGATACAAGACAAAACAGCAAGAATTGAAGAACTACGAGTACAGCAAGGAAACTTACTCTTCTTCTTCCTCGTCGGAGCTGAGCATAGAAAGGTCGAAGTCCGTCCCACTTCCGGCGCGACGAGGCGGAGGTGTAGGTTCCCTTGGCCGCTTGGCGGGGGCAGTGGCGGTGGTCTGGGACGGCCCAGCTCCAGCCACCGCCGCGGCGTGAGAAGCAGTAGGAGCAGAAGCGGTGGTCCGGGAGGTCCCCGCTCCAGTTGCCGCAGCGGCGTGATGTGCTCCCGCGGCAGCGGTGCTTACCGTGGCGGAGCGTGCCACGCGGTGCGGCGGCTGTTGCCTCGTCTGCCGCTCCGCTACGTCCCCGGCCTTGCGGAGGCGCCTTCTTGGTGGAACTGGTGGCTCTGCTTGCGGCGGGTTGTCTGAGGATAATGAAGGAGAGGGGTTGACCTTCAATGAGCCGCTCGTACCCTTGGTGGGCTCGCTCAACTCAACTTCAGGCCTGGAAAGCTCTCCCTCGCCGGCAAGCTCTCCTTCACCGGCAAGCCCTTCTCGATCGGCAAGGCTTGCCGCCTCTGCTACTTCTACCTCCTCCACAGTAAATCCAAAATCGCCTGCGGCAGCGGCTGCCGCCGCCTCTTCCAGCCTAGTGGCGATGCGCGCCATCTCTGCATCGGTGGTGTCGCGAGTAAGGCTCTTCTGTTCATCAGCGTGGATCGCCACTTCCACCAAGCCGTCGAAGAACGCCTGCACGACGTCATCCGCAGGCTCTTGCCAAGTTGGGACAATTCCATGCGAATCGCACAGCGGCATCATTGCACGGATGCGATCGAGCGAGGAGTTGTTGCATAGCGGAATGACGCCCTCCGGCAACCTGAACATTTCGGGATGTTCATGGTCCCACTTGAACAGCTCCTGGAGCATCGCGGTTAGCTCCAGGACAGTGAAGTTGAAGTTGAGGCCCGGGCGCAACCTCATGATATCCGCAACATTCTGGAACTCCCAGGCGGGTCTCCCCCTCTCCTGCAAGGGGGCGATGCGGCGGCGGAGAAAATCTGCGCCAACGGCGCCTACTGTGAGTCCGGCAAGCCTGAGGCGTAGGATCCGGGTGACGGCAATCCCCAGCCTATCGTCTTCCTGGGCCACGTTGCTCCAATCGCTGCCGCGCACTACTGGAGTTTGGCGCTGGGCGGTAAACAGCTGCGGGTTCTCCTCAACAATCCAGCACTAGTCTGCTCTCCATTCCTCCCACTTGCCGCGGAGTTCTCCCTCCAAATAAGCTTCCTTCTTGCCGGCCTTCGAGATCCAGGCGATTCCGCCGGATAGAGGCTCTCCTCTCTCAACTCGGGGCATAAAGAAGTGGCGGAAAATATCTACATTTGGGTGGACTCTGACAAAGTTTTTGCAGAGATGTGCGAAAACTGCCATGGTCAGAACGGCGTTGGGGGTGAAGTCAAGGAGGTGGAACCCATAGGTGTTCATGATATCGCAGAAGAATTCAGAGAAAGGCGGGCAGAGCCCGCAGTAGAAGAACAACGCGAAGAAGGGATATCCGCTCGGAGCCTTTTCCGAAGCGGCGGCAGAGAGTACCTTCGTGCGCGGATGCGCTCGCGTCCCCGTCGACCAGAAGAGGTAGTAGTACTCCCTCAGCTCCTTCACGGTGAGCTTTGGGGGAAGATCGTCCGCTCCTTTCGTAGCGCCTCGAGCCACTGCGCCTCGGTCGACTTCACGCCCTTCCCCTTGCCGGCTTTCGGAGCCATGGCGGAGGTGGTGGGGGAGACCGACGGCGTTGGTGGTGCCGGTGGCTATGGGGGGCAGAGTGCTGCTCTCTCTCTGCTTTGGGAAGAAGGGGGGAGCGGCGGAAGTTTTCGAGATTGGAACAACAAACTGGCGAGGTGGGCGAGCTGCCCCTGTTTCCCCTGCTTATAAAGAGGGAGGGGGCGGACGTTCCGCTTTTCCTAATAAAGAAACCACCCACGATCTCTCCCACGACGCCGCATCGCGTGCCGTTGGAGAGGGTGCGGTGGATGCGGAGTAAGATACGGCGTAACCCAGGCCGCGCGTGCCCGTGCACTGTTTTGGGCCTGGCCCAACAGTGCTCGGCACCGTGTGTGGCCCAGGCCCGGGGGCTCCTGTCGGTGTACTAGAGTAGGGGTACCCTAGTATCCCGAACTTGTGCACAGGCAGTCGCAGCACCCCGCGGCAAGGCTTGCCGGGTGAACGCCAAGGTCCTCCGTGGTTCCTTTGGAGCCATTCAAGAACAAAGTATTCAAGCCAAGGAGACAAGACCCCGGCAAGAGGAGCTTGCCGGGAAGGCCAACCAAGGCATCTCAAGGAACTTGCCGCGACGCGCCGCGCGTCCCGGCAAGGCCCGGCAAGCGACAAGCTTCCGGACGCGACAAGACGACAACCGCGGCAAGGCGCTTGCCGCGGCGAGCTACCACTCTATACCTGCGCTCCAGCACATCCACCAACGTGTCGCCCTGGGACCTTTCCAAGCGCGCGTGGCGGAAGGCTGTGCAGCCAGCGGTACGGTGGCAAGCGGTGCTGACATGATTACCACCGTGGCGAGCGGTGGCGTCCCTGACGGTCCCTTTTTGCACTGTTTGGGCGACTCAGATAGGCATTTAATGCCTTTGTCCCCTGCCGTCAGGGTTAGGTAGGCTACACTGTACAAGTAGTTGTACCAACTGCAACTTTCTTTCCATTTTTACCCTTGTCTACGTTGCCACCTGTCGATGACCCCTTGGGCATATAAAAGCAGGCCCATGCGCATCGTAGAAGAGGGTCGGAGATTTAGACACACACGCGCTCGGTCTTGTAACTCTCACGCTCCCGAGCAAGAACTCAATACAATCAGACAAGCAGCAGTAGGAGTATTATCTCTCCGGAGAGCTCTGAAGCTGGGTAAACTGCTCGTGTGCCTCGCCTCGATCTGCTCTTCGTGCGATCTCCGCCCCCCGCCGAACCGAAAGGGGCTCGGTCCGCCGGTCCCATAGGTGTCCGTGGATCAGTTTCCCACGACAGTTGTGCACCCCCACCCCTCCTCCCCGGGAGAATATCATGTGCCCCCTTACCTTAGATGCTATATGCCGATATGAGTTGCTTGGAGCTTGTAAATCTGAGATATAGCAGCTCACATGATGTGTCTTAATTTTTTTGCAGGAAACCCTGATGAGTTTGAGAATTGCACACAATTTGTACAAAAACTACTTAGATGCCCTTTGATCCCATATCCAACGACCTCGAAGCTCGTATCACCGTAGCATCTAAGATGAAGGAGGACATCATATTCTCCTGTATGTAAGAATATCATGTGCTACCACACCTTAGATGCTTTGGTGATACAAGCTCTTCGGAGGCGTTGGATTTGTGACCCAACACCTCCTCGGTGGTTCGAATGGTTTTTTGCAGAAAAGCCCCAAAAGAGTTCGGCCACTGCTTACAAGCACAAAGACTGCTCAGATGCCATTGGATCTCAGATCAAATGACCTCCAAGCTCGTATCACCGTAGCATCCAAGCTGCGATAGCACCTTATGTTTTCTCGCACGGGAGAGTACGAGGTGCTCCCGCACCGTAGATTCTATGGTGATACGAGTTCACTGAGATCTAACGGCCCACAATAGGAGGTTTGAATGTTTTTTCAATATACGGCTGATAGAGTTTGGGAAATGCGCAGAAAGTACAAGTACTATGCATGTGCCATCTGATCACTGATCATACGACCTAGATGCTCATATCACCGTAGCGGGTAATTAAGCTACGGGGAGCACCTAATATGAGCACCGGGGAGCCGTTGGATCGATGATGCAGCGGCACACACGAGGCCTGAATGTTTTATTTGCAAAAAAAACTTTGGAGAGTTTGGAAATTGCGCACAATTACAAAGACTACTCCCAAGCCATTGGATCTCACTTCCAACGGTGTAAAAACTCGTATCACCATAGTATCTAAGCTGCGGGGTGGATGTGATATTCTATGCCGCTGTCATTTTTGTTCGTAAACTTGCAAAATACGTGTAACTCATGTCGTTACTTGTCTAACAGCGCAAAGTGTTTGTTAAAAAAACCATCCTACACTGAAATATCGGAACAACACACGGGGGTCCCACTTGTCATTAATCAAATTTGGACCTAAAACTAACAAATCTGAAATACGAGATTCGAACTGGCAACCTGGACTACAAAGCGTAAGTCGATAGCCTGAAAAAATGAACGGTTGTTGGCTGTGTCCCATAACTTGATTTTATACAGTACTTGCGTTGAGTAGAGTAGAGAGAGTGCCTCGTCAACACATGCATGACCGTTGTCTCACTTACGGGTGGGTCCCAGGTCTGCGATCTCAATCTCTCTTCTCTCCATCATCTAACCTTTGCACGGGCACACACGAAGAGCGGCGCTAGCTTGCCATGGTGTTATTACAACTAAAAAAAGCTTGGAAAATAGAAGAATCACCTAGAACAAGAGATGTTGTGGCTGGTCAAGACGGAGCTAACCGTGCCTCGTTTGCATGATGAAGCTGTGTGGCTAGTGGGGTGTTTTCGACCGACTGGCTGGGTCCCAAGGTCGAACCATAGGTACTACGTCTAATACAGTATATTTTTACACGCACATTTTTCCTCCGTGCCGAGACGTGGCACACCCTACCGCGTGGTTTCGGGGTCCTCCCGGGTGGTGCACGCATATATTCTTCCTGACGTGGGACGCCCTACCGCGCGTTTTCTGGGTCCTCCTCGGTCGTAGTGCCGAAGCAAGTAAATGAGTTGTCAAATCACGAAAGACCACCTTTCCCGCCGAGTACATTAGTGAAGCACGGTGGCTAGCTAGTTGGGCTAGTTCGACCGATTAGCTAGGCCGCCACATTTGTTTTTTCACCCCTTTTTTTATCTACTTGCCAGCAGGTAAATTTAAATATCCACCGCGGTGTTGCTCTGGTGTTTGGGTGCGGCAGGATTTTTAATTTTTTGATTGACGGGAGCAGGCACGGCAGGATTTTTAATTTTTTGATTGACGGGAGCAGGCGCGGTAGCAATTAGTCACGATGACTCCGCCTATAAAAACCCACTGCTCCCTGATGTGAGAAGTCGTCGACTAGTGTTTTACCTTGGTGAAAACCAAAAGATTCCCCGCTCCTCGGCTGGCTCCCTCCGCCTTCCCGTAGATTGCATTGCCTTTCAGCCGTTCGGCCCCTTTGCTTCCTCTCCCCATTGCTTCTACCTGGTGCCATGGCGGCGCAGCAGATCACGGAGTCCGAGGTGAGGCGCCTGACACAGGAGCTCCATGCCAAGGATGCGGAGCTCAAGGCCAAGGACGTGGAGCTCCGTGAGCTCAAGGAGGTGAGGAGTTCCATGCTCCTCCGTTATGTGCGGGAGTTCACGGAGCTTCAAAAGCGGCAGGAGTCCACCACAAAGATGCTCGAGGCATCGGCGGCGTTGCTGTAGAAAGCGGGAGATACGATAGGCCGTCAGGGGAGCCGGCTGGAGCGCGAGCGGGCCGATCGTGAGGAGGTCCAGGATCGCCTCAGCCACTTGGTGAACCAAGTTGCCACGCACGTGTTACGGCTGCACGATGCCTACTATCGTTCCAGCGCGACGATGCCGGCCGTCGGGCTAAACCCGTTCGACCACCCGGTCGACTTCAACGAGCTGCGGCTTCCTGACCTGGTCTCCTTCTTCACCAATATCTCCGAGGAGCTGAGCCGTCTCGGTGTGATGGTGGGGGCTGAGCTGGACAAGGAGGGGTTGCGCGCTGCCGTCGCCATTGCCGGGCGAATCCTTTTAGGGCTCCGTCACCGGAATCCATTCGTGCCATTCTACACAGTCTTTGACGAGCTGGCTCCCGTCGACCGGGAGCAGGCTCTGCGGGTGGTTGCACCCTGCATCACCAACGTCGTGCGCCTTGAGAAGCAGAGGGACTTCGGTGGTGTTTAGGAGCCCTCTGCATGGTCATGTCCATGTCTTGGCGCAACATGATCGTTGGATCAAACTCAGACGATGCAGATCAGTCACTGTAGCACAAAGCGTGTGGGTGTGTTTGGTTGCATTCTCATCTCAATATAGTTGTTTCCTCTTCGTGTATTTTTGTCAACCTACTAGTGTGGACTCATGCACCCTTCATGCACTCTGCCAAACACCCAAAAGTGGGTCGAGAAGGGAAATTTGGCTCCCATCCCGTGCACCCTTCATACACCCTGTCTAACACTATAGGATGTGCTTCATATGGTTCATGTTTCGTGGAGTACTGTAGCACCGTACTCTCCGTGCGCTGTGGACCTAGTTCTGTTAACATTGATCTCACCGTTCATTCTCGACTGGACAGTCGAAAAAGCAGTACTATGTTACATATAGGAGTAGTTGACATGCGCACAACATCATTTGTTATCGTCATATCTTACTACACTAGCAACAAGATTGTGTAGTACTGACATATGAACCACTGCACATGCCTAGTAGTAGGAGCACTGTGTATGTTCAAGTGGCTGCCGTGTTTCGCACTCCTCCGTCGTAAGAGTGGAAACACTTGTAATCATTTTTTTCTTCAGAATGAAAAACAGTGGACACGCTCTACCGTGCGGATCCTCCTCCAGCCATGCACTAAATTACTCACTTTCACCGACGTGTGGGACAGCCAGCACCTGGGTCCACAAGCCATGCACTAAATTATTCCTTAGTAGAGTGACAGTAGACTACCTCAATCGAACCGCCGCAGTAATGCCCAATGAGCAGTCAAATCACAAAACCCCCTCCTTTCCAGCAGTAAGTTGGACGGATGAAGCAACCATCATTTCACCCTTCTCTCTCAGCTTCCTCTCTTGAAGAAAACCCCCACTCGCTTCGCTTCTCCCTCATCTCGTTCCTCCTTTCACTCTTCTCTCTCAGCTTCCTCTCTTGGATGGACGCCGGAGCACCGGCCGATGTGATGTCTATGGCTCTGGCCAAAACCGTCGAGGCTCATGGTACGAAGAAGCGCAAGCACCCCGCCGAGACTACCACAGACAAGCTCAAATCCATCGCCCTGTCCAAGCCCCCCTCTCCAGGATCCCTCATTAAGCAAGTCCAGGTAATGTCTCTTGTTGATGATCTTTTTCTCGATTTTGATCGTGTTTTTTCATCTAACACGCAGTATTAGTACTGGTAGTACACCTTTCTGTGTGATCTTGCATGTGATTTTAGTGTGCCAAATGACGGTTCTAAATTCCTCTTTTGACCAAAACATGCGAGAGGTTGACACTGATTTCTTATAGATTACTTTCAACTACTCCCTCTGTCCCAAATTTCTTGTCTTAGATTTGTCTAGATACGGATGTATCTAATACGAAAATGTGACTTGATACATCCGTATCTAGACAAATCTAAGACAAGAATTTTGGGATGGAGGGAGTACTTTATGAACATCAATGCTACCTTTTAAGAGGGTATATTTGCCTCAGTAACTTGTGTTATGGATATTGCATATAATCCCTCTGCTCTCATGCCTTTGAAGACATGTTCTAGTGTCTTTGTTCACTCATTTCTGTGCGTATATGTAGTCATATATGGAGTATAATATCGAAAATCATCTTATATTTCTGAACGGAGGTAGTAATGACATATTGTTTCTGTTTGAATTAGAACCAGGTCTGCGTGGAGATGAAGTTCTCAAAGTCATGCCGTGTGAACCGGAAGACCTGATGATGAGTTCTACTGCTGAACTATCCAGCTGCTGTGTCCTTATTGCCATGTGTCCTGAACTAGTGTTTTCCTGTAGCATTGTTGTCAGGCGTGTTCTCGAGGCTGTACTTGACCACAACAATTTCCTGGTTGTGCCTTCGATTACGAAGGGTGTGGTTCTAGTAAAGCTTCCCAACAAATCTTATGCGGCCTGTCTTCATCATCATGTTTATGAGTGGAAAGACCACTCTGTTAGGTTCTCCAAGTTGACAAGATGGTGATGGTGCATGTAGACATCTCACACGAAGTCCATGGCCTAGTCAGTTATGCAGGGTTCATCCCGTAGGTCGGTGGCAAGAAATAGTCTGCAGAGTTCTCTTGTCTGTAGTAAGTACTATTGTTCAGTACTTGATTTGTGTTTGTGAACCCTATAATGTTTATTAGTACTGCCGCTTTTGGTGTGTGGTCAGTCCTGAGAACGGTCTATGTTAATGTCTGTCCACTCAATTCAGTCTGTACATTTTGAAGTATCCATATCATATTTTTTGTGAGGACGGTTTATAAATTATGGTTACACTCCAATATCTGTATGCATTGCAGGGTTTATCGCACCCACCAGGATTTCCATTCCCATGGATGTTCGGTCCATACGATTTATCACGACCTTTGGACTGTCCTGCTTGTGGGAGTAGGCAGGGCCCCTGCATGCCACGCATAGTTGGACGATCAATCTTTTGTTTAGTACTTCAACATAGTGATTTCCTGGTAAGGATTCACTCGTGTCACATCAAGTAAATCTTATTGATTTACTGTCTAAATCTTATTGATTTAATGTCATGTTTTCTTTCTTTTCCTGCAATTTTACGATAAAGGTTTTGCCATGTGACATTCATCATAGAATGAACCGTTTGGTTTGCTCTTCGATGGCTATTTTTGCAGGTTTCACTTCTTATGTCGTGTCAGTAACGAAGGCACTGTCCATCACTTATATTACTGGAAAAAATTGGATTAGTCTGTTGTCTGAGTACAAGCTGAATCCCTATGATGAACTGCAATTTGGTTTAACAAAAACGCCATAATTAGTCCTTCTCGCGTTTAAAAGAAATGAGGAAAAAACTGGATCACGGTCACGGATCCTAGTCAAGTTAGAAAGCTGGTCATAGCAGACCAGACACGATCGCCGCTGTCTTGCACAGATCGAGCACCGGCAGTTGCTCTAGCACTAACAGCGGCAGCAGCTCAGTCTGATCCAGCTGAGGATTGGGCACCGACCGCGTCAGCGGATCAGTCTGATCTACCGGAGGATCGGGCATCGACACTGGCACCAGCTCTACAAGGAGCACCACCTCCGGCAGCAGCAGCGGCTTCGGCACCTGCACCAACACTTGCACTTGCATTTGGTCCGGCCCGTGCAGTTGCACCGGCAATAGACTGGGCTGCAGTTCGCACTTCATATACCAAAGTCCTTACCAAAACCGACATGTCCACCTTCTTGGTAAGCATTGGCCGCCCAAGTGCTTCGTTCTTTTTTCTTTCCATGTTGTTTCACATGATTCACTGTGTTGATCTAACTGTTTGGGTATGTCATCTTGTTTGCAAACAGAGAATTCCTAGAGCAACGAGGGAGTCGTTCAACTATCCGGGCGACCGCGGCCAAGTTTCTCTTACCATGCGCAGCCTTGGTGTGAATGAACCTGCTCAATATACCGTAAGTACAAAGGATGGTCGCATGATTATTGATGCTAAAACATGGTCAAGGTTCAAATCTAAATCATATCTTGCGGTAGGGGATGATGTCAAAATCAAACTTTCTCGGCAAGGAGAGCTGGTCCAAATCAACTTTGAAATTCTTAAGTAGCAGCACACAACTGCTGAACTGATCTATCCTCTGAGAGATTTTGATGTAATAATCTGACATGGTGAAACAAGTGTCCTGTGTGTATAAGTAGTATGACAATATTATTTATCACATGGTATATCGTTGATAGAATTGCTACTCAGATTGCTGGTTAGGAACTGTCGTTCGATTTCATTCCAACAGCTGCCGTGCTTTATTCAATTTTGTGTATTCGCCTTGCGACAGCATATAAAACCAGCGCAGTACCGATCGCTTGCAATATGAAAAGCACTCAGGTAGAACACATGGCCCCCCAAACATGCAGGGTTGGCCTGCGGCCCAATGTCCAGAACCGTGAGCTATCTGAGTATTATATTCTCAGCTGAACCCCCATAAAAAAAGCAGAACCCCCATAATGCCCGTGCATTGCAGAGGGAGTATATTTCTCGGCAAGGTGAGCCTGTGATATAAAAGATTTGTATATTTCTTTACAGAGGGAGTATCTCTCTGTCAAAAAATATATTTATGTGTAACTAGTTACTCCTGTCTTTCTACTTCCTTTCGCTGATATGTGGGGCAACGACAATGGGGTCCACGTGCCATATGCACAAATTAGAGTGTAAAACTTCACGGTAGACACACCCTGGTCGTAGCGCCGTAGTAATGCCCAATGAGCCGTCAAATCACAACCCCCCCTTTCCAGCTTTGGAAGTAAGCTGGACGGACAAAGCGGCAATATTTCACTGGGCCTGAATCCCCTTCTCCCTCGTCTGCTTGTTTCAGAGAAAACCCCTGCTCGGCAATTGCATAGGGTTTTCTCATGGAGAACCAGGTACGAATTCTTCTTCCATCCCCGATAAATCCAAGTCCCTTGGTCGCATGTAATCCTAGGATGGCAGTCGCCGTCGTTGATGCATTTTTCTTCGTACTGAATCTAGTGTGTTTCAGTTGCGGTGCCCAAAGTGCGAGTACCCTACAGATTTCTGCTCCCTCGACGAGACGCCAAACTTGTTCCTTCTCATCCTACCACAACATTTTGAAATATGCACATTATGTTCCTAGAATCCTCTTCTCTATCCGGGAGGGTGGGGTTTTTTTGAACATGTTGTGTTGTCATATTATTTTTCCTGCAGTGTATTATTTGCTTTGCCAGAACACATGTACTCAAGATGCCCGGCCTTGCCATAACTGAATACACTAGTTTAATGGTCACAGTGAAGACAAGCCATGGATATTACTTCTGAGTTGGGTTCATGAACCAAGAAGATCGCTGCTTTTTTTATGGCCGAACTTGGATAAACTTTCTCAAGTGTTACGGACTGAAAGTTGGTGCACGAATGTTGATGGAAATAGCAGAACCTGCTCTCATCTTCACTGCGATCTTCCACCCCGACGTTGTTCCAATTGTTCATCCATGTTAGTTTTGTATCTGGTTCTTGCTTGTTGCCTCGATTACTTCTTAATCCACCTATTCTGTCTAACTAATCACAATTTAACTTTAGAAGTAGCAACGAATCTCTCATGAAGATGCTACTTCTAACTAATATTTTCTTATAATTGGTGGCACGTGTAGGTTTTTTCAGAGTTAAGCAGTCTGCTCGTTTGTTACTCGTAATAACTCGGCTGTTACTAAGGGCACTAAAGTTGATTGGATCGACATCCACAAGTTCCTACACTTTATTGATCGTCTTGAGGTCCTTGTGGGGCGTTTCAATGGTGGAAGGCCACGTGGGATATTTGTGCCACTGCTGCACTCGTTGAACAAGTCTTACTGTGTCGAGAAACTTATGGTACGAGCTATTTTCTGTTATATATGTTGTTCATAAACTATTTCTTATACACAATTTTATAGCTGTGATCTTCTTGAAACAGGAACTGCCGAGTTCTATTGTTCCTATACAGATGCCTGACCATGGTCGGGTCAGACTTGCGCTTGGTCATAACATGATGTTTATGTCGACCTACTCAATTCCCCTTGGAGGTGAAAAGATACTTATTCGTGGGTGGTCTCAGATAATGAAGGCCCGTCCATCTTGGAGAATAGGACAGAAGATTATGTTCAAGCTTTTCCATGGCTCTAAAGCGAATATCCTGTTTGTTGACCACGTTGCGAGATTAAGCCGCTTTCAGAAGGTTGTGGATGCGCGGGATGGCGCCTGGGCCTTGGCGGCCTCACCCTTGGTTAACTGTAGGCAAAGTAGCACTGTTAGAGGCGTGCTTTGTACGGTTGAACCTGTATAAGTACTCATACTGCTTTCAGCTTTGGTTGTTAAGTGCCCCTGCTGGTTTCAGTTAAGGTTGTTAAGTACTCCTGCTGCTTTTACAGTCTGTCATGTTTCTTCAGTCCTGTCTTCCTCCAGCCGCCAAAACCAAACCTGCGCTGGCGGGGCCGCCTGCTTCCGCCTCCCACGGCTGGCTGCGCCTCCGCACGCATCACCACCCCACCGTCTCCTAAATCGTTAACGCCGACGTCCTCTGTGCGCTTTGGTGCGCTCGCCGCGGCGCCGCCCTCTCGCGTTGTCAACATGGTCAACAACAATAGGAATCGGCAGAAGTACGTGGAGAGGATGATAGTAGGGGCCCACCATGTCAGCGTATGGAAAAATAAAATGCTTCCTCCTAGTGTTTTCCTGACATCTGGGACCCACGACATTGTGAGCGTATATAGTCAATAGACAAGAGAACATCACAAGATCGGTTGACACCTGGGACGTAGCTACTCGAGCAGTTTTTTTTGTTTGGTATTGTTGAGACGGAGCAGGGTTTGAACTGGGCTGTGGCCCGTCTAGCCCAGGCTTATATTTTATGTTCACCATGTGACCAGCCCAGCTATTTTTTCTTTGTGAAAATGAGCCCAGTTTATTTTTTCTGAAGAATACCCAATCCAGGCCTACTTATTTTTCTACGCCCTGATGGGCTGCAACTCTTTCAAGACGCCTGCAAATCTTGAAAGTAATATGAAATGGGTTGTAAATATAAAAACAGATGACAAATTGGCAATTACTTTATAATTTCTAAATTTTTTTCACATTTTCGGATTCTATTTCACTGGGCATTAACCTAATTCAAATATATCTTCAAAGTACTTTAAATCTGGCTCGACATTTCGGTATTAAAAATAGTTTGGAACCCATAGAAATATGCGAAATTGGCCCTGGCCAACCAAAAAAATGACTGCAATAAATTGCATAAGAAGTTGCCATGAGCTATATATAAATTATTAAAAAAAAGAGGGAGTGGTCTGACTTGTGGGCCTGTTTAGTTGACGTGTATGCAAGATTTTTTTAGTTATTATATACTACGTCAACAAACGATTCTAGCAGACATAACCGTTGGATGTCAATCCAACGGCCGTCGTGTTTCTTCAATCTCTGATCTTCTTGCTCCAGCCACCAAAGCAGCGTCTGCGGGACCGCCTGCTCCCGCCTCCCGTGGCCGGCTGTGCTACCGCACAGGCCTCAGCGCCCCCTACTACTCCCACCGCTGGCCAGGGCATCCCTCTACTCACCCACACCCCCTGTTATTCTGCGGCGATGGCAGCCTCACACCGCAGCCGAACTGGTGAACCCTCGTACTCCTCTCTGCGCGGGCTTCCACTGCCGCATCTTCCCCGGCTTCGTGTCGTCCCCTTCCTAGGCCTCGCCATCATCCACCGCCGTGGTGCTCTCGGCGCGGCGTGGTCAATGTGGTCAACGACCGACTTCCATCGGAAGAGTACTGTACATGGAGAGGCTGACAGCTGGGTCCACGGCAGTCGCAAGGAAGTGCCTCCTTATTACGCGGAAAATAATTATTCCTCCACCTGATAGCTGGGACCCACTCGGACGGGCCACCAGTATTTCGTGAAAAAAACGTTTCCCCCTGACTGCTGGGACCCACAGCTCGGGCCACCGTATTTCGCGGAAAAAACATTCCCCCCGCTGTCAGCTCGGACCCACCGGAAGTGCCTCCTTATTACGCACAAAAAATGAATACCCCCCTGCTAGCTGGGACCAACCTTGGTGGGAGGCTGACTTGTGGGCCTACTATGTTGACTGGGACGGAGGCCTTTGTCAACTTTGGTCAATATATGAACGATTCTAGCTCCAGTGACCATACGATGTCCATCCAACGGCCGTAGTGCTTCTTCAACCTCTGGTCTTCTTGATCCAGCCGCCCAAAGCAGCGCCGGTCGTGCCGCCTGCTCCTGCTGCCCATGGCCGGCTGTGATGCCGCGGAGGCCTCACCGCCCCCTACTACTCCCACCGCTGGCCAGGCCATCCCTCTATGCAACCACACCCCCTGTTATTCTGCGGCGATGGCAGACTCACACCGCAGCCGAACGAGTGAACCCTCATACTCCTCTACGCGTGGGCATCCACTGCCGCGTCTTCCCCGGCTCCGCGTTGTCCCCTTCCTAGGCCTCGCCGTCGTCCACCGCCCTGGTGCTCTCGGCGCGGCGTGGTCAACGTGGTCAGGGAATGGCTTCCATCGGACGTGGACTGTACGAGGAGAGGCTGACAGCTGGGTCCACGGCCGCAGCAAGGAAGTGCCTCCTTTTTACACGCAAAATAATTATTCCTCCACCTGACAGCAGGGACCCACCGGACGGGCCACCGTATTTCGTGAAAAAACGTTTCCCCCTATCTGCTGGGACCCACCAGCTACATCTTCGCACGCAAGGAAGTGCGTCCAAAAAAAAACGATTCGCCCCCCTGACTGCTGGGACCCAGCAGCTACATCTTCGCACGCGAGGAAGTGCGTCCGAGCAAAAAAAAACCCAAAACGATTCGCCCCCCTGACTGCTGGGACCCACCAACTACATCTTCGCAGGCAAGGAAGTGCCTGACACTCGGGACCCACCTGGTCGAAGAATACGTAGCGTTGTCATTCTGGTCGCAAACGTGTACGTACATACTGGTCATTGTAGAGGCGCGCATGTGTCGTAGTAGAGGCGGGCACGTAGCATGTACACGTACATACAGCGGCCAGGGTGCAAGAAAGAAAATACGACCACGTATGTGTACATACGGGCGGGGTCTCGAACGCCTACTCGTGCATACGTACAGCGAGGGCTCGTGTACATGGCTGGGTCGGAATGGAGAAACAGCGTCGTCGTCGTGTTCATGGGGAGCCAAACCGGCTGGGTCGAAACGGAATGCGTGGTCGTGTTCATCGGGAGGGCTTGGACGGAACAGGCGATGGAAACGAGGCCTGGCGTACCGCACAACGGAGGAAACGGCCTTGTGTTCGACCAGCCACGTTCGAAACAGGATCCTGTTCATTGGGAGGGGTCTGGCGTACTGCAAAACGAAGGAAACAGACCTCCTACGATCGAAACGGGGGTCCTATTGATCGGGAGGGGTGTGGCGTACCGCAAAACGGAGGAAACGGACCTCCTACGGTCGAAACGGGGGTCCTATTGATTGGGATGGGTGTGGCGTACCGCAAAACGGACGAAACGGACTTGTGTTGGAGCACTACGGTCGAAACGACGGTCCTGTTCATCGGGAGGGGTGTGGCGTACTATAAAATGCGACTCCACGGGATACTGTTCATCTCCACCGTCGACCTCCTCCAGCCTCCACGGGGTACCGTCAACCTCCTCCAGCCTCCACGGGCTCCTGTTCATCCAGCCTCCACCGCGCGCTACTCCATCGGCTACTGTTCAACCACCCCTCCACAAGGACCCCTCCACTGTCTACTGTTCATCCATCCCTCCACACCACGGGGTCCTGTTCAACCACCCCTCTACGGCCACCCCTCCACTGTCTACTGTTCATCCAGCCCTCCACACCACGGGTTCCTGTTCATCCAGAGGCAACGCCACCGCTCACTATTCATCCAAACCACCCCCCCTGCAACGCTCACTGTTCATCCCAGAGGCAGCATCGATCGACTTCAGTTAGCAGGAGTAGCGAAGGAATCGCTCCATCGGGTTCAGTTAACAGCCATCGATCGATCCCTCGGGTTCAGTAACGCGTAGCCTACTGTGCAATCGCTCGGGTTCAGTTAGAGCCCAACGCCTCGCTTGGGTTTAGTTAGAGCCAACGCCTCCCACACATGCGCGTACGTATGAGAGAAACGTGCATCGCTCGGCCCCCGACCTCCCACCGTAACCGGCAACTCCCCGAAATTTCCCTCTCCCTCGCTTCTACTATGATTTTTCCGTCATGGACGGCCCAAAGAATGTCATGAAGCTACGTCTCCGTCCCGCCCAAGACGAAAAGCCCATTTTCTATCATGATTTTTTGTCATAGAAGTAGGATCCCACCACATCTATGATGATATCGGGTTTTGTCACAATTATCATCATAGAAGTGTCATATGTATGACAGAAAAAAATTTCGTTCGGCCCAAAATGTCACGGATGTGTCTTTTTTTGTAGTGATATGGGTGGATGTAGACTTCCCCGCCCCTCATGTCATGTACTTCCATCGAGGCTAGAAGATTTTCGCTCGTGCCCATCGCCTGTCAGAAGGGCACGTCCTCCATTTTAAGTTAATGGAGGACGGCTTCCTTTCCGTCAAGGTTTTTGGGAGCTCGGATGCTTACTTAGGGTGTTGCGTGGAGAGCTCGACCAATGATGAAAACTCCTCCTCGAGCGACAACGATGAGGAGGACAATGACGGCGATGATGATGGTGCCGCCCGGGAGGGCGACAACTCTGACTCCAGCTGAGTGCTACATCTTGAGCTTGTGTTGGTTTTCATTGAAGAGGAAAGGCTGATGCAGCAAAGTAGCGTAAGTATTTCCCTCAGTTTGTGAGAACCAAGGTATCAATCCAGTAGGAGGCTCCTCAGAAGTCCCACACACCTACACAAACAAACAAGAACCTCGCAACCAACGCAATAAAGGGGTTGTCAATCCGTTCACGGCCACTTGCGAAAGTGAGATCTGATAGAGATAATATGATAAGATAAATATTTTTGGTATTTTTCTGATATAGATTGGAAAGTAAAAGATGCAAATAAAAGTAGATGGTAAACTTATATGATGAAAGATAGACCCGGGGGCCATAGGTTTCACTAGTGGCTTCTCTAAAGATAGCATAAGTATTACAGTGGGTGAACAAATTACTGTCGAGCAATTGATAGAAAAGCGGATAGTTATGAGATTATCTGGGCATGATCATGTATATAGGCATCACGTCTGTGACAAGTAGATCGAAACGATTCTGCATATACTACTATTACTCCACACATCAACCGACTCCTGCCTGCATCTAGAGTATTAAGTTCATAAGAACAGAGTAAACTTGATCACACATAAAAGAATTCAGATGAGATTCAAATATTTCTCATAGATAAACTTGATCATAAACCCACAATTCATCGGATCTCGACAAACACACCGCAAAAAGAGTTACATCGAATAGATCTCCAAAAAGATCGAGGAGAACTTTGTATTAAGATTCAAAGAGCGAGAAGAAGCCATCTAGCTAATAACTATGGACCCGAAGGTCTGTGGTAAACTACTCACAACTCATAGGAGAGGCCTTGGAGATAATGTAGAGGCCCTCCGTGGTTGATTCCCACTCTGGCGGAGCGCCGGCAAAGGCTCCAAGATTGGATCTCGTGGATACAGAAGGTTGCAGCGGTGGAAATAATTTTTCGTGGTGCTCCTCGAAGGTTTTAGGCTACGGGAGTATATATAGGAGGAAGAAGTAGGTCGGTGGACGCTCGAGGGGTCCACAAGGGTGGGGGGCGCGCCCACCCCCAGGGGGCATGGTGGGCACCCTCGTGGCTGCCTCCTCTGTTGCTTGACGTCCACTCCAAGTCCCGTGGATTGCGTTTGTTCCAAAAAGATCGCTCCCGAAGGTTTCGTTCCGTTTGGACTCCGTTTGATATTCCTTTTCTTCGAAACACTGAAATAGGCAAAAAAACAGCAATTCGGGTTGGGCCTGTGGTTAGGAGGTTAGTCCAAAAAATGATATAAAAGTGTAAAGTAAATCCCATAAACATCCAAAACGTATCAAGCATCCCCAAGCTTAATTCCTGCTCGTCCTTGAGTAGGTAAATGATAAAAACAGAATTTTTGATGTGGAATGCTACCTAGCATAATTCTCAATGTAATTTTCTTTATTGTGGCATGAATGTTCAGATCCAAATGATTCAAAATAAAAGTTCAGATTTACATAAGAAATAGTAATACTTCAAGCATACTAATCAAAGCAATCATGTCTTCTCAAAATAACATGATTAAAGAAAGTTCATCCCTACAAAATCATATAGTTTGGTCATGCTCCATTTTCGTCACACAAGAATGCTCTCATCTTGCACACCCCCGATGACAAGCCAAGAAATTGTTTCATACTTAAGTAATCTCAAAGTTTTTCAACTTTCACGCAATACATGAGCCTGAGCATGGATATAGCACTATGGGTGGAATAGAATATGATGATGGAGGTTGTGTGGAGAAGACAAAAAAGGAGAAAGTCTCATGTTAACGAGGCTAATCAATGGGCTATGGAGATGCCCATTAATTGATTTCAACATGAGGAGTATGGATTGCCATGCAACGGATGCACTAGAGCTATAAATGTATGAAAGCTCAAAAAAAAACTAGTGGGTGTGCATCCAACTTGCTTGCTCATGAAGACCTAGGGCATTTTAAGGAAGCCCATCGTTGGAATATACAAGCCAAGTTCTATAATGAAAAATTCCCACTAGTATATGAAAGTGACAACAAATGAGACTCTTTATATGAAGAACATGGTGCTAATTTGAAGCACAAGTGTGGAGAAAGATAGTAGCATTGTCCCCGTTTTTTTGGGCCTTCCTTTTTTTTATTTGGCCTTTCCTTTTTTTGGCCTTCCTTTTTTTATTTGGCCTTTTTTTGGGACAATGCTCTCATAATGATGACCATCACACTTCTATTTATTACAACTCATGAGTTACAACTCAAAACTAGAACAATATATGACTCTATATGAATGCCTCCGACGGTGTACCAGGATGGGCAATGAATCAAAAAGTGACATGTATGAAATTATGAAGGTGGCCTTGCCACAAATACGATGTCAACTACATGATCATGCAAGGCAATATGACAATGATGATGCGTGTCATGATGAACGGAACGGTGGAAAGTTGCATGGCAATATATCTCGGAATGGCTATGGAAATGTCATAATAGGTAGGTATGGTGGCTGTTTTGAGGAAGGTATATGGTAGGCATGGTGGCTTTGCCAAAAATACGATGTCAACTACATGATCATGCAAGGCAATATGACAATGATAATGTGTGTCATGATGATGAACGGAACAGTGGAAAGTTGCATGGCAATATATCTCGGAATGGCTATGCAAATGCCATAATAGGTAGGTATGGTGGCTGTTTTGAGGAAGATATAAGGAGGTTTATGTGTGATAGAGCGTATCGTATCTCGGGGTTTGGATGCACCGGCGATGTTTGCACCAACTCTCAAGGTGAGAAAGGGCAATGCACGGTATCGAAGAGGCTAGCAATGATGGAAGGGTGAGAGTGCGTATAATCCATGGACTCAACATTAGTCATAAATAAATCATATACTTATTGCAAAAATCTATAAGTCATCAAAAACCAAGCACTACGCGCATGCTCCTAGGGGTATAGATTGGTAGGAAAAGACCATCGCTCATCCCCGACCGCCACTCATAAGGATGACAATCTAAGAACACCTCATATTTCAAATTTGTTACACAATGGTAACCATACGTGCATGCTACGGGACTTGCCAACTTCAAAACAAGCATTCTTTAAATTCACAATTACCCAACTAGCATGATGCTAATATCACTACCTCCATATCTCAAAGAATTATCAGGTATCAAATTGATCATAGCATCCAATTCACTTCCTATGATAGTTTTTATTATACCCAACTTGGATGCCCATCATTCTAGGACCAATTTTATAACCATAGCAAATACCATGCTGTTCTAAAAGACTCTCAAAATAATATAAGTGAAGCATGAGAGATCAATAATTTCTATAAAATTAAACCACCTCCATGCTCTAAAAGATATAAGTGAAGTACGTACTAGAGCAAAACTATCTAGCTCAAAAGATATAAGTGAAGCACATAGAGTATTCTAATAAATTCCAAATCAAGTGGTTTTCTTACAAAAGGTTTGTACAGCAAGGATGATTGTGGTAATCTAAAAATCAAAGACTAATATCATACAAGACGCTCCAAGCAAAACACATATCATGTGGCGAATAAAAATATAGCTCCAAGTAAAGTTACCGATAGACGAAAACGAAAGAGGGGATGCCTTCTGGGGCATCCCCAAGCTTAGGCTCTTGCCACTCCTTATTCCATAATCCATCAAATCTTTACTCAAAACTTGAAAACTTCACAGCACAAAACTCAACAGGAAATCTCATAAGCTCTGTTAGTGCAAGAAAGAAAAACCACCACATAAGGTACTGTAATGAAACCATTATTTATTTATATTGGTGTTAAACCTACTGTATTCCAACTTCTCTATGGTTCATACCCCTTGATATTAGCCATAGATGCATCAAAATAAGCAAACAACACTCGAAAAACAGACTCTGTCAAAAACAGAATAGTCTCTAGCAATCTGTAACTCTCGAATGCTTATGGAACTACAAACATCCTACCAAAATAGGAAGTCCTGGGCAATTTTTATATTGATCTAGATCAAAAAGAATCAACGCAAAAGCACCTTTCTGTGAATTTCTACAATTATTTTTCTGCCCGCAAAAGCTTCTGTTTTTCAGCAGAATCAAATCAACTATCGCCGTAGGTTATCCTATAGGTTCTACTTGGCACAAACACTAATTGAAACGTGAAAACACATCTAAACAGAAGCTAGAAGAAATATTTATTACTAAACAGAAGCAAAGATAAAGAAACAAAAATAAAATTGGGTTGCCTCCCAACTAGCGATATCGTTTAACGCCCCTAGCTAGGCATAAAAGCGAGAATAGATCTAAGTATTGCCATCTTTGGCATTCAATTCATAAGTAGCTCGCATGATAGATTCATATGGTAATTTAACTTTCTTTCTTGGAAAGTGTTCCATGCCTTTCCTCTTAATGGAAATTGGAATCTAATATTCCCTTCCTTCATATCAATAATTGCACCAATCGTTCTAAGGAAAGGTCTACCAAGAATAATAGGACATGAAAGATTGCAATCTATATCAAGAATGATAAAATCTACGGGCACATAATTCCTATTTGCAACTATAAGAACATCATTGATCCTTTCCATAGGTTTCTTAATGGTGGAATCCGCAAGGTGCAAATTTAAAGAGCAATCATCAAGATCATGGAAACCTAGAATATCACATAAGGTTTTCGGAATCGTGGAAACATTAGCACCCAAATCACACAAAGCATAGCACTCATGATCTTTAATTTTAATCTTTATAGTAGGTTCCCACTCATCATAAAGTTTTCTAGGTATAGAAACTTCCAAATTAAGCTTTTCTTCATAATATTGCATCAAGGCATCAACAATATGTTTGGTAAAAGCTTTATTTTGACTATAAGCATGAGGAGAATTCAACATGGGTTGCAACAAGGAAATACAATCTATTAAAGAACAATCTTATATTTACTAATTGGAAGCACCATACGGGCCTCCACATTAATCCTCAAAAATACTTTAAAATAACCATTAGATCTTAATTATGCGTCCAGGATTAATCGATATAAGCAAAGAATCCATACATGTTACGATAGAAAAAAAGTCCAGTTTTTTTGGTTTTTACGAGAGGAAAGAATATCCAGGTTGAGTCCATACATGTTACAACGTTCAGGTTTTTTTTTGAGGGGGCAACGTCCAGGATTGAAGGAGCTAAGGAAACTCTAGCACTTCACGTACAAGCTAGGCCCAAGAGTCCATGCATGTTACAAATAGAAGTATCGCCCAGCTTCTTGTGTTTGTACGAAAGAAAACAAGGAGACCTCCAAACTAATAAAATAACCAAACAAACTAAAGCTTTCCTTTCCCCAAACTTACTAGAAGCATGCATGTAGGCGATAGGTAAATATACACCACAACTTTGTCCCAACCAGTTACATGCACTATTTTTTCTCACCCAGAAATCACCACACACACAAGCACAGGGATATACTCATGGACAAAATAAATCATGTCCAGAAATCGCCCATACATGTATACTCCCAAAATCGTTTGGGACAACACATAGTTCGCTGGAAAAAAAGTGTCAATTTTTTTGAGATCTATGTCACAAAATATATTAATAAACCAATCGTAGATTATATTTAAAGAAATAAAATTCTTGAACCGTGCAAGTGCATTATAAAACCCATTGTTTTTTAGAAGTTTGGAAGGTCATTTAACTCATGTATTGAAGGAATAAAACCACAATGATGTGAGAGTACTTAATTAAGTTTTTTGAATAGTAGCCAAACGGAGACATGCACATAGGCATCGGACGGATAAAGCTATATATCATGGGTTAGGACTACATCTAGCTAGCTATCATCGCCTAAAGAATAATAGCATCATCACTTTTTCCAATGTCGCATCTGGGATGTCAAGGAATTTTTTAATGTACAAAGTGACTTCTAAAATCTTACAGGCATGCATCCAATAATTGAGGGAACACATCCATATATGTATTCTGTAGTTGTTATATATACATATTTATATTATAGTTTTTCTACAATATTTTAGACAATACAATAGTTCCAAAACTCAATTAAGAATATCATAATTTTATGTGCAGTTGCCCGTACAATATTAAAAATTGCTAGCCCGTGCAGTAGCACGGGTTGGCGACTAGTTATCATAATTAAATTCCTTGAAATCCAAGATAGTGTGTTCAATGCTATTTAAAGTCTTGACCTCTCCAATCCCACTTGTACCAAATTTAGCATCAAGATCAAAAAAATCTGAATCATTGGGACGCCTTTTAACTAAAGTTGACTCATCTCCAGTCCCATCAATATTAAGATTCATATTGCAAAACAAGGATTTAATAGGGGACACATCAATAACTTTTAGATCTTCATCATTATTTTCATGGAAACTAGAAGAACACGCTTTTACAAAGCAATCTTTCTTAGCACGCAACCTAGCGGTTCTTTCTTTGCACTCATCAATGGAAATTCTCATGGCTTTGAGAGACTCATTGATATCATGCTTAGGTGGAGTAGATATGAGTTTCAAAGAATCAACATCAAGCGAAAGCCTATCAACGTTCCTAGCCAAATCATCAACTTTAAGCAATTTTTCTTCAAGCAAAGCATTAAAATTCTTTTGAGAGATCATAAATTCTTTCACGCTATTCTCAAAATCAGAGGGCATTTTATTAAAATTTCCAAAAGAGTTGTTGTAGGAATTATCATAATTATTAGAGGAATTACTAGGGAACGGTCTAGGATTAAAGTTTCCTCTATAAGCATTGTTACCAAAATTATTCCTACCAACAAAATTCACATCCATAGATTCATCATTATTATCAATCAAAGTAGACAAAGACATATCATTAGGATCAATAGGAGCACTCTTAGTAGCAAACAATTTCATAAGCTCATCCATCTTTCCACTCAAAACATTAATTTCTTCTATAGCATGCACTTTTTTACTAGTAGATCTTTCGGTGTGCCTGAGGGAGTCCCGGATAAGGGGGTATCCGGACAGCCGGACTATATACTTTGGCTGGACTGTTGGACTATGAAGATACAAGATTGAAGACTTCGCCCCGTGTCCGGATGCGACTCTCCTTTGCGTGGAAGGCAAGCTTGGCGATTCGTATGATAGATATCCTTCTCTGTAACCGACTCTATGTAACCCTAGCCCCCTCCGGTGTCTATATAAACTGGAGGGTTTAGTTCGTAGGACAACGACAATCATAATCATAGGCTAGCTTCTAGGGTTTAGCCTCTATGATCTCGTGGTAGATCAACTCTTGTAATACTCATATCATCAAGATCAATCAAGCAAGAAGTAGAGTATTACCTCCATCGAGAGGGCCCGGACCTGGGTAAACATTGTGTCCCCAGTCTCCTGTTACCATTAGCCTTAGACGTACAGTTTGGGACCCCCTACCCGAGATCCGCCGGTTTTGACACCAACACTGATGCCTTCATTGAGAGTTCCTCTGTGTCGTCGCTGCAAGGCTCGATGGCTCCCCCAACCTTCAACAACGCAGTCCAGGGCGATAATTTTCTCCCCGGACAGACCTTTGTGTTCGGCGGGTTCGCACTGCTGGCCAACTCGCTTGGCCATCTGGAGCAGATCGACAGCTACACCCCTGGCCATCAGGTCAGCTTCAGAAACTTGAATTACACGGCCGATATCCGCGGAGACTTGATCTTCGACGGATTCGGGCCTACTTCAGCAGCGCCGAACAGTCACGACGAGCACGACTTAAATCTGCTGTCAGGCAGTATTCGGGATATCGCCCCTGCAGCTGCGCCGGACCTAAATCCGGGGCAGATCGCGTCGTCCGAGGACGGGTGGATGGACCCCGCCACGGAGGCCGCATGCTGTTCAGCGGTAGAGCCGAACACAGACTCCGCCTTTAAGGGAATCTGCGTCACCGGACCCCTGTACCTGTATCCGGATGTGGGTTCCGAACCGCGCGCGCCCGGGCCCGTCGAGTCCGATTGGGCTCCAGTAATGGAGTTCACCGCTGCGGATATCTTTCAGCACTCCCCCTTTGGCGTTGTGCTAAACTCATTAAGGACTCTCTCTCTGTTAGGAGATTCCTAGCCGAACTATGTCCGGCTCGAGTGGGAAGCAGGCGACGAAGAAATTTGTTACCCACCCACCACCCACTTAATAGCCATTGTTGATGATTTGACCGACGTGCTTGACTTCGACTCCGAAGACATCGACGGTATTGACAACGATGCAGGAGAAGAACAGGAACCACCGCCCGCAGGGCGCTGGACAGCCACCTCTTCGTATGATATATATATATATATATATATATATATATATATATATATATATATATATATATATATATATATATATATATATATATATATATATATATATAT
>NC_041389.1:662925123-662981478 GCF_002162155.2 Triticum dicoccoides | reverse complement strand
ATATGGTGGACACCCCCCAAAAAAACAATGGCGATGAGGCAACAGAAGATAACCCCTTAGGGAAGAAACCAAAGCATGGGCGTCATCAGCGCCGCCCTAAGCCCCGCCATAGCAATACCGGCACAGGAGAAGAAAACAAACCAGATGGTGCCGGAGAAGAATACAATCCTGATCAGCCTACTTTTGAACAAGCCGAACAGGAGCACGGGCAGGTCAGCCCCGAGGAACAGGCGACGTACGGATACATGGAGGATGACAACTATATGCCTCCCTCCGAAGACGAGGTGAGCCTCGGGGACGATGAATTCAGCGTACCCAAAGATCCAATAGAGCAGTAGCAGCTCCAAGCTGATCTAGATCTGCTTGCAGACAGATGGACCGAGGTCCTGGCGGCCGAGGAATACGGACTCGAACCCCCCACCAAGGGTTACCCAAAGCACAAGTTGCTACCTCAGCTAGAGGAGGAGGCCGTAGAGCCTACACTACCAGCACAAGATGAGGCTGACCGGCCACCTCGTGGCTTGGATAAAACGGTGTATCAGACCCAATACCATCCCGCACCCCCATGCCAGTTCACGACGGCCTGGGGCAATACGCAGGACCTGTGAGACATATTGGAAAACAACGCAGGACAATCAAGATCGATCTACAGATCACGGGGGCGTGCCACATCACATGACGATGACCGTCATGCCGGACACACTAATAATAAGTCCGGCCGGGCGAAACATAACCGACCAGACTTCGTCGGACTGCATCATGACATAGCCCGGCACAGAGGCACCGCACACCCCCTCTGCTTCACTGATGAAGTAATGGATCATGAATTCCCAGATGGGTTTAAACCCGTCAACATCGAATCATACGATGGCACAATAGACCCTACGGTATGGATTGAAAATTTCCTTCTCCACATTCACATGGCTCGCGGTGATTGAGGGAGTCCTGGACTAGGGGGTGTCCGGACAGCCAGACTATCAATATCCGCCAGACTCCCAGACTACGAAGATAGAAGATTGAAGACTCCGGCTCGTGTCCGGAAGGTACTTTCCTTGGCGTGGAAGGCAAGCTTGGAAATACGGATATGTAGATCTCCTACCATTGTAACCGACTCTGTGTAACCCTAGCCTCTCCGGTGTCTATATAAACCGGAGGGCCTTAGTCCGTAGGACGAACATTACATCTCAACAATCATACCATAGGCTAGCTTCTAGAGTTTAGCCTCTTTGATCTCGTGGTAGATCTACTCTTGTACTACCCATATCATCAATATTAATCAAGCAGGACGTAGGGTTTTACCTCCATCGAGAGGGCCCAAACCTGGGTAAAAACATTGTGTCCCTCGTCTCTTGTTACCATCCGCCTAGACGCACAGTTCGGGACCCCCTACCCGAGATCCGCCGGTTTTGACACCGACATTGGAGCTTTCATTGAGAGTTCCTCTGTGTCATCCCCGATAGGCTCGATGGCATCTTCAACCATCAACGCTGTCCAGGGTAAGACTTTTTTCCCCGGACAGATCTTCGTATTCGGCGGCTTTGCACTGCGGACCAATTCTCTTGGCCATCTGGAGCAGATCGAAAGCTACGCCCCTGGCCATCAGGTCAGATTCGGAAGCTTGAACTTCACGGCCGATGACCGCGGAGACTTGATCTTCGACGGACTCGAGCCACAGCCAAGCGCTCCGCACTGTGACGATGGGCATGATCTAGCTCTGCCGCCGGATAGTGCTTTGATGGCCGCACTCGGATCCGCTCCAGCCACTAGCCCGGAGCCGATTGCCCATGTCGAGGGCCGGTGGATAGACGCCGCCCTGGGGGCTTCAACATCCACGGCGACGGAGCCGAATACCAATCTTGTCCCCTGCGAAACTAGTGATCCCGAGGCGCCGGACTCCTCGCCGGACTCCGAGCCTCCTGCGCCCCTACCAATTAAACCGGATTGGGCGCCGATTATGGAATTCACCGCCGCGGACATCTTCCAGCACTCGCCTTTTGGCGATATCCTGAATTCTCTGAAGCATCTCTCGCTATCAGGAGAATCCTGGCCGGACTATGGCCAGGACTGTTGGAGTTCGGACGACGAAGAAATTCAGAGCCCACCCACCACCCACTTTATAGCCACGGTCGAAGATTTAACCGACATGCTAGACTTTGACTCCGACGACATCGACGCTATGGACGACGATGCCGGAGACGAACAGGACCCAGCGCCCACAGGGCACTGGAAGGCCACCTCGTCATACGACGTCTACATGGTGGATACCCCAAAAGAAGGGGATGGCGAAAAAGCAGCGGAGGAAGATTCTCCAAAGAAGCAGCCCAAACGCTCGCGTCAGTGGCGCCGCTCTAAATCCTGCCACAGCAAGAATGGAGATTCCGGCACGGGAGACAATAACACTCCGGAGAGTGCCGAAGACGATCCCCTCCTGCAAGACTCAGCGCAGGAGGACGCAGAAGCAAGCCCTCACAACAGGGCGGCAGACGAAGGGGTTGAGGATGATAACTATATGCCTCCCTCCGAAGACGAAGCAAGCCTCAACGACGATGAATTCGTCGTACCCGATGATCCCGTCGAACAAGAGCGCTTCAAGCGCAGGCTCATAGCCACGGCAAATAGCCTAAAGAAAAAGTAGCAACAGCTCCAAGCTGATCAAGATCTGCTAGCCGATCGATGGACTGAGGTCCTCGCGGCCGAAGAGTATAAACTCGAACGCCCCTCCAAAAGTTACCCAAGACGCAAGCTGCTCCCCCGATTAGAGGAGGAAGCATACATACCTTCATCGCCAGCGCACGACATGGCTGACCGACCACCTCGTGGTCGCGACAGAGAGGCATTCAGGCCCCCAGCCAAGATCGTACCCCGGCATCGATCCAAGAGTACGAAGCCAAAAGGGAACGCGCCGGACTTGCGAGACATATTGGAGGACAAAGCAAGACAATCCAGATCCGTCTATGGATCACGTGGGCGCCCTATGACCCACGACGAATACCGTCGCGCCGGACATAACGCCGGCCGGGCCGAACATAGTAGACAGTGCTCCCTCGAGCTGCGTCGCGATATTGCTCAATACAGGGGCGCCGCACACCCGTTATGCTTCACTGACGAAGTAATGGATCATCAGATCCCCGAAGGGTTCAAACCCGTAAATATCGAATCTTACAATGGTACAACAGACCCCGCGGTGTGGATCGAAGATTATCTTCTCCACATCCATATGGCCCGCGGCGACGATCTCCACGCCATCAAATATCTCCCACTCAAGCTTAAAGGACCAGCTCGGCATTGGCTTAACAGCCTGCCCGCAGAGTCAATTGGGTGTTGGGAAGACCTGGAGGCCGCGTTCCTTGATAACTTCCAAGGTACATATGTGCGACCACCAGACGCCGATGACCTAAGCCACATTATTCAGCAGCCAGACGAATCGGCCAGACAATTCTGGACACGGTTCTTCACAAAGAAAAATCAAATCGTCGACTGTCCGGATGCGGAGGCCCTTGCAGCCTTCAAACATAACATCCGGGACGAATGGCTAGCCCGGCACCTGGGGCAGGAGAAGCCGAAATCCATGGCAGCCCTCACATCGTTAATGACCCGCTTTTGTGCGGGAGAGGACAGCTGGCTAGCCCGCAGCAACAATCTCCGCAAAAATTCTGGCAGTCCGGACACTAAGGACAACAACGGCAGGTCACGCCGAATCAAAAACAAACGCCGCATTAACGGCGACGACAAGGAGGATACTGCAGTCAATGCCGGATTCCGTGGCTCCAAACCCGGTCAACGGAAGAAGCCATTTAAAAGAACCACTCCGGGTCCGTCCAATCTGGACCGAATACTCGACCGCTCATGCCAGATACATGGCACCCCCGAAAGGCTAGCTAATCACACCAATAGAGATTGTTGGGTGTTCAAGCAGGCTGGCAAGTTAATTGCCAAACACAATGACAAGGGGCTAAATAGCGACGACGAGGAAGAAACCCGGCCGCCGAACAATAGAGGACAGAAGGGTTTCCCCCCACAAGTGCGGACAGTGAATATGATTTACGCGACCCATATACCCAAGAGGGAGAGGAAGCGCGCACTACGGGGCGTCTATGCGATGGAGCCAGTCGCCCCGAAGTTCAATCCATGGTCCTCCTGTCCGATCACTTTCGATCGACGAGACCATCCGACCAGCATACGCCATGGCGGATTCGCCGCATTGGTCTTAGACCCAATCGTCGATGGATTTCACCTCACAAGAGTCCTGATGGACGGCGGCAGCATCCTGAACCTGCTTTATCAGGACACAGTGCGCAAAATGGGCATAGACCCATCCAGGATCAAACCTACTAAGACAACCTTTAAAGGTGTCATCCCAGGAGTGGAAGCCAACTGTACAGGCTCAGTCACACTGGAAGTGGTCTTCGGATCCCCGGATAATTTCCGAAGCGAAAAGTTAATCTTCGATATAGTCCCATTCCGTAGCGGCTATCATGCCCTGCTCGGACGAACCGCGTTTGCAAAATTCAATGCGGTGCCGCATTATGCATACCTAAAGCTCAAGATGCCAGGCCCTCGTGGAGTCATTACGGTCAATGGGAATACGGAACGCTCCCTCCGAACGGAGGAACATACAGCGGCTCTCGCGGCAGAAGTACAGAGCAGCCTTCTACGGCAATTCTCTAGTCCGGCAATTAAAAAGCCGGATACATCAAAGCGCGCCCGGAGCAACACTAACCAAGACCACCTGGCGCGATCAGAGCACGCGTAGCAATGCGGCCCCAACCCTCGCCCGCGCATGATCACAAGAATAACACTCCGCGTACATCATTACGCTTTGGAGATACCATGGGCGCAGGGGAGGGGCTTAACCACAAGGACCAAAGAGTGCGTCTCGACCACACCAGGGGCTCATGCGAGCGCCCCCCTTGGTTTTATTTTTTATCTTTTCTTCTTTTGCGTATACAGGACTCCATTAACCAGAAGCCCTGTCCGACGGCGAACTTGCCGAACTCACGATGCAACAGTCAGGGATTAAAGAAGGCTGCGACGAACACTCAGGTGGTCTCCATTACGAGCATTAAATTCGATTACATACACCAAGTCTGCAGCTTATCCCTCGAGGGGGACATGTTAATTTAGTCCAAATCCCTTGCTTACCGCACTATTTGTATCAGTCTGCTTTATTAGCAGACCTTCTTTCATAAATAACGCAGCACTTCCTTTTTGCAAGTACATTACCTTTTCATTGCAATTGCGTTATCTTTTACATATGTTCATTATATGACATCTTGCACCCGTATACTTTGGTACGGCCGAATACACCAGGGGCTTCTGTTCCCCAGATTATGGTGTGATTAAGTCCGAACACTTTCACAAGTGCGGCACCCTGAACTTATGGCATTATATGAATCAGCTCTGAATCATGTCTTGGGTCAATAGTTGGGTTTGCCCGGCTCCCATGTTTTGGTACCTTACGTTCCGTTCCGTCGGCTAAGGTAGCACTGGGAGAACCACTGTGATTGCGCCCCGGTTGAGCCGGGTTAACGCCTCAGTGGAGAAAGCTAAAACTGACTGGCATGATAAGGCGAGAGACTGGTCGCTGTTCGAGAGGTCCTTTCGGGTCCCTAAAGACTCATGCCGCTTCGAGCGAAGTTCCGGATGATGTCCGACGAAGGCGTGGATAGCGCCCCGGATTCGGTCTTCCGAATACCAGGGGCTTCGCCGAAATTTAAAATTATAGAATTCTATGGCTAAGTGAGAGTGTTCAAGCATTATAAGTCCGGTTGCCTTGTTCGTCGTGTTGAGCGCCTCCCTAGATGGACCCAAAAATGGGAACAAGAGTGCTCAAGTTTATCACCGAACACCCCAGCACTCGTGGCTTGGGGGCTGAAGCCAACGACTTGCCATCTCTCAGATTTAACAAACGGCCGAACAGAAGGTAATATTTTAAATTCAACAAGCGTTGCTCATGGCGCACATAAACGAAGTTTCAGCGCACAGGATAAAAACACAGCGAGTTCACTCGAAGATTACATTTCGGGGGCACTCATCTGCAATATCGCAGGCTCCCTTCAGGACAACTTTATAATATCACTACGGCGTGCGATGCTCCTTGCCCGGCGGCGGCGGATCCGTGTGAAGCTTCTCCGCATCCAGTTTGCCCCATTGCACCTTTATGCGGGCAAGGGCCCGACGAGCGCCTTCAATGCAAGCGGAGCGCTTGATTACATCCAGCCTGGGGCATGCATCCACCAGCCGCCGCACTAGGCCAAAGTAGCTGCCAGGCATGGCCTGCCCAGGCCACAGCCGGACTGTGAGGCCCTTCATGGCCTCCTCAGCTACCTTGTGGAGTTCGACCAGCTGCTTCAGCTGGTCGCTTGGGGGCACCGGATGGCCGGCCTCAGCATACTGAGACCAGAAGACCTTCTCCGTTGAGCTCCCCTCCTCGCCACGATAGAATGCGGCGGCATCAGACGCACTACGCGGCAGATCTGCAAATGCCCCTGGAGAGCTCCGAATTCGGGTAAGTATCCGGTAATTTACATTAACATGCTTGCTCTGCATGAAAAATGCCTTACCCGCCGCTATCTTCTTCATGTCCTCTACCTCCTGATGGGCCTTCTGGGCCTCGGCCTTGGCGGACTTGGCACTTTCGAGAGCCGAGGCAAGCTCGGACTCTCGAGTCTTGGAGTCATGCTCCAAACTCTCATGCTTTTCCATGAGAGCCTCGAGCTCTTGCCGAACTTCCGCCACCAGTGCCGCTTGCTTTTCTCGCTCAGCCCGTTCTGTGGCCGCATTGCATTCGGCCACGGACACGGCATCCTTCAGGGCTGCCACCTCGTTGGTGGCCCCTGCATTACACATATTATCCTTATTAATTTTGTTTGCAACCAAAACCCTTTTCTGTAAGGTACTTATTTAAAGTGGTGTTATTCACCTTCTTTTTCCTTGAGCTGCCTCTTGGCATGGCCGAGCTCTTGCTCCGACCGCTCAAGGTCCTTCTTCAGCGCCTCGACCTCCGCCGTCAATGCGGCAGAGGTCAACAGCGCAGCCTGCAAACCCATATTGACATATTTTTTAGCAACCCTGCGTATATCTTGTTAGATCCTTAGTCCGGCTTTTCTTTCCGAACACCGAACTAAGCATCAGGGGCTACTGTCTATGCGGTATTACATTACATTATTTTAAACTTCTTACCTGAAAGCCTGTTAGAAGGCTGTTGCAGGCTTCGGTCAGCCCGCCCTTGGCGAGCTGGACCTTCTCAATCACCGCACTCATGAGAGTGCGGTGTTCTTCCTCGATGGAAGCGCCTTTAAGCGCCTCCAGCAGGTTATCCGGCGCCTCCGGTTGGACGGAGGCCGCCGGCGCCACGGTCCTGCCCTTCTTTCGAAGGGGCTGCTTGCCGGACTCTGGAACCGCTACGGGTTCCGAGGTAGAGTCCGGCACAAAGTCCGGGAGGACGCCTGACGGCGCCTCCGGAGCCTCCTCCTGGCGGGTCCCTCTGTGGGATTCCGCCTCGTCGTCCTCGTCGACGCGCGGGGTAGAGGCAGTCGGGATAGAATTTACATCCGACGGCGCCAAAGACCCGCTCATCGAGTCGGGAAGATCGTCAACGGCCGGACTACAGGCAGAATGCAGCGTTAGAAGGACACTACATGGCATACAATGTACGGCATATAAATGATCTGAATGCTTACGATCCTGCCGGACGCCTGGCCCTTGGAGGCCACTCTTCCTCGCCAACATTGATGTTGGCGAAACTGTCCGGGGGGATAGTTCTCCCCCTCTTGGACCCTTCGGCCGCCCCGATTGGGGAGGCCTTCCTCTTCTTCTCTCCCTCCTCCGGGAGAGAGTACTCCTCCTCCTCCTCCTCGTCTTCGGGGGAGGAGTCCTCGTCGTCGTCAGACGCCTGATTACGGGAACTCTTTCGAGTCCCCGTGGCCACCTTCTTGGCCTTCTTCTCCGGCACCACGTGCGGTGCCGGAACCAGCAGCCTTGCTAAGCGGGCATCCACTGGTTCTTCTGGCATGGGAGCCGGGCTGATGAGCAGCTGGGCCTTCTCCATCTAGTCCTGTCAAGGGAAGAGGCAGATTAAAAACCTCGCTAGAGTCAATCTAATTATTGCAAGTGTCCCGTAATGGGGTCGAATCACTTACCTCGTCAGTCGGAGACTGCGAGCTAAATCCGCGGTCTTCGGTCGCGGATGTGGGGGCTTCGGCGCCCTTGAACAACACCCTCCAGGCGCCTTCGTACGTTGTATCGAAGAGCCCGCTCAACGTCTGGTGTTGTTCCGGATTAAACTCCCACAGATTAAATACCCGTTCTTGGCATGGGAGAATCCGCTGGAGGAGCATGACCTGGACCACGTCGACGAGCCGGAGCCTATTGCTCACCAGCTTCTTGATGCAGGCTCGAAGTCCCGTCACCTCCACCGGATCACCCCACTGCAAGCCCTTCTCTTTCCAGGAGGTGAGCTGCGTGGGGATTCCAGATCTAAATTCGGGGGCCGCCGCCCATGTAGGCTTGCGCGGCTCGGTGATGTAGAACCACCCCGATTGCCACCCCTTGACGGAGTCCACGAAGCTCCCTTCTAGCCAAGGGACGTTGGGCAGCTTCCCCAACATGGCGCCTCCGCATTCCGCTTGCGTCCCCTTCACAACCTTTGGCTTGACGTTGAAGGTCTTGAGCCACAGGCCGAAGTGGGGCCGGATGCAGAGAAAGGCCTCGCACACGACGATAAACGCCGAGATGTTGAGGACGAAGTTCGGCGCCAGATCGTGGAAATCCAGGCCGTAGTAAAACATGAGCCCCCGGACGAATGGATGGAGCGGAAAGCCCAGTCCGCGGAGGAAGTGGGGAAGGAAGACGACCCTCTCATGAGACCCTGGGGTAGGGATGAGCTGCCCCGCGTCGGGCAGCCGATGCGCGATGTCGCTGGAAAGGTATCCGGCGTCGCGCAGCTTGGTGATGTCCTCCTCCTTGGCGGTGGAGGCCATCCATTTGCCTCCCCCTCCGGACATATTCGGAGAAGGGTCGAGGTGGGATGCGCGAGCTTGGGCGTTGGAGCTTGAGTTCGCAGGGATGAATAAGCAAAGGAGGAAGAAGGCGTAGGTGAGAAGGTAAATCCTCATCCCTTATATATGGGCGGACGAAACTATGCGTCCCTCACCGGCCTGGTAAAACTCGCTTATCTGCCAAGCGCCACCATCAATGGCGCGGTTGGGTTACCCACGCACGTATTGATGAGAATCCCGGAATAAGGGGAACACGATCTCTGCTTCGACAGGATGTGCCAAGGAAACCGCTTCGCTAAACGTGCTGAGGTGGTATAGTAATTCAAACAAGGGCTTGGTAGCGGTGTGATGTCACGCCGCATAATACGTCAGCAGATTGGATCAGTATATATGTTTTATTCTCTCTATGATTGGAACGTGGAAATTATTTTTGCAGAGCCGGACACTATCCTGGTGTTCATTATCTTCTCTGAATTATTCAAGGAGGGGAGCCCGCCTTGCAATGCCGAACATTATGCACGCCGGACTCATCGTCATTGAAGACCGGTTCAGGGGCTACTGAGGGAGTCCTGGACTAGGGGGTGTCCGGACAGCCGGACTATCAATATCCGTCGGACTCCCAGACTACGAAGATAGAAGATTGAAGACTCCGGCTCGTGTCTAGAAGGTACTTTCCTTGGCGTGGAAGGCAAGCTTGGCAATACGGATATGTAGATCTCCTACCATTGTAACCGACTCTGTGTAACCCTAGCCTCTCCGATGTCTATATAAACCGGAGGGCCTTAGTCCGTAGGACGAACATTACATCTCAACAATCATACCATAGGCTAGCTTCTAGGGTTTAGCCTCTTTGATCTCGTGGTAGATCTACTCTTGTACTACCCATATCATCAATATTAATCAAGCAGGACGTAGGGTTTTACCTCCATCGAGAGGGCCCGAACCTGGGTAAAAACATTGTGTCCCTCGTCTCTTGTTACCATCCGCCTAGACGCACAGTTCGGGACCCCCTACCCGAGATCCGCCGGTTTTGACACCAAAAGTGATGATCTACATGCCATCAAGTATCTCCCCATTAAGCTTAAAGGACCAGCCAGACATTGGCTGAATAGCCTGACGGCGAACTCCATCGGCAGTTGGGAAAATCTTGAGGACACATTCCTCGACAACTTCCAAGGCACTTACGTGCGACCACCGGATGCTGATGACTTAAGTCACATTACCCAACAGCCCGGAGAGTCAGTCAGGAAATTCTAGACTCGGATCCTAACTAAAAAGAACCAAATTGTCGACTGTCCGGACGCCGAGGCCCTAGCGGCCTTTAAGCATAATATCCGCGACGAGTGGCTCGCCCGACACCTCGGCCAAGAAAATCAAAAGTCCATGGCGGCCCTCATGACACTCATGACCCGCTTTTGCGCGGGCGAGGATAGCTGGCTGGCTCGCAGTAGCACCACGCCAAGAAACTCCGGCACTTTAGATGTCCGCGACAGTAACGGAAAGCCACAGTGCAATAGACATAAGCGTCGGAATAATGGTGAGAACGCTGAAGATACGGCAGTCAATGCCAGATTCAGCAACTCAAAATCTAGTCAGCAGAAAAAGCCGTTCAAAAGAAACAATCTGGGATCATCCAGCCTGGACCGCATACTCGATCGCTCGTGCCAGATTTACGGTACCCCCGACAAACCAGCCAATCACACTAACAGAGATTGTTGGGTGTTCAAATAGGCTGGCAAGTTGAATGCCGAAAACAAGGACAAGGGGCTGCACAGCGATGATGACGAGGAGCCCCGGCGTCCGAACACTAGGGGACAGAAGAAATTTCCCCCCAGGTGAAAACAGTAAACATGATCTATGCCACCCACATTCCCAAATGGGAAGGAAAGCGTGCACTTAGGGATGTCTATGCGATGGAGCCAGTCTCCCCAAAGTTCAACCCATGGTTATCCTGTCCAATCACCTTCGATTGTAGGGACCATCCTACCAGCATCCGTCACGGCGGCTCAGCCGCATTGGTCCTTGACCCAATCATCGACGGATTCCATCTCACGCGACTCCTCATGGACGGTGGCAGTAGCCTGAACCTGCTTTAGCAGGACACAGTATGCAAAATGGGCATCGATCCATCACAGATCAAACCCACCAAAACCACCTTTAAAGGTGTAATTCCAGGGGTAGAGGCCCGCTGTACGGGCTCAATAACACTAGAAGTGGTATTCGAATCTACGGATAACTTCCGAAGCGAGGAATTAATCTTTGATATCGTCCCTTTCTGTAGTGGCTATCATGCACTACTTGGACGAACCGCGTTCGCTCGATTCAATGCGGTACCACACTATGCATACCTTAAGCTCAAGATGCCAGGACATCGCGGGGTTATAATAGTCAATGGAAACACAGACCGCTCCCTCCGTATGGAAGAGCACACTGCGGCCCTTGCGGCAGAAGTACAAAGCAGCCTTCTTTGATAGACAGCCCATTCGCCACGCGTACACAACTACACACTCAAAATACCATGGGCATAGGTGGATGCGAGTCGACGATGCTTCCTACAGTGCAGTTCAGCCGCCACGAGGCCCGCATACCCTTCTTCTTTCTTTCTTTCAGGACCCTACTTTCGGGCAGCCCCTTCAGAGAACCGGGGCATCGGACTCATCACATGAGGGGACACCAAGGAGGCAAGAGGCTTTGCACACAAGGGAATACCCAGGTGGTCTCTGTCAATGATCACTATACCTGCTTTACATACCCGCATGCAGCCTGCCCTTGGACATGACATGTCAAATAGTCCCATTTGTTTCTGCTTAAACGCATTAATTGTACACATACGCCTTGTCATATTATACAAATAACAACGGGAAATAGTATATAGCGTCAGCTTCTTATTAATATCTTCATATTTTTCCCATGAATATTTATTTAATATTGCATCCGTACACTTTGGTACGACCAGTTTGCCAGGGGCTTTTTATTGAGCCCCATAACATGGCAAGAAAAGTCTGAACACTTTCGACAGTGCGGCACCCCGAACTTATAGCATTATATGCATCAGCTCTGAATCATGTCTTGGGTCAATAGTTGGGTTAGCCCGGCTCCCTTGTTTTGGTGCCTTACGTTCTGTTATATCGGCTAAGGTAGCCCAGGGAGAACTACTGTGATTGTTTCCCGGTTCTTCCGGACGAGCACCTCAGTAGAGAAAGCCAAAAACTGACTGTCATGATGCGGCGAGAGCTGGTCGCTGTTTGAGAGGTACTAAATCCTTAAAGAATTTTTCCGCTTAAGGCGAGGAATTGGCCTTGTTCGATTTAGGCGTGTATAGCGCCCCAGTTCGGCCTTCCGAATACTAGGGGCTTCGCCGAAATTTAAAATTATTCACTTCTATGGCCAAATGAGAGTTATAAAGCCGCATAGTCCGATTGCCTTGTTCGCTGCGCCAAACACCTTCTTAAAGGACCAAAAACTTGGATAAATAGTGTTCAGGTTTTCCACGAACACCCCAGTACTAGCTACATGGGGGCGGAAGCCGACGACTGGCCTACTTTCAGAATTTTATAAACAGCCGCACAGAAGGTAATATTTTAAATCAACATAGAGTTATATAGTGCAAACAATCTTGTTCTCATATTACAAAGACGACATGAGTACATTCACTCAAAGATTGTGTTCCTGGCGCATTCATCGGCCACAAGACGAGCGCCTTTCATAACGCCATCATAATATTTATCGGGGTAGCGATGCTCCTTACCCTCCGGGGGTCCATCCTTCACCAGCTTCTCAGCATCCAGTTTGGCCCAATGCATCTTTGAGTGGGCAAAGGCTCGGCGGGCACCCTCAATGCAGACGGATCGCTTGATAACCTCAAGCCGCAGACAAGCACTTACCATCCGCTTTATAAGGCCAAAGTAGCTGTCGGGAAGAGGCTCACCAGGCCACATCCAGACTATCAAGCCCTTCATGGCCAGTTCGGCATCCTTGTGGAGTTTGACCAATTGCTTCAGTTGGTCACTCAATGGCATCTGGTGTTCAGCCTCGGCATACTGGGACCAAAACAACTTCTCCGTTGAGCTCCCTTCCTCGGCTCGGTAGAACTCCATGGCATCCGATATGCTGTGTGGCAGATCTACGAAGGCCCCTAGAGAGCTCCGAATTCGTTTATGTAAAAGAAAGGTCTCCTCCACATGCTTGCTCTGCATAATGATTGCCTTACCCGCCGCTATCTTCTTGGCCGCCTGGATTTCCTGGAGGGCCTTTTGGGCTTCGGCCTTGGCATCTTTTGCGCTCTCGAGAGCTTTGGCAAGCTCGGACGCTTGCGTCTTGAGGTCATGCTCCAAGGACTCGAACTTCTTGCTGAACTCATGGAGCTCTTGTTGTACCTCCCCCACCCGAGCATCTTGCTTTTCACGCTCGGTGCGCTCTATGGCCGGCTTGGCTTCGTCCTCGGACAGCGCTTTCTTCAGGGCCGCCACTTCGTTCGTGGCCGCTATTAAAAATCATGATGCTTTTTGTTAGCATCACCAATTTTTCTCCTCTACATGACACACGGACGGGGTATCACTTACCTTTGTTCTCCTCGAGCTGCCTCTTCACGAGGCCGAGCTCTTCTTCGGCCTGCCCCAGGTCCTGCCTGAGTCCGGCGACCTCAGCTGTGCGTGCAGCGGCGGTAAGCAGCAACGCCTGTTTATTAACATAGACAAGTAATGTCAGACTCCTGCGGATTAAAAATTGACCCTACGTTTGGCTTTTCTTTCCGAACACCAAATAGAGTATCAGGGGCTACTGTCTATCGGGTGATATTTTCTCACACTTTTTGTTACTTACCTCAAAGCCTGTTAGGAGGCTGGTGCAGGCTTCGGTCAATCCGCTTTTGGCGGACCGGACCTTCTCAATCACCGTACTCATAAGAGTACGGTGCTCTTCGTCAATGGAAGCGCCGCGAAGCACTTCCAGCAAATTATCCGATGCCTCCGGCAGGGCGGAGGTCATCGGCACGACCGGCTCACCCTCCTTAGCGAGGGGCTGCCCACTTGAATCCGAAACCTTTGGAGGCTTCGGTACAGTAACCGGCGGGTAGCCAGGCTTGTTGTGCCTCCCGTCCGCATAATCCATGGGGACCTTGCCCCCCATGTGCCCGGCGTCTGGGGTTTCGCCCTGGGGCGTCTCCAGAACCGTCGCCCCTGCTCTGGTATCCTTTGGGACAACACCTCTGTGTCGTCTGCAGGTCGTGGGGAGGTGGCCGTCCGGAGTGAATTGCTATTCATCTTCGATTCACTCAAGGACCCATCCAAAGAAGATGCCCCAAGATGGGACCTGGCCGGACTGCATATACGTGTTCAGCGTTATTACAAACAATGAAGTTGAGTCGCACAAAAAATATTACAGAGTGTGGGTACTTACGATCTAGCCAGGGGCTTGCCCCTAGGCAGCCACTCCTCCTCGCTGTAGGCGGCCGTAGTAGAGTGGTCCGGAGGGGGCCCCTTTCCCTTCTTCGACGTCCTGGCCTCCCCCTGTGGGGCGGCCTTTCTCTTCTTCTCCTCCCCAATGCGGTGAGGGGAATTTCTTTCTATTTCCCCCCGTCTCTGTGGGAGGAATCGGCCTCGCCGTCCTCAGACGACGAGTCTATTACGGCCTGATACGTCTCCAACATATCTATAATTTTTGATTGTTCCATGATATTATATTACCTTTTTTGGATGTTTATGGGCTTTATTTATACATTATTATCATTTTTGGGACTAACCTACTAACCGGAGGCCCAGCCCATATTGCTTTTTTTGCCCATTTCAATATTTCAAAGAAAAGGAATATCAAACGGAGTCCAAACGGAATAAAACCTTCGAAAGCGTGATTTTTGGAACGAACGCGATCCAGAGGACTTGGAGTGCAAGTCAAGAAACAGCCGAGGCGGCCACGAGAGGGTAGGGCGCCCCCCATAGGACACGCCGCCCTGTCTCGTGGGCCCCTCGGGCGGCCACCGACGTACTTCTTCCTCCTATATAAGCCTACATACCCCGAAAACATCCAGGGAGCAACCGAAACACAATTTCCACCACCGTAACCTTCTGTATCCGCGAGATCCCATCTTGGAGCCGTCGCCGGCGTTCTGCCGGAGGGGGATTCCACCACGGAGGGCTTCTACATCAACACCATAGCTCTTCCGATGAGTTGTGAGTAGTTTACCACTGACCTTCGGGTCCATAGATATTAGCTAGTTGGCTTCTTCTCTCTTTTCGGATCTCAATACAATGTTCTCCCCCTCTCTTGTGGAGATCTGTTCGATGTAATCTCTTTTTGCGGTGTGTTTGTCGAGATCCGATGAATTGTGGGTTTATGATCAAGTTTATCTATGGATAATAATTGAATCTTCTCTGAATTCTTTTATATGATTGAGTTATCTTTGCAAGTCTCTTCGAATTACCGGTTTGGTTTGGCCTACTAGATTGATCTTTCTTGCCATGGGAGAAGTGCTTAGCTTTGGGTTCAATCTTGCGGTGTTCTTACCCAGTGACAGAAAGGCTTGCAAGACACGTATTGTATTGTTGCCATCGAGGATAAAAAGATGGGGTTTATATCATATTGCTTGAGTTTAGCCCTCTACATCATGTCATCTTGCTTAATGCGTTACTCTGTTCTTATGAACTTAATACTCTAGATGCATGCTTGATAGCGGTCGATGTGTGGAGTAATAGTAGTAGATGCAGGTAGGAGTCGGTCTACTTGTTGCGGACGTGATGCCTATATACATGATCATGCCTAGATAACGTCATAATTATTCGCTTTTCTATCAATTGCTCGACAGTAATTTGTTCACCCACCGTAATACTTATGCTCTCGAGAGAAGCCACTAGTGAAACCTATGGCCCCCGGGTCTATCTCTTATCATATTTGCTTCCAATCTACTTTTGTTTGCATCTTTATTTTCTGCATCTATATTATAAAATACCAAAAATATATTTATCTTATCATTTTATCTCTATCAGATCTCACTTTCGCAAGTGGCCGTGAAGGGATTGACAACCCCTTTATCGCGTTGGTTGCGAGTTCTTTGTTTGTTTGTGTAGGTTCGTGGGACTTGTTGAGGAGCCTCCTACTGGATTGATAACCTGGTTCTCAAAAACTGAGGGAAATACTTGCTGCATCAGCCTTTCCTCTTCAAGGAAAACCAACGCAAGCTCAAGACGTAGCAAGAAGGATTTCTGGCGCTGTTGCCGGGGAGGTCTTCGCTCAAGTCAAGACATACCAAGTACCCATCACAAACTCATCTCCCTCTCACTTACATTATTTGCCACTTGCCTCTCATTTTCCTCTCCCCCACTTCACCCTTGTCGTTTTATTCGCCCTCTTTTTCCCAATCTCCTCTCTTTTCTGTTTGCCGTTTTCTGTTTGCTTGTGTGTTGGATTACTTGTTGCCATGGCGCAAGATAATACCAAATTGTGTGATTTCTTGAATACTAATAATAATTATTTCCTTAGTACTCCAATTGCTCCTCTTAATGATGTTGAGTCTTGTGAAATCAATACCGCTTTGCTGAATCTTGTTATGAAAGATCAATTCGCCGGCATTCCTAGTGAAGATGCCGCTACTCATCTAAACAACTTTGTTGATTTGTGTGATATGCAAAAGAAGAAAGATACGGATAATGATATTATTAAATTGAAACTATTTCCATTTTCGCTTAGAGATCATGCTAAAGTTTGGTTTTCGTCTTTGCCTAAAAATAGTATTGATTCTTGGAACAAGTGCAAGGATGCTTTTATCTCTAAGTATTTTCCTCCCGCTAAGATCATCACTCTTAGGAACGATATTATGAATTTTAAACAACTTGATCATGAGCATGTTGCCCAATCATGGTAAAGAATGAAATTGATGATTCGCAATTGCCCTACTCATGGTTTGAATTTATGGATGATCATACAAAACTTTTATGCCGGTTTGAACTTTGCTTCTAGAAATCTTTTAGATTCAGCCACCGGAGGCACGTTTATGGAAATCACTTTAGGAGATGATACAAAACTTCTTGATAATATTATGGCTAATTATTCTCAATGGCATACCGAACGATCTACTAGTAAAAAGGTGCATGCTATATAAGAAATTAATGTTTTGAGTGGAAAGATGGACGAGCTTATGAGATTGTTTGCTACTAAGAGTTCTTCTATTGACCCCAATGATATGCCTTTATCTACCTTGATTGAGAATCATAATGAATCTATGGATGTGAATTTTGTTGGTAGGAATAGTTTTGGAAACAATGCTTATAGAGGAAACTTTAATTCTAGACCGTTCCCTAGCAATTCCTCTAATAATTATGAGAATTACTAAAATAATTATTATGGTAATTTTTAATAAGATGCCCTCTGATTTTGAAAATAGTGTGAAAGAATTTATGATCTCTCAAAAGAATTTTAATGCTTTGCTTGAAAAAAAATTGCTCAAAGTTGATGATTTGGCTAGGAACGTTGATAGACTTTCGCTTGATGTTGATTCTCTTAAAATTAGATCTTCTTCTCCTAAGCATGATATCAATGAGTCTCTCAAAGCAATGAGAATTTCCATTGACGAGTGCAAGGAAAGAACCGCTAGATTGGGTGCTAAGAAAGATAGCTTTATAAAAGCATGTTCTTCTAGTTCCCATGAAAATAATGATGAAGATCTTAAAGTTATTGATGTGTCCCCTATTAGATATTTGTTTTGCAATATGAATCTTGATAATAATGGGACTGGAGATGAGTCAACTTTATTTAGAAGGCGTCCCAAGAATTCGGAGTTTTTAGATCTTGATGCTAAATTTGGTAAAAGTGGGATTGGGGAGGTCATGACTTTAAGTAGTATTGAACCCACTATCTCAGATTTCAAGGAATTTGATTATGATAATTGTTCTTTAGAAAGTTGTATTTCCTTGTTGCAATCCGTTGTTAATCGTCCACATGTTTATAGTCAAAATAAAGCTTTCACCAAACATATCGTTGATGCCTTGATGCAATCTTTTGATGAAAAACTTAATTTGGAAGTTTCTATACCCAGAAAACTTAATGATGAGTGGGAACCTACTATAAAGATTAAATTAAAAGATTATGAGTGTTTTGCTTTGTGTGATTTGGGTGCTAGTGTTTCCACGATTCCAAAATCTTTATGTGATATTCTAGGTTTCCATGATCTTGATGATTGCTCTTTAAATTTGCACCTTGCGGATTCCACCATTAAAAAGCCAATGGGAAGGATCAATGATGTCCTTATTGTTGCAAAAAAAATTTGGTGCCCGTTGATTTTATCGTCCTTGATATAGATTGCAATCTTTCTTGCCCTATTATTCTTGGTAGACCTTTCCTTAGAATGATTGGTGCGATTATTGATATGAAGGAAGGGAATATTAGATTCCAATTTCCATTAAAGAAAGGCATGGAGCACTTTCCAAGAAAGAAAGTCAAATTACCTTATGAATCTATCATGCGAGCTACTTATGAACCAAGTGCCAAAGATGGCACTACTTAGATCTATCTTCGCTTTTATGCCTAGCTAGGGGCGTTAAACGATAGCGCTAGTTGGAAGGCAACCCAATTTTATTTTTATTTCTTGTTTTAGTTCCTATTCAGTAATAAATTTTGTTTCTACTTTCTGTTTATAGGTGTTTTCATGTTTTATTTAGTGTTTGTGCCAAGTAGAACCTATAGCATAACCTATGATATGAGTTGATTTGATTCTGCTGAAAAACAGAAACTTTGCGCTCACGAGAAAAAATTCAATAAATCACAGGAACGAGAGTTTGCATTGATTCTTTTTGCTGCTGTTCAATAAACAAATTATTTAGGACGTCCTATGTTGGTAGGATTTTTGAGGTTCCAGAAGTTTGTGTTAGTTACAGATTGCTACAGACTATTCTGTTTTTGACAGATTCTGTTTTTTGTGTGTTGTTTGCTTATTTTGATGCATCTATAGCTAGTTTGTAAGGGTATGAACCATAGAGAACTTGGAATACAGTGGGTTTAACACCAATATAAATAAAGAATGAGTTCGTTACAGTATTATGTGGTGGTTTTGTTTCCTTTCACTAATGGAGCTGATGAGATTTCCTGTTGAGTTTTGTGTTGTGAAGTTTTCATGTTTTGGGTAAAGATTTGATGGACTTTGGAATAACGGGTGGCAAAAGCCTAAGATTGGGGATGCCCAAAGCACCCCAAGATATTCAAGAGTAGCCAAAAGCCTAAGCTTGGGGATGCCCCCGGAAGGCATCCCCTCTTTCGTCTTCGTTCATTGGTAACTTTACTTGGAGCTATATTTTTATTTGCCACATGATATGTGTTTTGCTTGGAGCATCGTGTATTATATTAGTCTTTGCTTGTTAGTTTACCACAATCATCCTTGCTGTAACACACCTTCTGGGAGAAGCCTCTTTGATTGAAATTTATTAGAATATGCTATGTGCTTCACTTATATCTTTTGAGCTAGCTAGTTTTTGCTCTAGTGCTTCACTTATATCTTTTAGAGCACGGCGGTGGATTAATTTTTAAGAAATTGTTGATCTCTCATGCTTCACTTGTATTATTTTGAGAGTCTTTTAGAACAGCATGGTATTTGCTATGGTTATAGATTAGTCCTAGAATGATGACCATCCAAGTTGGGTATAACAAAAACTATCATAGGAAGTGAATTGGATGCTATGATCAACTTGATAAAAACTACCATAGGAGTCGGTCTACTTGTTGTGGACGTGATGCCTATATACATAATCATGCCTAGATAACGTCATAATTATTCGCTTTTCTATCAATTGCTCGACAGTAATTTGTTCACCCACCGTAATACTTATGCTCTCGAGAGAAGCCACTAGTGAAACCTATGGCCCCCGGGTCTATCTCTTATCATATTTGCTTCCAATCTACTTTTATTTGCATCTTTATTTTCTGCATCTATATTATAAAATACCAAAAATATATTTATCTTATCATTTTATCTCTATCAGATCTCACTTTCGCAAGTGGCTGTGAAGGGGTTGACAACCCCTTTATCGCATTGGTTGCGAGTTCTTTGTTTGTTTGTGTAGGTTCGTGGGACTTGTTGAGGGGCCTCCTCCTGGATTGATACCTTGGTTCTCAAAAACTGAGGGAAATACTTGCTGCATCAGCCTTTCCTCTTCAAGGAAAACCAACGCAAGCTCAAGACGTAGCAAGAAGGATTTCTGGCGCCGTTGCCGGGGAGGTCTTCGCTCAAGTCAAGACATACCAAGTACCCATCACAAACTCATCTCCCTCTCATTTACATTATTTGCCACTTGCCTCTCGTTTTCCTCTCCCCCACTTCACCCTTGCCGTTTTATTCGCCCTCTTTTTCCCAATCTCCTCTCTTTTCCGTTTGTCGTTTTCTGTTTGCTTGTGTGTTGGATTACTTGTTGCCATGGCGCAAGATAATACCAAATTGTGTGATTTCTCGAATACCAATAATAATTATTTCCTTAGTACTCTGATTGCTCCTCTTAATGATGTTGAGTCTTGTGAAATCAATACCGCTTTGCTGAATCTTGTTATGAAAGATCAATTCGCCGGCATTCCTAGTGAAGATGCCGCTACTCATCTAAACAACTTTGTTGATTTGTGTGATATGCAAAATAAGAAAGAGACGGATAATGATATTATTAAATTGAAACTATTTCCGTTTTCGCTTAGAGATCATGCTAAAGTTTGGTTTTCGTCTTTGCCTAAAAATAGTATTGATTCTTGGAACAAGTGCAATGATGCTTTTATCTCTAAGTATTTTCCTCCCGCTAATATCATCACTCTTAGGAACGATATTATGAATTTTAAACAACTTTATCATGAGCATGTTGCCCAATCTTGGTAAAGAATGAAATTGATGATTCGCAATTGCCCTACTCAGGATTTGAATTTATGGATGATCATACAAAATTTTTATGCCAGTTTGAACTTTGCTTCTAGAAATCTTTTAGATTCAGCCGCCGGAGGCAAGTTTATGGAAATCAATTTAAGAGATGATACAAAACTTCTTGATAATATTATGGCTAATTATTCTCAATGGCATACCGAACGATCTACTAGTAAAAAGGTGCATGCTATAGAAGAAATTAATGTTTTGAGTGGAAAGATGGACGAGCTTATGAGATTGTTTGCTACTAAGAGTTCTTCTATTGACCCCAATGATATGCCTTTATCTACCTTGATTGAGAATAATAATAAATCTATGGATGTGAATTTTGTTGGTAGGAACAGTTTTGGAAACAATGCTTATAGAGGAAACTTTAATTCTAGACCGTTCCCTAGCAATTCCTCTAATAATTATGAGAATTCCTACAATAATTATTATGGTAATTTTTAATAAGATGCCCTCTGATTTTGAAAATAGTGTGAAAGAATTTATGATCTCTCAAAAGAAATTTAATGCTTTGCTTGAAGAAAAATTGCTCAAAGTTGATGATTTGGCTAGGAACGTTGATAGACTTTCGCTTGATGTTGATTCTCTTAAAATTAGATCTTCTTCTCCTAAGCATGATATCAATGAGTCTCTCAAAGCAATGAGAATTTCCATTGACGAGTGCAAGGAAAGAACCTCTAGATTGCGTGCTAAGAAAGATAGCTTTATAAAAGCATGTTCTTCTAGTTCCCATGAAAATAATGATGAAGATCTTAAAGTTATTGATGTGTCACCTATTAGATATTTGTGTTGCAATATGAATCTTGATAATAATGGGACTGGAGATGAGTCAACTTTATTTAGAAGGCGTCCCAAGAATTCGGAGTTTTTAGATCTTGATGCTAAATTTGGTAAAAGTGGGATTGGGGAGGTCATGACTTTAAGTAGTATTGAACCCACTATCTCAGATTTCAAGGAATTTGATTATGATAATTGTTCTTTAGAAAGTTGTATTTCCTTGTTGCAATCCGTTGTTAATTGTCCACATGCTTATAGTCAAAATAAAGCTTTTACCAAACATATCGTTGATGCCTTGATGCAATCTTTTGATGAAAAAAAAACTTAATTTGGAAATTTCTATACCCAGAAAACTTAATGATGAGTGGGAACCTACTATAAAGATTAAATTAAAAGATTATGAGTGTTTTGCTTTGTGTGATTTGGGTGCTAGTGTTTCCACGATTCCAAAATCTTTATGTGATATTCTAGGTTTCCATGATCTTGATGATTGCTCTTTAAATTTGCACCTTGCGCATTCCACCATTAAAAAGCCAATGGGAAGGACCAATGATGTCCTTATCGTTGCAAATAGAAATTTGGTGCCCGTTGATTTTATTGTCCTTGATATAGATTGCAATCTTTCTTGCCCTATTATTCTTGGTAGACCTTTCCTTAGAATGATTGGTGCGATTATTGATATGAAGGAAGGGAATATTAGATTCCAATTTCCATTAAAGAAAGGCATGGAGCACTTTCCAAGAAATAAAGTCAAATTACCTTATGAATCTATCATGCGAGCTACTTATGAACCAAGTGCCAAAGATGGCACTACTTAGATCTATCTTCGCTTTTATGCCTAGCTAGGGGCGTTAAACGATAGCGCTAGTTGGAAGGCAACCCAATTTTATTTTTATTTCTTGTTTTAGTTCCTGTTTAGTAATAAATTTTGTTTCTACTTTCTGTTCAGATGTGTTTTCATGTTTTATTTAGTGTTTGTGCCAAGTAGAACCTATAGCATAACCTATGATATGAGTTGATTTGATTCTGCTGAAAAACAGAAACTTTGCGCTCACGAGAAAAAATTCAATAAATCACAGGAACGAGCTTTTGCATTGATTCTTTTTGCTGCTGTTCAATAAACAAATTGTTTAGGACGTCCTATGTTGGTAGGATTTTTGAGGTTCTAGAAGTTTGCGTTAGTTACAGATTGCTACAGACTGTTCTGTTTTTGACAGATTCTGTTTTTTGTGTGTTGTTTGCTTATTTTGATGCATCTATGGCTAGTTTGTAAGGGTATGAACCATAGAGAACTTGGAATACAGTAGGTTTAACACCAATATAAATAATGAATGAGCTCATTACAGTATAATGTGGTGGTTTTGATTTCTTTCACTAATGGAGCTGATGAGATTTCCTGTTGAGTTTTGTGTTGTGAAGTTTTCATGTTTGGGGAATAAAGGGTGGCAAAAGCCTAAGCTTGGGGATGCCCAAAGCACCCCAAGATATTAAAGAGTAGCCAAAAGCCTAAGCTTGGGTATGCCCCCGGAAGGCATCCCCTCTTTCGTCTTCGTTCATTGGTAACTTTACTTGGAGCTATATTTTTATTTGCCACATGATATGTGTTTTGCTTGGAGCGTCGTGTATTATATTAGTCTTTGCTTGTAAGTTTACCACAATCATCCTTGCTGTAACACACCTTCTGGGAGAAGCCTCTTTGATTGAAATTTATTAGAATATGCTATGTGCTTCACTTATATCTTTTGAGCTAGCTAGTTTTTGCTCTAGTGCTTCACTTATATCTTTTAGAGCACGGCGGTGGATTAATTTTTAAGAAATTGTTGATCTCTCATGCTTCACTTGTATTATTTTGAGAGTCTTTTAGAACAGCATGGTATTTGCTATGGTTATAAATTAGTCCTAGAATGATGACCATCCAAGTTGGGTATAATAAAAACTATCATAGGAAGTGAATTGGATGCTATGATCAACTTGATAAAAACTACCATAGGAGTCGGTCTACTTGTTGTGGACGTGATGCCTATATACATGATCATGCCTAGATAACGTCATAATTATTCATTTTTCTATCAATTGCTCGACAGTAATTTGTTCACCCACCGTAATACTTATTCTCTCGAGAGAAGCCACTAGTGAAACCTATGGCCCCCGGGTCTATCTCTTATCATATTTGCTTCCAATCTACTTTTATTTGCATCTTTATTTTCTGCATCTATATTATAAAATACCAAAAATATATTTATCTTATCATTTTATCTCTATCAGATCTCACTTTCGCAAGTGGCTGTGAAGGGGTTGACAACCCCTTTATCGCGTTGGTTGCGAGTTCTTTGTTTGTTTGTGTAGGTTCGTGGGACTTGTTGAGGAGCCTCCTACTGGATTGATACCTTGGTTCTCAAAAACTGAGGGAAATACTTACGCTACTGTGCTGCATCACCCTTTCCTCTTCAAGGAAAACCAACGCAAGCTCAAGACATAGCACGGCCTTGCGCCGGAGACCCTTTCTGGTCCCTGCAGCCGCTCTCTTTGACCCTTCGGCCCCCCGGACGGGGCGGCCTTCTTCCATTTCTTCTCCTCCCCTTCGTGGGAGGAGTGCGCCTTGTCGTCTTCTGACGAGGCGTCTGGCGCAACCTTGCGCCGCAGACCCTTTCTGGTCCCTGTGGCCTTCTTTTCAGCCTTCTTCTCCGGCACCTTGTAAGGCGCCAAAATCAGCATCTCCGTCAGGAGTGCGGTTGCTGGATCTTCCGGCAGCGAAGCAGAACAGTCGATCCGCTCTGCCATCACCACGTACTCCTATTTTGGATAAAAGTATGGTGACTTAAAATCCTCCACGAACATGCTGGGAAAAGTACATCTTATGATAATTCTGGGAACTTACCGGATTGGTGGGCCGCGGGGCACTTAGTCCGCGGTCCTCGGAAGTGGGAGGAGGTACTTCGGTGGTCTTGAACAGCACCTTCCAGACGTCTTTATGCGTCATGTCAAAAAGCTCGCGCAGCGTCTGGTGTTCGGCTAGATCAAACTTCCACATATTGAATGCCCGTCTTTTGCACGGGAGGATCCAATGGACAAGCATGACCTGGACCACGTTGACGAGCTTGATCTTCTTCTCTATCATGTTCTTGATGCAGTTCTGCAGTCCGGTCAGCTTCGTGGTTTCGCCCTAGGCCAGGCCCTTCTTTTCCTAGGAGGTGAGCCGCACGGGGATTCCGGATCATAATTTGGGGGCCGTCGTCCAGTTGGCGTCACGTGGCTCGGTGATGTAGAACCACCCTGATTGCCACCCTTTAACGGTCTCCACGAAGGAGCCGTCAAGCCATGTAACGTTGGGCATTCTGCCCACAATGGCGCCTCCGCACTCCGCCTGCTGGCCACTCACGATCTTCGGCTTCACACAGAAGATTTGCAGCCACAGGCCGAAGTGGGGCTTGATTCGGAGGAAGGCCTCGCACACGATGATGAACGCCGAGATGTTGAGGATGCAATTTGGGGCTAGATCATGGAAATCTAGCCCATAGTAATACATGAGCCTGCAGACGAACGGGTGGAGTGGAAATCCTAGTCCGCGGACGAAATGAGGGAGGAATACTACTCTCTCCCGAGACTTTGGGGTGGGGGTGATCTGTCTCTCCGCCGGAAGCCTGTGTGCAATGTTTTTGGCCAGGTATCCGGCCGCCAGAAGCTTGGTGATATCCTCCTCTGTGACGGACGAGGCCATCCACTTGCCTCCTGCTCCGGACATGCTGCGGATGGTCCTACGGAGAAGGTGAGAACTTGGGCGCTGGGGATCGAGAGTGCAAGAATGGATGAGCAAAGGAGGAAGAATGTGTGGGTAAGAATGGGGGATCCTTGTCCCTATATAGAGGCAGTGAAAACTGTGCACCTCCCCACTTTCCAGATAAAATCCTTATTTTCCAAGCGCCATGTTAAATAACACGGGGGTTACCTGTACCCTTATTAATGAGAATCCCGTGACAAGGGGACACGATCTCTGCTTCGACAAGACGTGCCGAGGAAACCGCCTCACAATATGTGCGGTGGCCGGCTGTGAGAAAACGGCTCGAATGATGACTCGGCCATGGTGTGATGTCACGATGTCAGCAGATTTGATTTGTGAAATATTTATCTGTCTACGGTGGTATGTGAAATTTATCTTGCAGAGCCAGACACGATCCTTGTGTTTGGAAGTTATCTTGAAGTATTCGGAGATGGAACCCGCCTTGCAATGCCGAAGACAATCTGCGTGCTGGACTCATCGTCATTGAAGCCTGGTTTAGGGGCTACTGAGGGAGTCCGGGATAAGGGGGTATCCGGACGGCCGGACTATATACTTTGGCCGGACTGTTGGACTATGAAGATACAAGATTGAAGGCTTCGTCCCGTGTCCGGATGGGACTCTCCTTTGCGTGGAAGGCAAGCTTGGCGATTCGGATGATAGATCTCCTTCTTTGTAACTGACTCTATGTAACCCTAGCCCCCTCCGGTGTCTGTATAAACCGGAGGGTTTAGTCCGTAGGACAACAACAATCATAATCATAAGCTAGCTTCTATGGTTTAGCCTCTACGATCTCGTGGTAGATCAACTCTTGTAATACCACTAGTAGAAAAAGGGTCAAACGTGAAGCACATTAGTGCCGGTTTGAATTAGAGCCGGCACTAATGTGTACATTAGTGCCGGTTCCAACGGCTAGCCGGGCCGCTCTCATTAGTACCGGTTCATGGCGAACCTTTAGCACCGGTTCATGCCACGAACCGGTACTAATGAGGGTGGTGGCAGGATGTTGTCAGTCTGGGCCCCCTCCAGCACCTTTAGTACCGGTTCATGGCACGAACTGGTACTATAGGTCCTCCTGCATATAAACCCTTCGTCCAGCTCACTCTGTTCTTCCCCCTTTCCCCTCTCCTCTCCTCTCTATTCTTCCTCTTCCCCTCGAGCTCATCCCACATTTTGCCCAAAATTTGTCAAGATTTGAAGGCCCCCATCCATTCAAGTGATCACAAAGGTTAGCAACTTTGTCCTTTCATCTCTCATTGCTAGATTAGCTCTTGCAATGCTTTATATAGTTATTAATTTGTGAGTTTAGTAATTTGGGAGGAAATATATATATGTGCTAGTATTTGAGTTATATGCAATTTGAGGTCAAAAATAACACTTAGTTTGCATATCTAGGTGTGGTTTACTTAGTGCCTTCTAAATCTCCGTCGTAACCACCGTCGATCGCCCGCACCGTCCCGTCGACGGCACCAGCTTGTAGTGAGCCTCTTGTTCATGAAATTTTATATAAAAAATTGATGTTTGTGTGATTTGGATATATAGTTAATCATGTAATAATTATCTTACCCGTACGTTGTTTGTTATACATAGTGCCATGGTTTTGATATCCGTCCCTGTCGGCCCTCGTCCTTGTTATGATTCAGATGTGGTATATTATCTTTTAAAACTATTTGTTACATTTCGTGTTTATGACAAATTATGCCCATCAAGTTGACATAGATATTTTTATCTAGGAGGTATGTGAACCGGAAATTCCAACCGACCCTATTGTCGAGAGGTTAAATTTAGTTGAAAGAGAAAACGAGTACTTGAAAGAAAAATTGAAAAGAATTGAGGGGGAGAAGATGGAATTGGAGTTGCATGTTGCCGATGTCGTCGATGATCACAAGATCAAGATGGAGAAAATGCGCTTGAAGATTAGAAATATTAGAAAATGTGCCATCGATAGTGAGGCTTGGTATCATTATGCTGTTGGATCAATTGTTACCTTAGTTGCGATCTTGATCGCATTTGTTGTTGCATTTAAATGCTTTAGCTAGAGAGTTATTTGTTTGTTGCATTTAAGTGTTGTATGAACTTTATGTATGAACTTGTATTAATTTGGTCTATTTGGTGTTGTGTAATGAAGATGAGCCGGCAATGGATGTACGATGACCGATGCTATCCCCAGTTCGTTGAGGGCGTGCATACTTTTCTGCTTGCGGCTGAGGCAAACAAGCGGGCGGATGGTTTTATGCCTTGTCCATGTGCTGGCTGTGAGAATGGTCGCAATTACTCTACGTCAAGAACCACCACCTGTTTGAGTCCGGTTTCATGCCCCACTATAATGTTTGGACCAAGCACGGAGAAAGAGGGGTTATGATGGAAGACAATGAAGAAGAAGAGGACGACGACAGCTATCCTGGCCATGGGTTCCCTGAATACGATGATACAACAATGGGGGAAGAAGCTCAGTCGGTAAAGCGGGAAGAAGCTGAGCCGGCAATGCGGGAAGAAGCTAAAGAAGAGGCATCAGATGAGCCCGTTGATGATCTAGGTCGGGCCATTGCCGATGCAAAGAGAAACTGCGCAAGTGATTTGGAGAAGAAGAAGTTGCAGCGCATGTTAGTGGATCACAAAAAATTGTTGTACCCGAATTGCGTAGGTGACAAGAAAAAGCTGGGCACCACACTGGAATTGCTGCAATGGAAGGCAGAGAATGGTGTATCTGACAAGGGATTTGGAAAGTTGCTGGTAATGACAAAGGATATGCTTCCAAAGGACAACGAATTGCCCGAGAGTACGTATGAAGCAAAGAAGGCTGTCTGCCCTCTAGGGTTAGAGGTGCATAAGATACATGCATGCCCTAATGATTGCATCCTCTACCGCGGTGAGTACGAGGATTTGAACGCTTGCCCGGTATGTGGTGCATTGCGCTATAAGATCAGCCGCGATGAGCCTGGTGATGTCGAGGGCGAGCGCCCCAGGAAGAAGATTCCTGCCAAGGTGATGTGGTATTCTCCTATAATACCACGGTTGAAACGTTTGTTCCAAAACAAAGAGCATGCCAAGGCGATGCGATGGCACAGAGAAGACCGTAAGAAAGACGGAGAGTTGAGAGTACCCGCTGACGGGTCGCAGTGGAGAAAAATCGAAAGAAAGTACGGGAAGGAGTTTGCAGATGACGCAAGGAGCGTATGGTTTGGTCTAAGCGCAGATGGCATTAATCCTTTTGGGGAGCAGAGCAGCAACCATAGCACCTGGCCTGTGACTCTATGTTTGTATAACCTTCCTCCTTGGTATTGCATGAAGCGGAAGTTCATTATGTTGCCAGTGCTCATCCAAGGCCCTAAGCAACCCGGCAACGACATTGATGTGTACCTAAGGCCATTAGTTGAAGAACTCTTACAACTGTGGAATGGAGCAGGTGTACGTGCGTGGGATGAGCACATGGGGGAGGAATTTGACCTAAAGGCGTTGCTGTTCGTGACCATCAATGATTGGCCTGCTCTCAGTAACCTTTCAGGACAGACAAACAAGGGATACTGCGGATGCACGCGCTGTTTGGATTATACCGACAGTATATATTTGAATAGTTGTAATAAGAATGTGTACCTGGGACATCGTCGATTTATTCCGAGTAGGCATCCCTTAAGAAAGAAAGGCAAGCATTTCAAAGGTGAGGCGGATCACCGGACGAAGCCTCGCCACCGTACTGGTGCTGATGTACATGATATGGTCAAGGATTTGAAGGTGATATTTGGAAAGGGTCCTGGCGGACAACCTGTTCCGAAGGACGCTGACGGACGCGCACCCCTGTGGAAGAAGAAATCTATATTTTGGCACCTGCCATATTGGAAAGACCTAGAGGTCCGCTCCGCAATCGACGTGATGCACGTGACGAAGAATCTTTGCGTGACCCTGCTTGGCTTCTTGGGCGTGTATGGGAAGAAAAAAGATACACCTGAGGCACGGGAGGACCAGCAACGTATGCACGGAGAAGACGCATACATCAGGGTCATGCAAGCTACGCTCTTACCAAAGAAGAGAAGGAAATCTTCTTTGAATGCCTGCTCAGTATTAAGGTACCGTCTGGCTTCTCGTCGAATATAAAGGGAATAATAAACATGGCAGAGAAAAAGTTCCAGAACCTAAAGTCTCATGACTGCCACGTGATTATGACACAACTGCTTCCGGTTGCATTGAGGGAGCTTCTACCGAAAAACGTTCGATTAGCCATTGTGAAGCTATGTGCATTTCTCAATGCAATCTCTCAGAAGGTAATCGATCCAGAAATCATACCAATTTTACAGAATGATTTGGTGCAATGTCTTGTCAGTTTCGAGTTGGTGTTCCCACCATCCTTCTTCAACATCATGACGCACGTCCTAGTTCACCTATGCGAAGAGATTAATGTTTTGGGTCCTGTATTTCTACACAATATGTTCCCCTTTGAGAGGTTCATGGGAGTCTTAAAGAAATATGTTCATAACCGTGCTAGGCCAGAAGGAAGCATCTCCAAGGGACATCAAAATGAGGAGGTCATTGAGTTTTGTATTGACTTTATTCCTGACCTTAAGCCGATTGGTGTTCCTGAATCGCGGCATAAGGGCAGACTGGATGGAAAATGCATGCTAGGAGGGGAACAAATAATATGTATGGACGGACATTCTCTCACTGAAGCACACTACACAGTTCTACAGAATTCCACCTTGGTGGCTCCGTATATGGATGAACACAAGAATTTGCTACGCTCCAAACACCCGGATCGGTCTGATGACTGTATTACACGTGAACAAACCAGGAGTTTCGCCAGCTGGTAGCAGACACGTACCATGCATGACACCTCTATTGAAGATGACCTGTACTTGCTGTCCCAGTTACCATCTTCTAATATAATGACTTTCAAAGGGTACGAGATAAATGGTAATACATTTTACACGATCGCCCAAGATAAGAAGAGCACCAACCAAAACAGTGGTGTCCGCTTTGATGCAGAAACCAAGACGGGAAAGGAAACATATTATGGTTATATACAGGACATATGGGAACTTGACTATCGACGTGGTTTAAAGGTCCCTTTGTTTCGGTGCAAATGGGTCAATATGACACGAGGCGGGGTAACTGAAGACCCGCAGTACGGAATGACAACAGTGGATCTCAACAATCTTTCGTATGCAGACGAACCATTTGTCCTAGCCAATGATGTGGCACAGGTTTTCTATGTGAAGGACATGTCTACCAAGCCCAGAAAAAATAAAGATAAGGAAGCGAATGCATCGTACGATGAGCCAAAGCGGCACATAGTTCTTTCTGGGAAGAGAAACATCATGGGAGTGGATGACAAGACAGACAAGTCAGAAGATTATGAAAAGTTTGATGAAATTTCTCCATTCACAGTGAATATTGACCCGAGCATCCCGTTAAATGATGAAGATTTTCCATGGTTACGGCGCAAAGGGACACACGCGAAGAAAAAGTTTCACACCCAAAGATCTGGGATGTGATCGGCTTCACTATCATCACTTTCTTCTGTGTTTCACACCCAGGAGGGAATGTCTGTAATAGTTAGGGTAGTTATGTGTTTTGGCATTTGAAACGCGAAGAAATTTTATGTGCAAACAAATTCTTTTCATGCATTTACTGATTTTTTTTCCAGCTAAATGACCCTGAAATTGAAAAGCAATTCAAATGAACTCAGAAAAAGTTGAAAGTTGGCATGGTATCATAATTTCATACAAATAGCATGTGCAAGAAAGTAGAGAGGGTTACGGCAAAAACTGGATGCACTTCGTGTACAAAATGGACAATCTCTTTCGAAGTATCAGGATTTTCGACGAAAACTGAACTGTTACAAAGGCATTTCATTTTTTAAATAACCTAAGCATTACGAAATTTAATATAATGATAAAACACACTAATATTAAACATAAGAAAAAAGAATCACTGAAAAAACTTTTTTCAAAGTTAAGTTATTCACAAACTAGTGATTCACACAAATTTCAAATAATTCAATGCAAACTATTCAAATTTGTAAACTACCGGCACTAATAGAAAGTTTGTAATTTTTTGTACCTAAAGCAAAAATATTCACAAAGAAACTCTAAATACAGCAAAAAAACTCAAAAATAAATAAAACAAAAATAAATAAAGCAAAAAAATAAGAAAATAAAAAAGCCCGCCTACTGCGCCATAGCGGCCTGCATACCACTAGAAACCCAACCTGTAGTTGGGCCAGGATGCAGGCCCGCAAGCCCAGTAGGCCCACAGGCAGAGTAGGAGAGGTAGGCCCAGAAGGCCTGCTATTGAGAGGAGTTCAATGCAGTGCCCGCGCCGGGGCTTATAAACTAGTCCTGGCGCTCCTAAACTAGCGAGGTGGGACTAAACTTCTACGCCCCTCGCCTGGCAGCTCACACCCTTTAGTACCGGGTCGTGGCTCCAACCGGTACTAAAGGGGGGCCTTTAGTACCGGTTTGTGCCACCACCCGGTACTAAAGGGGGTCGCTTCCCGCCGCTTGGGCTGGCCAAAACTGGCCTTTTGTACCGGTTTGTGGCACAAACCGGTACTAAAGGCCCCTCCTATATAAACAACACTTACGAAAATTTCAGTTTCTCATCTGGCTTCTTCTCCTCTGCACCGTCGCCCGCCGCCCCCGTAGGTCTCCATCCCTCGTCGCCGCCCCCGTCGCCGCCCCATCCCCGTCGTCGCCGTCCCGTCGTCGCCGTCCCGTCGTCCCCGTCCCCGTCGTCCCCGTCGTCACCGCCGCCCCGTCCCGGCCCGTCCCGCGCCGTCCCCGTCCCTGTCGTCGGTGCCGCCCTGTACGTCCCCGTCGTCGTTGCCGCCCCGGACCATCCATCCCCGTCCCCATCGTCGCCTCCCCGTCCCTGTCCCCGTCGTTGTCATCCCCGTCGTCGCCGCGCCCGTCGCCGTCCCCGTCGCCGCACGCCCGGCCCCCGTCGCTGCCCCCCGTCGTCCCTCGCCTCGCCGGTGAGCGCACACACACACACACATACATTTTTTGTTTTTTAGTTATACAAATAGTTAGAAATTTTTCTGTTTTTCAGAAATAGTTAGAAATGTTAGAATTGTTAGAATAGTTAGAAATGTTAGAATTGTTAGAATTGTTAGAAATGTTAGAATTGTTAAAAAAAATTCTGTTTTTTAGTTATAGAAATAGTTATAAAAAAGTTAGAATTGTTAGAAATTTTTCTGTTTTTTAGTTATAGAAATAGTTATAAAAATGTTAGTTATATATATAGAAATGTTATAATTTTTTCTTTTTTTTTAGTTATAGAAATATTAGAAATGTTATAGAAATGTTAGTTATATATAGCATTGTTAGAAATGTTATAGAAATGTTATTTATATAGAAATGTTAGAAATTTTAGTTATCAAAATCCAATCATTAAAAAAATGTTACTTTTTGCGGGCATATAGCTAGTATTTGTTCTCGACGATGCCCGGCCCGCATCCTCGCCGTCGACCCGTCCGCGACGACGTCCAGCCGACCCATGTCCGGGACTGGGCTCCGCCGGGCTGGCACTGGGAGGTGCTACCTGGAGGGGCGCGCCGCTTGATGAGGAACCCGGCCCCGGGTCCCGTCGTCGACCCTGATCTCGTTCGGTGGCGTTCGCGTGGGCCAGTTTCGGTGCGGAGGGACCCGGCCCCGCCGGAGGTGGTACGTCGCCGTGTCAGGGAGGAGGACGAGCACGTCCATCGCTACATGGTTGCGTTAGAGGGCGGCAGGTTCTCCAATACCTGGCAGTTTCTTCGGGGATCTCACTTCAGCTATGATCCTGTGAGGGTTCCTTCTCTTTGGGTGTCCACCACCCGCGCCGCAGGAACCGCGAGTGTCCTAGATTCTTCTGTTGTATTCGATCTTTATTAGCTAATAGCCAGTGATGTACTATTCAATATTATATATTATTCGAGACGATGTATTCGAGATTATATCTATTATTCTAGACGATGTATTCGAGATTATATCTATTATTCAAGACAATGTAATTTGAATACTAAATTGTTTTATATTTCTTTTGGATTAGTTAAATAAAAGCTATGGCATACAATACCGACAGTGAGGGAGAACGGACCATGTTCGATATGATACGCGGGCCAGATGATGATCAGAATGAAGAAGATTATGACGGCTCCGAATTTCTAAACAACACCGGAGAGGGTGATATGATATTCGATCGCGACGACCAAAATGATGAAGTCATGAACTACGATTATGACGATGACGAAGAACATGTTGATCCTGAAACAACAAAGACCGGCGAGGTATATATATTTATATAAGCAGGCAGCTGGTGATCATCACATGTTTTAAATGACTTGAAGATATATTAACGAATCGATCTTTGTTCTTTCAGCCATCCGGATCGAGCAAATCTTCAGGCAAAATGACGAAACGAGGCCCGAACAAAAAGTTGAAGCAAGGCGTAAAGTACAATATCGAGGCATGCAGCCCTACTGGCAAACCATTAGCGCCTAAGAAGGTTGCGAACAAGTTCGTTCGTCAGTGCGGAGTTCTTGTGAAGGACCAACTCTCGATCAAACTTCAAGAATGGAGAGAGCCAGCAAAGCCACGTCCAGATGTTACTTTTGTCGACAAGAATCAAAAAGATCTACTTTGGGATACTCTCATGGAACATTTCACCCTACCAGATCATTTCACAGAAGCAGATGTGCAGAAAGTCAAGGAGGCTGCTCTTAGGATGATGGCGACTGCATTCAAGAACCACAAGAATCATGAATGGAACAAGTACGTCAAGGGAGGAAGGAAGACTCCAGTATTCAAGGGAACACTAGAGAACCAACGTGCTCATTGGGACGATTTCGTGAAATTCAAGGATTCGTAATTAGCTAAGGAACGGTCGAGAATAAACAAGAAGAATGCCGGAAAAAAGGATAAGTTCCATAAGCTGGGGCCAGGTGGCTATGCGGTGGCAATGCCTAAGTGGGATAAGTCTGAGAAAGAGACGGAGGATGCAGGTGTCACTCCGGTTACTAAGAGCTGCCCCCCCAGGGTCAGGACTTGGTTCTATGCGCATGGGGGGGAGTTGGACCCGGAGACAGGAAATGTTTCGACGAGGGCAAGTCTGAAGGGAGCCGATGATGCGATACTTGTTGCAATAGAAGAGGCACGATCGGGGGTGTTCGAGCCCAACAGAGAGAACGACGAGCTTACGCGTGCCCTGGGAAATCCTGAACACCCGGGAAGAACATGAGGCAAGGGCGCTATGCCGTGGTATGAGGGGTTTTCATAACGGAACACCGACTACAGAACCCGTGCGAGAAAGAAGATTGTGGAGGAGAAGAAGAGGAAGATGGAGGAGGAGCAGAGGAAGCGGGACTATGAACGCCTTCAAGGCCTAGAAGCTAGTCAAGCGGAATTGGCAGTCAAATTCCAGCGGCAGCAGGAGCAGATCGACTCACTTACCCAGCAAAGGGGGTCTCAGCAGCAGCTAGCAAATGATCCAGCATTGGATAGCACCGCCCCATCCATGCCGAGAAGCAGCGTGGGTTCCGCCCCGGACTCCGCAATGCTAGATAGATACCCCGTGGATGACATCACGGAGAACACTAATTGCGAGCTACATGTCAAAATGAAGAACATACCCATTAAGGTGGCGGACGCCCTTGCTTTTACAAATCCCCCCGAGGCAACCTTCCATTGCAACCCGATTCCAGCGGGCTATGCTCGTGTCTTGGTTGATGAGGTGCTGGACCCATATTCGGACCTAGAGCTTGACATTCCTGGAGGTGACGGCGAGCACTTTCTCGGAGAGGCCAAACATCATATCATCCTATGGAAAAAGGATTGCATCATCTTTCGAAGGCCACCGACACCGCGTCAGCCGACTCCTCGTCGAAGTCCGCCACCGAGTCAGCAAACTCCCGCTCCTGCAAGTCCACCAAGTCCGGCAAAGTGTCAGGCCACTCTTCCTCCAAGTCCGGCAAAGTGTCAGGCCACTCCTCCTCCTCCAAGTCCACCACAGCATCAGACGTCCACTCCTCCTCCAAGTCCGGCACAACCTCAGGCCAGTCCTCCTCCAAGTCTGGCACAGCTTCAGGCCACTCCTCCTCATCCAACTCAGCCCCGTCAGCCGTCTCCGCCGCCTCAGCAATCGTAGAAGAGACACCCCGCAGCTATGGTGCGTAGCAGTACGAGTCGAGGTAGTACAGGAAGTACAGGCGGAGGCAAGCGATATAAATATGGTCCAAGCCTCAAGCCTCTTCCGCAGAGGTCTTATGACAGGTCCGAGGAGGAAATCACAGCCATATCGAAGGCCGAGGTGGAAGCCCATTTTGCATCGAAACCGCCAATGCCGCCAAGGGAGAAAGTGCCTGAGGAAACGATTGACCACTTCATTCGTATGGCTCAACCACCAGCTCCCAAGCCTGTTGACACAGACTATGAGCGCCAAATCAGGAAGTTATATCGAGCACGTCTACAAAGGGAGGCGAGCACGTCTACATCAGGATCGAGCAAACAAGAAGCAGCTGTCAAAAAATGCGGGAAAACCATTCCCTAGCTGGGAGAACAGGCGGCGCAATCGATCCCCTCGCTTGTTGTGCCAACAACAGGTGACAGTACGCACGCCCAATATTATTGTGGGCAAATAGTGCACATTCCTGAGGTGGGAAATGTGGTAATAACGGAGGAGCATATAATGCAGGCTGAAGTTCTCAACATCACTGTTGGACAAATCCTCGAGATCGAGCCCATGCCTTTGCTTAGAGAGGATGAAATAAAACGGAAATATGTCCGGGGCCAACCTTTGGTCGCGCCAGACAAGGTCAAGAACCTCCCAACGAGAATGTATGAATTGCATCAATGGTACATGAACATTACCAAGATTTCAGATTGATTGTCCCTCATGGTGAATGTCAAGCAGGACCATTACTTCCATGAGAAAGTTGTGTCCGTTGAGTATTTAGAACTGTTTCAGTTATACAATCAAGACGCACTCGACAAATCTATCGTCAGTTGCTATTGTCTGTAAGTGATTTCTTTCTATAATTTAAGTCTCAAGCTAGCTGTAGTGATCCTTTTGATCAATCATTACCTGTAATTATCCTCACTATATTCTTTTCTGTGGTATTATGCAGGATGAAGATATATGAAATGAGAAAAGGTGGATGCTTTGGCTTTGGGTTCGTTGACCCAAACACCGTTAATGAATACACATGGAAGATAAATGAACGTCAGAAAAAGAACGTAGAGGACAGCATGCTAGAGTTCTTGAAGTGCCTCAAATACAATGAAGATATACTACTTCCTTACAACTTCCAGTGAGTCACAATGTCTTGTACTACAAATTCTCTGTTTTTGCCTACTAGCTAGCTACATGTTTTTGCTTACATATGCCCGCTTAATTAAGACATGCAAACGTGTGTGCATGCAGATTTCACTGGGTATTGTGTATCATTAAAGTTGACGCCGGAACAGTTGAAGTACTGGACTCACTAATCTCAGAAAAAACTGACTATAACATCTTGTATGGGATAGTCAACAGGTAATTTCAATCATTATTAACTATATATCTCAGCCTATTTAGTTTGTCATTTCATAATATGAACTATTTAATAATCCCTTTATTCATTTTCTTTGTCGGCGGGCAGGGCTTGGGCAAGGTTCATCAGCGTTACGCCCGGCGAATGGAAAAAAAAGCTTAAATTGTTTCGACCCAAGGTAACTAATTAAGTAGTACTAGCTAGCTAGCTAGCTGCCATCTCTTTAATTATCATGCTTGATTAATTATTATCTAATCAAATTCCATTCTCGTAAAGGCCCTGAAGCAGGCGCAGGGGACTGATCATTGTGCATTCTGCGTTTGCAAGAACATTCGCATGATGGCGTCCGGAAGGAGCAGATCTCAAAGACAGGAATGGGTACGCTTGTCAGAACACTATTCACAATTTTTACACCATTATCGATATCTAGTCACACAACTAATACACATGCATATTGATCTCCTTCTTAACAGTTCAAAGAGCTGCGGGAGAAGCTCATAGAAACGGAGCGCATACAAGCACTTCAAGAGGAAATAGCGGGATTTTTGCTCGACCAGGTCATAAATCTGAAGGGAGAATTCTATTACCCGCTACCGCCCCCATGAAAACCACTTCCAACTGTCATCGTGCTCCGAAGGCACCAATTAGGTTAATGCCACTGGCTCCGAAGGCAACATTCATATGTAGGAGAAATTGTATATAGCTATACATGTGTGTATGTGTGAATTAATTAATATGGTGGTTTGTGAGACATTGATGATATATATATATGCATGATTGGTTCTACTAGAAATTCTATATATATATATATATATATATATATATATATATATATATATATATATGCATAACGTGTACAATGTGTAGTATCGTAAAATACCAGCAAACGAAATAGAATTAAAATGGAAACACAAAATTAAATGAAAAAGAAATCATAAAACTAAAAACCCCCCAAACCTTATAGTACTGGTTGGTCTTACCAACCGGTACTAAAGGGCTCCAGGCCCCCGGAGCTGGCTCGTGCCACGTGGTTGCCCTTTAGCACCGGTTCGTGCTGAAACGGTACTAAAGGGGGGGGGGCTTTAGTGACCACAATTTAGTGCCAGTTATGTAACCGGCACTACAGGGCCTTACGAACCGGTGCTAATGCCCGGTTCTGCACTAGTGTACTCATATCATCAAGATCAATCAAGTAGGAAGTAGGGTATTACCTCCATCGAGCGGGCCCGAACCTGGGTAAACATCGTGTCCCCAGTCTCCTGTTACCATTAGCCTTAGACGTACAGTTCGGGACCCCCTACCCGAGATCCGCCGGTTTTTGACACTGATAGTGCCATTGAGAATAATTATCCATAATATTATCAAGGAGTTTAGTAGCTTCTCCTAAGGTGATTTCCATAAAAGTGCCTCCCGCGGCCGAATCTGAAAGATTTCTAGAAGGAAATTCCAATCCTGCATAAAAAATGTGTATGATCATCCATAAGTTCAAACCATGAGTAGGGCAATTGCGAATCATTAATTTCATTCTTTCCCAAGATTGGGCAACATGCTCATGATCAAGTTGTTTAAAGTTCATAATATCGTACCTAAGAGAGATGATCTTAGCGGGAGGAAAATACTTAGAGATAAAAGCATCTTTGCACTTATTCCATGAATCAATACTATTCTAGGCAAAGTCGAAAACCAAATTTTAGCACGATCTCTAAGTGAAAACGGAAATAACTTCAATTTAACAATATCATTATCCATATCTTTTTTCTTTTGCATATCACACAAATCAAAAAAAATTGTTTAGATGGGTAGCGGCATCTTCACAAGGAAGGCCAGAGAACTGATCTTTCATAACAAGATTCAGCAAAGCGGTATTGATTTAACACTCAACATCATTAAGGGGAGCAATCGAAGTGCTAAGGAAATAATTATTATTGGTATTGGAAAAATCACACAATTAGGTATTATCTTGCGCCATCGCGACAAGCAATCCAACACACAAGCAAACAAAAAGGCAAGCGAAAGAGAGAGGAGATTGGGAAAGAGACAGCGAATAAAACGGCAAGGGTGAAGTGGGGGAGAGGAAAACGAGAGGCAAATGGCAAATAATGTAATGCGAGGGAGATGAGTTTGTGATGGGTACTTGGTATGTCTTGACTTGAGCGAAGACCTCCCCAGCAACGGCGCCAGAAATCCTTCTTGCTACGTCTTGAGCTTGCATTGGTTTTCCTTTAAGAGGAAAGGGTGATTCAGCAAAGTAGCGTAAGTATTTCCCTCAGTTTTTCAGGACCAAGGTATCAATCCAGTAGGAGGCTCCTCAGAAGTCCCACGCACCTACACAAAAAAACAAGAACCTCGCAACCAACACAATAAAGGGGTTGTCAATCCCTTCACAGCCACTTGCGAAAGTGAGATCTGATAGAGATAATATGATAAGATAAATATTTTTTGGTATTTTTATGATATAGATTGGAAAGTAAAAGATGCAAATAAAAGTAGATGGTAAACTTATATGATAAAAGATAGACCCGGGGGCCATAGGTTTCACTAGTGGCTTCTCTCAAGATAGCATAAGTATTACGATGGGTGAACAAATTACTATCGAGCAACTGATAGAAAAGCGGATAGTTATGAGATTATTTGGGCATGATCATGTATATAGGCATCACGTCCATGACAAGTAGATTGAAACAATTCTGCATCTACTACTATTACTCCACACATCGACCGACTCCTGCCTGCATCTAGAGTATTAAGTTCATAAGAACAGAGTGACACATTAAGAAAGATGACATGATGTAGAGGGATAAACTCATGCAATATGATATAAACCCCATCTTTTTATCCTCGATGGCAGCAATACAATACGTGCCTTGTTGCCCCTGCTGTCATTGGGAAAGGACACCGCAAGATTGAACCCAAAGCTAAGCACTTCTCCCATTGCAAGAAATATCAATCTAGTAGGCCAAACCAAACTGATAATTCAAAGAGACTTGCAAAGATAACTTAATCACACATAAAATAATTCAGAGGAGATCCAAATATTTCTCATAGATAAACTTGATCATAAACCCACAATTCATCGGATCTCGACAAACACACCACAAAAAGAGTTACATCGAATAGATCTCCAAGAAGATCGAGGAGAACTTTGTATTGAGATTCAAAGAGAGAGAAGAAGCCATCTAGCTAATAACTATGGACCCGAAGGTCTGTGGTAAACTACTCAAAACTCATAGGAGAGGCCTTGGAGATGATGTAGAGGTCCTCCGTGGTCGATTCCCCCTCCGGCAGAGCGCCGGCGAAGGCTCCAAGATGGGATCTCGCGGATACAGAAGGTTGCGGAGGTGGAAATAGTTTTTCGTGGTGCTCCTCGAAGGTTTCAGGGTACGGGAGTATATATAGGAGGAAGAAGTAGGTCAGTGGACGCTCGAGGAGCCCACGAGGGTGGGGGGCACGCCCACCCCCAGTGGGCGCGCCGGGCACCCTCGTGGTCGCCTCCTATGTTGCTTGACGTCCACTCCAAGTCCCGTGGATTGCATTTGTTCCAAAAAGATCGCTCCCGAAGGTTTCATTCCGTTTGGACTCCATTTGATTCCTTTTTTCGAAACACTGAAATAGGCAAAAAAAGCAGCAATTCGGACTGGGCCTCCGGTTAGTAGGTTAGTCCCAAAAATGATATATAAGTGTAAAGTAAAGCCCATAAACATCCAAAACGGGTAATATAATAGCATGGAACAATAAAAAATTATAGATACGTTGGAGACGTATCACTGAGCATCAGCCGGACCGTCATAGTTTGGTGGGGGCAATGCCACCTGCATCTGCACCTCCTCTTCAGCAAGGTGCTTTGTCGGGGAGTAGGGAGCAATGGAAGAGGTGGTGCGCCAGGCTCCTCCAGCAGGCTTCCAGCTGGACCCAGCAGGCTTCCTCATGGGCTGCAGCTTCTTTAGCCCTGTCGCGTCCTGCTAGCCCTGGTGGTGGCGGTTGACGGGCCGTCTCCGCCATGCTCTCCATTGTCGCCTTTGTCGGTGTCCCCCTGCTCCCGTCAGGCTACCTCTCCTGGAGCCTTACAGGGTCAGGCTAGGCTTCTGCCCAGGCACTCCTTTTGCCCTCTTCACCTCCTGCTGTAGTGTCTAGGAGGAGAGGGACAAGGAAGGGCATCACGGGGCACTTATATTTTTTCAATCTTAAATATGTAAGCACTTGCCAAATTTAGTTCAATGTAATCTCTTGTATCCATGTTCGTGTTCTGTAAGGTCTGTACTTGTTTGAAGCATATTAATGAAAAAAGATGAACCTTGTCGGGGACTCATGCATGTATATGTCCATGCAGAGGTGGGATGCCTCTATATTGTTAAGTAAACGAGTTTCTCGCGGCAGGTTATCCTGCCGGTACCCTTTGCTTTGTTGCCGGGAAGTTAGGTCTATCGGGCATAAATCACAAAGAGGGACGAGCCCCTGCCAGTCCGTCTTCCACAAAGGCCACTGCGACCACCATGGCCGAAGCAACGTTCGAGCCAAAGGGTGGGAGCATCTAAGTTTCAAAGGGTAGCAGGGTTTTCTCATGCACAAGTCTTTGCTTACAGAATACGTATGGACATAAGGAAGAACTTATCTGTTTGGCTTTCCAGAGACCGCATTGTAGGCTCATCTTCTTATCTCCTCTTAGGGGCTAAATCCACGGCAGGAGCCTGTTGTTTATGCAGATGAAAATGATGCCAAATGCAACCTCATCTATATGAACATGCAATGCTGATGATATGCTTATGCATGCATGCTTGTACAAGGGGTTACATGCTACTGAGGCAAGGCACGAGGTGAGTGCACGATGCACCGGCAGCTAGCACGCCGCGCACTACCGCAGTACATCATAGGTGCCCTACGCGCTAGGCGTCGCCGGTGGAGGAAGCGCGGGAAAGCGCGCGGGTGAGAGGAGGAAGAAAGAACCGGAGGAAGAAGAAGAGGCTGACCGTGGGCCCGGGTCCACCTGTCAGCCAGAGAGAGCACTGTGCTCTCGGGTACGACCAGAGTAATATTAAATTTAGAATTTATTCTAAATTTATGTCTAGTGTAGAAATCGCTCGTTTTTCCCCCAAAACCGTGAATTTTTCCCACGCCGCGCCAGTGTTCCACACTGTAGCTTTGCACCAGTTATTGCTCTCTCACTGTAGCCATTTTTGTTTTAATGCATAATTTTGTTTTTATTGAGTCAGCTCCTAGCAAATCTCGAGGACGAGATTTTTTCTTAAGGGGGGTAGTAATTGTAACACTCCAAAAAATTAACCAAGTTTTTAATATTAAAATTCTGCCAGGAATTTTAAAACTTTTGTTTCTGTGGATTTCAGAACCTTTCTTTCAATATTAAGGAGTCTTTTCCAACTGGAGCATCCCAAAACATATTGGACTTCTATACAACATTTTCTTAATCAGTAGATTTATTTATTAAATTATTTCACCCTGAGCTTTATTCATTAAAATGAATTGTTTTAAATTTTGGAGCTCTTTTTGAACTACAACCATTTGATCTATTTGGATAATAATCCAACCAAAATTTGGAGATGTCATGTGATGTCTCTAAATCACTTTTATGCAATAATATAATTATTTCATTTCATATTTTGAGTTTTGCACCGGTTTTTCAAATCTGGTCCAGTGGACACTTTTGCACTATAGCCTAATTAAATACTTCCCTAAAGCCTCCCCCAAAATTATGGGATGTCAGTGGTAACATGCCATCCAACTTTATGCAAAAACCTTGTGATGCTCTATGGAGAAATTAATTGTACCAACCTCCTTTTCATTCTGGACCAGACTTGTGTTTTGTACTGCAACCCCATTCATTCTTGCTCTAGTGACCTTGTGCTTTCACATGCTTGTAGTCAACCCTGCAAAACCCCTAAATCCAGGAGCATGCACTCTTTGGAACACTTTTGGTCCATATAGTGATGCCATTTACTCCCTGTCCAGAATTATAGTTTTGTAAAACTTAAACTAGCAAGTTTCTCCTTTTGGCAAACTAACTTCACCACCCCCTCATACATCTAAAGAGGCCTCACTCTGGAAGAATTGGCCACCCCAAGTTTTACCTAGATGCCCTTGGCATTTTGACAAACACCCTGAGTGCATAGCCAGATTTGGCATGTTTTCAAGTCTACATTGTGAACTTGGTCTCCTGGCCAAACCACCTTGTCCCTCAATCTTCCCTCTATCACTAATCTAGTTCTGTTGCTTGACAACCTCACCCGAGACCCCTAGCATGCATGGGCATTTCGTTAAACACGTATCGTGTGTGGTCTGGGCACGAGCAGAGCACGCGTTTTGCACGTGCCGCGCCCGAGCCGACGCGTCGCGCCCCCGGCTTGCCACCACTCTGCAAAGCCGCGCCACTCACTTGGCCTCTCGCCGCGTCGCGCCAAGAGCCCCGACCGCCTCTGCAGCGTTGCCAACAAGCCGCTTGGCGGCACGCCCGCGGCCGCAACCGCCCCCGCCATGAGCAGCACCGCCCAAGCCTCCAGCGCTCGCCACCTGCCCCATGGAGCAGCGCGAGCTCATCCACATCCATGTCCACTAGCGCTCGTCGCCGCCACAACGCCCTAAGCTACAGAATGGCGGTCACCGGCGACCTTATCCCCGGCCGCCGCGGAACCGACCCCGAGCGCCTATTTAAGGAGCCCCGAACTCGTCTCCGCACACGGGCAGTCTCAAGCCACCCCCCCTAGAACCCCATTAGCAGCCAATCGACCCGGGGAGGTCTCCTTCCCCATCTCCGGCAACCGCAGCCGCCGCCACTGCCCCGGCCATTCCGGCGTCACCAGAGCATCGCCCCCTCCGTTCTCTTCACCAGGAACTCTCTCTTCCTCCCGTGAGCTCTTCCCCTGCTCAATTTTGATCGGGAGCCACCGCCGCCACAAAACCACTTCGCCACCGAAGCCTTCCTCCGCCGCAGAGCTCGCCGCCGGTGACTCACTCTGTCCCCGCCGGCAAAACGACTACCGGGAAGACCGCCTTGATCTTGCGGATCTAACCTTACCCTTGGATCCCCGTGGGGAGCCACCGTTCGCCGGCGACGATCGCCGGAGCCCCACCCCGCTCGGGCAGAGGAGGGAGACGACGCGGGCGACTGGTCAAACCTGACCAGTGGGCCAGGCGGGCCCACTGTCAGTGACTCAGGCGCAGTCCACGCTGGATAAGTGGAAGCGTATTTCCAGAATACGCTTTCGACGTGTACGTATTTATTCGAAACGTTTTTCTTTTCTGTTTTATTTTAAATAACAGATTTGACCAAAACTTTGACTGCCTATAACTTTTGAAATATAAATCCAAATGAATTGATTCTTTTTCCTACCTCTCTCAAATATTGTCTAGTTTATTTTAAGATTTATTTAAAAAAAATTCAAACAACTTTTTGTGCTGTTTTGAAATTTGTGTGTTGATTCAAATTTTATTTAAAATAGGACTTTCGAGAGAGAGAAGCAAACTTTCAAAAGTTTTGGAGTGCACCCTGCCTTTCCACACATTGAAGGCAAGCATTCTGAACCCCAACATAATATTTTTGGTGTGTTCATTGACACGTTTATAACACCACCTCATTTCGGAGAACTTATTATTTCATGTGATGTGATCATTTGCATGGATGCATCTTGGTGATCTCCATGCTGTTGGAAATGAACACACTTGTGATGGTAGTCATCCTCATGTGCCTTACATGCATGCCAGAAAGAAAGTCCGGGAAAGCCTCTGCCTTGGGTAGGCGTGAGCTTGTCGCCGGTCTCCGTCGAGACGGTTATGTCTGGTATGGCACAGTAAGGTATAATGAGTGTTGATTGTGTTGGTTGGAATATGTATTGTTATGCTAATCATGCAGGAAAATTTGAACCTCCTGAGTCGACCATAGATCGAGTCTTGTTCCGGTAACCCCCATACTTGTTTCGTGCCGCCACTTGTCCCTGCCAAAGGTAGGGTACGGTTCAGTAAGTTGTCAACCCCTTTCCTAGCACACACCGTACAGAGAGGCCATGATGGAAGATACTGGAGGCATCCGGTAGTCATGTCACCGGTTCCGGGAGCATGGGTGTTTCGGTTGTAGCCGAAGGGGGTAGCTCCCCAGTTTGCGCGCGGTATAAATTTTGTGATCCCATGTTACGTCGAGGTTGTAGCCTCCCCACTTAGAGTTTGCTTGACAGGTGTCGTGGGTGATTCCAGACACATGTGAGTTAAGCTGGTGTGTGCAAGTTAGGTGTATTTTCAACAAAAGACCCTAGACGGAATTAGTCCCGATGGACTAAATGAATCCGTTACTCGTGGGTAAAGAGTACACCCTCTGCAGAGATTAAACCTATTCGAATAGCCGTGTCCATGGTTAAGGATTTCAGTCTGGGATGGGTCAAGTGTCGGTCTTCGGAGGTGAAACTGTTAAACCAGAACTGGAATCGCAACTTGTGACTTGTGGTAATTATGATTATTATTATTGTTGACTAACCCGTGATATTATTGGTATTATCGAATATCCCTGGGATGGTTCTACCTCCTAGATATTTACTGTGTTTTCTTTTGAACCCCTTTATGTGGTGTCGCTAAGATGCCCGACTGTGGCATTCCTTTTAAAGCCCTTTATGTGGTGTCGCTAAGACGCCCGCCTGTGGCATTTCTTTTAAAGCCCTTTATGTGGTGTCGCTAAGACGCCCGACTGTGGCATTTCTTTTAAAGCCGTTTATGTGGTGTCGCTAAGACGGCCGACTGCGGCATTTCTTTAAAAGCCCTTTATGTGGTGTCGCTAAGACGCCCGACTGTGGCATTTCTTTTAAAGCCCTTTATGTGGTGTCACTAAGACGCCCGACTGCGGCATTTCTTTTAAAGCCCTTTATGTGGTGTCACTAAGACGCCCGACTGCGGCATTTCTTTCAAAGCCCTTTATGGGGTGTCGCTAAGACGCCCGACTGTGGCATGCTTGTGGTTTATTTCATAATTTTAATACTACTATGTTATTGCATATTCATAAATAACTTGCTTGCACGCATCAGAGTTTTATTTATCTTTTGTGACTGAAGCCATGAGCATAAAATATTTTCAACACATCATTGTTATATGAGATACCCGTACTCACTGGCTTGTCCCTGGCTATTGTCTTGGCCAGATTTTCTTGCGCGGAGAGGAGCGACCGTGGCGACAGCCCCGGAACCTAAGCAACGGTGATAGCAGCCTCGTGAAGATAGGAGTTAACCTGGTCAGCTGTTCCTATGGGAATTGGAGTTCCATAGACACTGATGATCCATAAACCGCTTCCGCCAACAATCATTAGAAACCATTTGTTGTACTCACAGGCCAGAATGGTCTTGTACTTTGTATTTTGCTTGGAATTTCTGTATCAAGTTGGTGCCTCATCAGCTAACAGTTATCCTGGGGCTGGTGAGCACAAGGGCCATTTTCTGGAAATTAGTACCCGGAGAATCGGTCGCCACAACGGTTCTCCTCGAGAAGCACATCGTTGTCACGCCGGTGTTGTTCCTGCTGTACTTCATCGTAGGCAAGTACTCGAGGCGACCCGTAAATGAGTTCCGTGGGGATAAATGCCTCTAACCCATAGACTATGTAGAAGGGAGTCTGCCCGGTAGCCTGATTTGGTGTCGTTCTGAGGGACCAAAGAACAACCGACAGCTCATCCATCCATCACGTGTTGCACTTCCATAGCTTATCAAATGTTCTTGTCTTGAGGCCTCGCGGCACTTCAGCATTCGCCCTCTCATCTTGTCCATTGCTTCTAGGATGTGCAATAGAGGCAAATGAGATCTTGCTTCCAAGGGCATGAACTGGGTGCCGTTGTCGGTGATGATCCGGGCAGGGACCCCAAAGCGGCACACCAATCCTTTCAAGAACTTGATAGCAGACTAATAAGTCACCTTTCTCATGGCATCTACTTCTGGCCACTTTGTAAACTTGTCGATGGTAACGAACAAGAATTCAAAGCCCCCGGCAGCTTGGGGGAAAGGGACGAGGATATCAAGCCCCCAGATCGAAAGAGCCATGACAAACGGATTGTCTGAAGAGCTTGTGCAGGCAGATGGATGTTCTTGGAATGGAACTTGCAGCCTAAACACTTGGTGACTAGCTTGATCGCATCTTGGATGGTTGTGGGCCAATAGAATCCTTTCTGGAATGCTTACCCAACTAATGCCCTTGATCCAATGTGGGAGTCGCACATGCCTTTGTGTATTTCTGCCAGTAGTCCCTTTCCTTCTTCCCGGCAAATGCACTTCAATTTCACACCATTGGGCCTCCTTCTGTGTAGTGTGTCATCGACAAACTGATACATACTGGCAATCTGGGCCACTCTTCCATCTTCTTCTTGCTCATCAGGAAGTTCTCCAGTTTGAAGGAAATGGACTATGTGCCTCGCCCAAGTTGGAGCCTGGAGCTCGGCAACGAGGACAAGCAGCACCTCCTCATTCGTGGGAGCGCATCCCTCAACTGCGGGGACCAGTGGCGCGGCAGGAGGGTGCGGCCCGGCAACCGAAGGGGAGTTGTTTTCGGTAGGGTCCTTTCCAGGGGCCCCGGGAGGCTCTACTGGGAGAGGCTTGCCGGTGTCTAGTTTCCCCCTCTTTCTTGTTGTTGGGGATATGGAGGGTTGATTAAGGTGGAGAACAAAAGTTCCTGGTTCCACAAGAAGTTTTTATGCAGCACACTTTGAAATATGATCAGCAATGTTGTTTTCTGCACGGGGTACGTGCTCTGTTTGAAATCCGTCAAAGTGCTCCTCCAATCTTCTCATGCCCTTGATGTATGCCTCCATGAATGGACTTTGGTAATCCTTGTTGACTTGTCTCACCACAAGTTGTGTATATCCTTGAATGATCAGCTTCTTGATTCCCAATTCTGTGGCGATTCTGAGCCTGGCAAGGAGCCCCTTCATACTCTGTTGTATTGTTAGTTGCCTCCTCCCGAGGAAAATGCATCTGGACGACGTACTTCAAGTGCTCTCCAGTGGGAGCAATGAGAAGCACGCCAACCACTGCACCTTGTACGAAGAAGGCACCATCAAAATACATGATCAATTCTTGGGGCGCTTCCTTGCCGGGGGTGACTATTTCCAGCACTTCCTCATCAGGGGTTGGCATCCACTCTGCAATAAACTTTGCAAATGCCCTGCTCTGAATTGTTGTCATCCTCTCAAATTTTAGGCCAAAGTTGGATAACTCCAAAGCCCACTCCGCTATTCTTCCTGTAGCCTTAGGGTTTTAGAGTATCCTTTGCAATAGAAAGCGGGTGACAATCGTGATCTCATGGGCTTGGAAGTAGTGGCGCAGTTTCCTTGACACCATGACAAGGCCAAAAATCAACTTTTGCACACCAGAGTACCTCGATCTAGCCCACTGTAATAGGGAGCTGACGAAGTACACTAGGTGCTGCACCACTTTCTTCCTTACCGCGTCCGGTTGTCTTTGATGTCGTGCTTATCTTTGTCCTAATCCATGTCTGGTCCTGCCGGGCTTTGCTCGCTCTCTGCCTCATCTACTTCCCGTGGTACCACTATGTCTGCACTAACCTTTTGATTAGTTGCTGCTAGGTATAGCAGCAATGGTTCTTGTAGTTTGGGAGCAACCAAAGTGGGCACATAGGACAAGTAGGTCTTCAAATCTTGTAATGTTGTGTCTGCTTCCGGAGTCCACTTCATGGGCCATGCCTTCTTCAGAATTTTGAAGAACGGCAAGGTGCACTCGGCAGACTTGGAGATGAATCTGCTAAGTGCGGTAACGCACCCTATCAGACACCTCACATCTTTAACTATCTTGGGTACCTGAATCCGCTCGATAGCCTTGATCTTATAGGGGTTGGCCTCGATCCCATGGTGCGACACAAAGAAACCAAGTAGCTTGCTAGAGGGAACGCCAAACACACACTTCTTCGGGTTTAACTTCAAGTTGATCTTGCGCAGATTAACAAATGTTTCTTCCAAGTCTTGGATGAGGGTTGAACTATCCTTGGTCTTGACCACAATATCGTCCATATAAGCTTCAATGTTCTTGTGCAGCTGTGATTCAAAACCAATCTGGACTACTCTTGCAAAGGTGGACCCGACACTCTTCAACCCGAAAGGCATACACACGAAGCAGTATGTGCCACATGGGGTGATGAAAGAGGTCTTCTCTTCGTCTTCCTTGGACATGGAGATCTGATGATATCCAGAGTATGCATCCAGAAAAGAGAGCAAATCGCAACCTGAAGTGAAGTCCACAATATGGTCGATGCGCGGCAAGGGGAATGGGTCCTTTGGGCAAGCCTTGTTCAGATCCATGAAGTCTATGCAAAGCCTCCATTTCCCATTAGCCTTATGCACAACCACTGGGTTCGCTAACCATGTTGGATGTAGCACTCCTCTGACCAAACGAGCTGCCTCAAGTTTCTTGATTTCCTCGGCAATGAACTGTTGCCGCTCTAAGGACTGCTTTCGAACCTTGTGCTTGACCACTACAAGAAATATGTCAACTTTTGACCATGAATATTGGTCACTGAATGGTCATTGTTTTCCATTTGTGACCTATTTGTGACCAAAAACAGCTGGTCAAAAGTTGATCGTCTTTAATGAAACTTAACAACCATTGTTCTGAAATGGGAAATGTCGTTGGTTCTACGACCAATTGTTTTGGTCACTGGCAGCCTACCAAGGCCAAGTCGGATCCGATGTGGCAATCTGATGTGGCAAAATTGCGACCAATTGAATTGGTCGTTGGTTAGAAACAGCCCGGTCCAGTTCGACTTTTCACATGGGCCGAACCCAAGAATTCGGCCTTTTTATATTTTTTCTGTCAATTTTTTATCGACTTCATGGGCCAAGCCCAACATTGCTGCCTTTTTATTGTTGGATTGTTGCCTTTTTGCCTAAACGAATTTTTTTCTTTTCTCCAAAAAGAAGGGTCTAGTAGTTAGACGGGTCCCGGTTGCCAGGTTCTATTTAAGTGAGGCCCTTTCGACAACATCATATTCTTCAGATTTCAGTTTGACAATTTGACAGAAATAAATAACCATATTTAAGTAAGAACAGACAGAAAACACAAGTAATACTTGAAACAACAACATAAAGAATCAATCACAGTCACACAGATACTAGGCTCCTTCTGTCATATGACACAGTTACAAGCTCTACTAGTGTAATAACACATATACGGGAGAATCACAATGAAAATTAACAATTATCACAAACTGAGCTCTTGCTCCAGTCAGATGAAACTGTATGCACGACTCACTAGGCGACCATAGTCGACTAGGCCGTGTCCTTTGCTACCCTGGGCTAACAGAACAACAATAGAACTATCATCATGCCTTCAACCGTCGCCCTGTTACATGAATCAGAAGAAAATAATCAAAACACTGGAGCCAATATATTCTGTAGACCATTCAAAAAAGGGCAATTTCCTTAGAATGATAAGACAAATTGAGCTAGTACAATGATTTTTGTTCTCCAGTTAGTTAAATGAGATACCCGTGCATACAAGAAAGGTGATGCAAGGAAATAGAGCATTTTACTCATAACACACAGAGTACCAATATTATGTTCTTATCATCTTATTCTTATGCCCAAAGCAAGTAAGAAAATCTGAGCAAATAAGTAACTACTCCATAAACTAAAACATCAGGACTGATTAAGCAGACTAATCTTTTTTGTGAAAAATGGACTAGATAATTGGTTTTCCATACGCAGTCCCTTGCAGTTAGCAAGAGCACGATGCACAATGTTCACATGAACACATACGATATTGTCCCCTACATTTTATATCTAGGATCAGACCCTCTCTTATTAGTTGAACAGTGCATTGACTAGTTATTAGTAAAGCGGCAATCAATAGTAGTGATAATGCAAAAGCAGCTTCTGTGCTTCTGCATATGTCTATACTATCAATATGCTTTGGGAAGCCGAGGCAGATATTGAACATCCTTGAATAAAAGGTACCTGATTCCAATGTTGTGGATATATAGTTACTTGGTATTTCAATATTTCTGCTTGACACAACAGAACTACCCCCAACCCTGTATGTTAAATTAAGAGATGCATTGCAAATGTCTGAAGAATTGTTATGCGCTATATCCATCTAATTATCTCAAGGCAAGCAAACTAAGATTTCACCCACCCCAAACTTCAGTATTTGGTGGTACAATGAAAGAGCAGTTTAGCCAAATATCTTTCTGCTCTATGATTTTAGTTTCAGCTATTTACTAATGAAATAGAATAATAAGTATTAACTAGTCCAAACAAGCACCTAATTGACACAAGCAGTGTTCCCACCAATTCAACTTACTTCATGCCGAGATTGATGTGCTCCTGCATACCGAAGACAAAACATCTGGTGTCACTAAAGTTCCTCCTGAGCATCTCGTACTCCATCTTCAGGCCACTCTCTAGCAGCTGCATCGCCTTCTCACCCCTGATAGTCACGTAGCACGCAATCTTCTCATTATGCCCGAACGACCTGATAGTGTACCTTGCTACAATAGCACAATATCGTTCCCATTAGGACCACCAATATAACAACAATTGAAATGTCCACCAGGACCAAATCGGATTTAACAAACTCGCCCTTGGAGAACACCAGTGACTGTCCGCTCAGCTGCTCCAGCAGCTATCAAATTAACAACAATGCAATTGACATACATCATTTGTTCATCAAGTGGTTTTAAAAAGTTAAATAGTGGCAACTAACAGCTTAACAAACATCAAACTCACTAGGCAGATTAAATTAATACAGTACACTAGTGCAGAATGACTGAAGTAATCATAAGAACTTGGCAGTACCTTCAAAGTACATGAAGACACCGTCCTTTCGACACCATGGCTTACGCTGCCTCAGAATGACAGCCGGCATGACCTTCTTCCTCAAGTCAGGCTTTCCCTTCTTAACAGTTGCCATAACCATGTCATCAACATAGGCAGAAGGGAGCCTGTTCAGGCGCACCTTGACTCCCTTCAGGGAGATGGTGTAGAGGTTCTTGGCACTAGTGTTATCAGCGCAGTTGGTAGTGGCTACCACCAGCAGACCCAACGACATCCAGAACTTGTTACCAGTGGAACGTCCGCACCCTGTAGTTCAAGAACAAGCATACACAAGGAAGTTAGTTATACAAAAGGATCACACATCTATGGTACACTAAACCAATAATCTGGAGATGCATGACAGCCACATACCAGTTTGGGTTTTAGAATTTGTCATCTTGAAGCATCACACTAACAAATGATAGGAAAGATCACAGGAAATAGGACTGCCCTAATCAAGTATACATAAGCATAGAAAATATCAAACAAGCTCATTGTGCATTTTCTCGTTCAATGTGATACACAAAAAGCATGAGTAACCACTACGACAATAACTTGCTATCTACAGGCCCTATTATCGCAGCAAGAACATTAGGCAATGAAGAACAGTATATTTCCAATGCAATATGTTAGACGTATATTGGTAATTTTTATTTGAGATTCAAAGTCCTAGTAATAGTTATTAACTAGAGTAGTAGTTATCTGAAGCAGCTAAGCTATGGTTGATACTGCTTGCTGCCAGGTCCACAAACAATTGCAAAATCGCTTACCACAGTTAACTAGTTCAATTTTAGGGGGTTATTTATGCTTATTGTTACCAGATCCTAAACATACTGGAGCAGCATCAGTAGTAGGGGGTTCAGACTTCAGAGAAGATCAGCAGCGAGGTTAGGAGAAGAAGAAGCAAGCGTGGGGGTGGCGAGAGGAGTAGCAGCGATTAGAAAGAAAGAGGTTCAGAGAAGAAGTGCAACAGCAGGTTTAGTGGATTCTGAGAAGAGGCAAGCAACAGGAGGTGCAGCAATAGAGGAGCAACAACAGGGTTAGCAGCAGCGTGGGGACTTAGAGAAGAGCAACAACAGTTTGACGTTCACAAGAGAAGCAGCAGCAATGGAGGTGAGGAAGCAGAGCAGCAGCAAAGATGTGGGAGAGAGAGAGAGAGAGACAATAGCAGGTGAAGGAGAAGGACGACAGCAGGGGAGAGGACTCGCGCGAGGGATCAGACGCCTCCTCCCCACTGTCTGGTTGGGCGCATGAGTGGATGGAGGGGTTGCGGCGGTGCAGTGGAGTGATGATGATGGCGCTCCTACCACGCCGGCCTGGCCATGGTGGTGGACCTAGACCTGGATGACATCTGGGTAGTGGTGGATCTGCGTCCTCCATGGCATTGCGTCGGGACAGGGGAGGAAGCAGCCTTCCCGTCCATGGCATCCCAATGCTCGAGCTTGTTGGATCTGCAAGGGAGACGATACAAGGTGAGGAAGAGAGGAAGGGATGTGACGAGGAGGAGTGGAACGACTCACCTGAGTCACCGGAGTTACGCCGACGACATGTTGGCCCAAACCCTAGCCGGTGTGTGGGGTCGCGCTTGGCCACTTGAGGACGCGCACGCCCGATGAGGGAGTCCTGGACTAGGGGGTGTCCGGACAACCGGACTATCATCATCAGCCGAACTCCAAGACTACGAAGATACAAGATTGAAGACTCCGTCCCGTGTCCGGATGGGACTTTCCTTGGCGTGGAAGGCAAGCTTGGCGATACGGATATGTAGATCTCCTACCATTGTAACCGACTCTGTGTAACCCTAGCCCTCTCCGGTGTCTATATAAACCGGAGGGCTTTAGTCCGTAGGGCATATACCGTTACAACAATCATACCATAGGCTAGCTTCTAGGGTTTATCCTCCTTGATCTCGTGGTAGATCCACTCTTGTACTACCCATATCATCAATATTAATCAAGCAGGACGTAGGGTTTTACCTCCATCAAGAGGGCTCGAACCTGGGTAAAACATCGTGTCCCTTGTCTCCTGTTACCATCCGCCTAGACGCACAGTTCGGGACCCCCTACCCGAGATCCGCCGGTTTTGACACCGACATTGGTGCTTTCATTGAGAGTTCCTCTGTGTCGTCACCGATAGGCTTGATGGCTTCTTCAATCAACAACAACGACGTCCAGGGTGAGACTTTTCTCCCCGGACAGATCTTCGTATTCGGCGGCTTCGCACTGTGGGCCAATTCACTTGGCCATCTGGAGCAGATCGAAAGCTACGCCCCTGGCCGTCAAGTCAGATTTGGAAGCCTAAACTTCACGACGGACATCCGCGGAGACTTGATCTTCGATGGGTCCGATCCACAGCCGAGCGTGTCGCACTGTCGTGATGGGCATGATCTAACTCTGCCGCCGGACAGTACCCTGGAGGCCGCACACGAATCCGCTCCGACCCATAGTCCGGAGCCGATCGGGCAGATCGAGGACGGGTGGCTGGACACCGCCTCGGGAGCTGCAACTTCCACGGTGATGGAGCCGAACACTGACCTTGTCCCTTATAAAACTCGTGACTCCGAGGTGTCGGACTCCCTGCCGGACTCCGAACCTCCTGCGCCCCTGCCAATCGAATCCGATTGGGCGCCGATCATGGAGTTCACCGCTGCGGACATCTTTCAGCACTCGCCCGTTGGCGACATCTTAAATTCGCTAAAGCATCTCTCGCTATCCGGAGAGCCCTGGCCGGATTATGGCCAGGATGGTTGGGACGCGGACGACGAAGAAATTCAAAGCCCACCCACCTCCCACTTTGTAGCCACTGTCGACGATCTAACCGACATGCTAGACTACGACTCCGAAGACATCGAAGATATGGACGACGATGCCGGAGACGATAAAGAACCAGCGCTCGCAGAGTGCTGGAAGGCCACCCCAACCCATGATGTATATATGGTGGACACCCCAAAAGGAAGCGACAACGAGGACCAACGGGGCGCGGCAAAGGATAATCCCATCGACAAACAACCAAAACGGCGACGCAGACGCCGCCCTAAGTCCCGCCTCGACAACAACAGCGCTCCCAATGACCCAGCAATAGAGCAGGGCCGACCAGTGGACGACGAACATGCAACCAAGCAACCGTCCGCACAGGACGAATCGGATAATCAATCCATGCCCAGCGAAACCAACAGTCCAGACGACCTCACGCCGGACACACAACCGGAGAATAAGAGCCTTCACAAAAGACTCGTCGCCACTGCAAGAAGTCTGAAGAAGGAAAAACGGAAGCTCAAAACAGCAGAAGACATACTTAGAAGGAGATGGAGCAAAGTGCTCAAAACCGTAGACAAATACGACAATGGCCATCAATCAAAGAGCTACCCGAAGCGCAAGCTGCTGCCAGAATTTGACGAGGAAGCCATAGAGCCCCCACAGTCAAAAAACAAAGAGGCCGCCTGGCCGGATAGACAGCCAGATGATAGGCCAAAAATTACAAGCGGCGCCGCACACAAGCCGACTCATGATCCCGGGAAAACAGATGGCCCTGCCAGGTCCATTTATGGGCCAAAAAAGAGGGCCCCAGGAAGCAACACAACACGCCAAGTGTTCAAAGACAGCGGTACACCCAAATACAGGGGCGCCGCACACCCACTATGTTTCACCAATGAGGTGCTGGATCATGAATTTCCAGCAGGGCTTAAACCCATAAACATAGAGGCTTACAACGGAACAACAGACCCTGGAGTCTGGATAGAGGATTATATACTACACATACACATGGCTAGAGGAGACGATCTCCACGCCATAAAATATCTACCCCTCAAGCTCAAAGGGCCAGCTCGGCATTGGCTCAAAAGCCTCCCAGAAAACACTGTTGGAAGTTGGGAAGAGCTTGAGGACGCCTTTAGAGCAAATTTTCAAGGGACTTATGTCCGCCCTCCGGATGCAGACGATCTAAGTCATATAAGTCAACAGCCCGGAGAGTCAGCGCGCAAATTCTGGAACAGGTTCCTTACTAAAAAGAACCACTACTGGAAACTGGGAATTTGCCATCAGCCAGCTCTTTGCCATCTGCCAGCTGATGGCAAAGAACGTCTTTGCCATCTGCTTATAAAAAAACAGATGGCAAAGAACTGACAAACGGCAAAGAACATGGTTGCCATCAGCCATTTCTTTGCCATCTGCTAGTGGATGGCAAATAATCTTTGCCATCTGCCAGCAGATGGCAAAGAGGTGGGTAGGGGTCCAGTGCTGTAACGGCCTGTCAACCCACCTCTTTGCCATCTGCCAGCAGATGGCAAAGAATCTTTTCCATCTGTTGGCAGATGGCAAAGAAGTGGGTGGGGCCCAATGGATAACGGCGCTGTAACAGCCCAGTAGCCCCACCTCTTTGCCATCTGCCAGCCGCTGGCTGATGGCAAAGATATGGGCCTTTGCCATCCGCTGGCTGATGGCAAAGAGGTCTCTTCTAAAAAAATTGTCCTCCCCTCTCTCCCAGCCCGGCCCCTCCCCCCCTCTCTCTCTCCTAGCCCGGCCCCACCCCTCTCTCTCTCTCCCCACCTCACCCACCCACCACTTGTCAAAAAAAAAACCCAACCCCAAACCGCACCCACGCGCCCCAGCCGCCGGACGACCCCAG
>NC_041389.1:662904360-662924484 GCF_002162155.2 Triticum dicoccoides | reverse complement strand
CCTGCCACCGCGGCCCTCCGGGCCACCGTGGCGTGCCCCTGCGCCCGTCCCTCCACCGCGGCCCTCTCGGCCACCCCGAATCAGTCTCAGGCTCTCAGCCACTCCCGTGCGTGCTGCTGGATAGGGTTCGCCGCCGCCGCCCTCACCGGTCGCCGCCGCCGTCGGTTTCCCTGTCCCTGCGCCCATCCCTCCACCGCGGCCTTCTCGGCCACCATCTGCGCCTGCCGGCGGGCCGCCTCGCGTCGCCCGATCCGCCACCCGTCCCGCCTCCTCACCCAGGTTCGTCCGGAGCTCCTCCTCCTCCCACCGATACTGCCTCTGCTTGCTTGCGATTGCCGCTGGATCCGCGCTTGCTGCCAGTCCGGTGGCGTTCGAGGTCAGGGACAAGCCGGCCTCGCTCAAGGCCGACGACTGGGCGCGTGTCGTGGCCGTGTTTGTGCTCGGAAAAGAGTGGCAGTTCAAGGACTGGCCCTTCAAGGGCCATGTCAACATCTTCAACAAAGGTTTGCCACTCTAGTTACTGCTTGCCTGCTTGTAGTATATCTGCGATTTGTTGTGTTTGCATCTCCGAGAGCTTCGTTAGTTTTTGCTCAATGACTGTAGAAATAATCACATCACATCGGTGATTCAAGATTTTCGTACTGAGAGGTTCATAGTGATCGTTGAATTGTCCATCGACATTGCAGGATAGGGTTGTTCTTTACCGGGAGGGAGTACACTTTGAGTCTGTAGTGTGTTATAAATTGTATGAAACAATGGGAATCAATACATCATATTATCTTCTTGTTTTTTACAAACAGCTCTCAAAATAATATAGAGAAATTAGTGGTACTGTAAATTGCTAAATTGCTTTGTTGAGGACGGTCAAGCCCATGATCTACTTCTGAACCAAACAATGTGCATGCAGGGATTAGATCCCATCACGGACTGAACGTCGTCCACCGCTCGATGTGGCCGATGGCTGCCGTGCGCTTGTGATCTGAATGTCTAGCTGCAGTCCTTTGGATGTGACCGTGCATCAAGTCTTTTCTTCCTCCTCAATTTACATGCAGAGATTGTATCCACCAGCCATTGACGTGATCTGCCTCTAGACATAGCTGGCAGCTGCTTGCGATCCGAACGGGAGATGCCCCAAGAGGACATAATATTACCTGCCGACCTATTAATCTATTCCAAACGTAAGGGCTCCTTGAACGCGTCGTAGTTTTTTTTCTTAGGAAAAAACGTGTCCTAGTAGGACATGACTTGTTTGTTACTATATATATACGTGATGGTTTTTTTTGAGGATCCGTGATGGATTATTCCTATGTATGAGTTTCCTTGTTCTACACTTGAACGTGTCCAACATGATAGTACAATCTGGTTGTACATGGGACTTGGCGGTGTCATGTTTTTTTTCTATGTATGAGTTTCCTTGTTCTACACTTGAACGTGTCCAACATGATAGCACAATCTGGTTGTACATGGGACCTGGCGGTGTCATGTTTTTTTTATTCCCGTGTTATGAGTTTCTATTTAACTAATCTCAACCGTTCAATATCTTAACTTTGTATAGATGAATCTTAACCGTTAGTTTTCTAGTGTTTTAAGTATATAATAGAAGATTGGGTTAAAATGATGCTTGTTTTTGGCATTGACATTGGCTGTCGAGCAGGAAATCGCTGCTGCTATGACTAACTAAATCATGCCCGTTTGCCCGCACCTATTGTCTCTGTTCCTAGCAAAGCCTCCCACTAAACTTGGTCAAAAATTTATGGTATTTGTAATGCAACATGGAACATTAGATTGCTCTGTTTCTCTTTTCAGCACAGCAAGTCGATACCATCTGTGGCCTAACATTTTAAACTTTTCTCTCTCAGTTATTGGGTTCTTTGTACGCTTTGAAGATGATAGTGTCGATTCAGCAAAAGTGGTCAAACAGTGGAATGTCAAAATCATATCTGTGAGTGGGAGGAATTTTTCATATGTTTTCTTGGGTATTGTAATCAAATTCTATTTTGCTCCCACTTACAGCTGCTTTATTAATTGTGTTATTAACCTATGGTGCAGATAAGCAAGAATAAAAGTTATCAAGACAGACCGGCTGCTCTGGAGGTGTGGGATCGGCTGGATGAATTTGTGCGGGCACGCTCATAGGTGAACCCTCATGTGTATCTAACCGTGTGATCTTTTAAGTTGTCCCTTCCATTCTGTACTTGATACGGGCAAAACCTTGAATTCCTGGTGAATTCTATAACCGGGTTTTGTAGGATTGGCCATCATGTGTATTCATAATTTTAAGTGTCTTTGCAGTAACCTTAGTGATACATGTGTGTTTTTACTGAAAGTTCAATGTAGTTCTTTGTGCTATGGACATATCAAGCATTTGACGACCAAGATATAGTGCACGGGTAGTCCTGCAGATAACTGGGACTAAGGCTTCACTTCAAATATGCATGATGATATCGGATTGTGCTATCCAAGTTGGTTTTATAACAAGAGAAGCCATCATAGTGTGCTACTTCCTTATTGTCATGTTTCAGTAATTCACACTGGTAGTATTAGTATTAGTTGTTGGCTTCTTGCTGTTGCTTTATTACTGTGAGAAGAATCCAGAAATGGTATCAACTACTAGCATCTTGACATTGTTATTTTAATTAATTTGGGATTCACATGTGTCTATATATTGTTTATTTGAATAGAACGCATCAGGATTTGCTAAGTGTAACCTTTTCAGTTCTACTATGTTCGTAGTAGGTTTTTCCTTTATGCAAGTTAAACTGTTCCAACTTCTTGCCAGAAGTGGTCATGTAATGTCATCATTGAGCTTACATGTTGTAACTTTTATGGTCTGTCAGACATATCACTGATAATGAGATAATGAACCCGTGGTGGCAACTGGGCTAGGATATATACTCCGTCCGTTCCGAATTACTTGTCGCACGTATGGATGTATCTAGATGTATTTTAGTTCTAGATACATCCATTTTAGCGATGAGTAATTTTTTTACTTAGCTTAACCCAGAACAACAACATCCTTGATATTTACTGATCCCCACCTCGCTCTTGCACTCGCAGAATTGAAGGCATCTATCGTCCCAACTTTCAGAATGGAGAAACTAGTGAGTTTCATATATGATCTGAATGAAATGTTTAGGACTTGCGGTAGTGGACTTTGCTACTGGTGCGATCTATTTCCTGTTTTTGTCTACTAATCATCAGTTACTAGAATTTACCTTCTGCCTGCTACGGCTTGTTTCTTGACGCCACTAGTTTGTACTGAAACTAGTATTGTGACCCGCGCATTTGCGCGGTTAGCTAGATTCACAAAGTGTTTTTATAGTTGCTGTTTTAGAAGTACATGTTGTCTTAAGTGCACGACTTTTTTCATTATTATTTTATGAGTATGCAGTATGGTAAGGTCATAAATGATAGTATTTACTACAAAATTAGTGATAGTTAAAGTATTATTTATATATAGGTACATTAATATCTGCACTATGTGTGTACGATCTGAGCCACCGTTCATGGATTTCTCGCAGCTTGGCTCCTGTTGCTTTGGATCCGGTACGATCTCTCTCTTTCTCTCTCTCTCTCTCTCCGAGACTCAACCAGGCACTCACAGATTATTAACATGATCGAGAATGCACCTCACTGTAGCAAAAATGGTCAACATCTCTTTCATCAGTCGAGTAGTTGCTTGCTAAATTTCTTATTAAGAAGCCAAATGATAACAAATAAAATACTTGCAACTAAATTAGAGATTTAAAAGGAAAGGAGAATGAACATACAAAGTAGTATAGTTCAGAAACAATTAAGTGCGTACTTCCTGTATTAAGTTTGATCCTATGATGATCAATATCATATTGTACACTGCACGAGGGAGTCGGTGATTTGTGCAAACCACTTAATAGTTCAAAGCAGTAGGTATTCTAACCACATCTCTAATATGTTAGAACCACAACTAAATCTAGGGTACTGCTCGTAATTAAGGATAATTTCTCTAGGTGCATAGAGAGTGAAGGAGCTCCTTTGGTTGCAGTATGTGTGAATCTTTCTTTGCTGAGATCATGTGTATCCAAATAATTTCCAACTCCCGAACATTTTCTCGGTGACGGACTAAAAAAATGTTTGCAGTTATAAGACATAAATGTTTGTTACATTATCATGTAAAAAGCTACATTGCAAACCTATCTTCTTCATATTCAGACAGTAAATAAATGAAACATTTGAATTGACGGCTATCTAGAAACATACTCCCTCTCTAAACAAATATAAGACCTATTAGATCACTAAGAAAATGTATACTTGATCACTCCCAACTGATATTTCCTTTGAGCTTGATGTTTGTGCGATTCTGGTCCCAACTTGAATTGTTGTTTTTGTGTTGAAATATGAAAGCTCTACCGAAAGCACAACAGACCAAGTAAATGGTGGTAATACTATTACTCGTTCAAAAAATCCTCCTATAACTAAAATATTTATCTTAGACCCATCCAGCAAACTATGTGTCATGTGTCTTTCATAAAAAAGAAATCCAAAGAAATATTGCAGATCAAGTAATTTTGTTTCATTGCCCCATACAAAATGTATGCAAGTGATGTCTATTGTTTTTTTCCTTTGTCTAAATATACTATAGAAGCATGTCTTGAATAAAAGCTGGTTGGCGTCGTCGCAATTGCCAAATGTGTGTGGACGTATTTTTCATCTTCCACATGTTCTCTGTCGAGAGCAATGAGCATAGTTTTCACTGTGAAAAGCAACCCTGAATTAGTTTTCAAAATTATATTTCATGGCTTTCAAAGTTTTAATATGATTGTTGTTGCTAACGGCCATGTCGCAAACGTCGGCCGGTGCACACCATGTTGCGTGCTGTTCTGCGATTTCTGAGGTACTCTCTCTCTCTCTCTCAAAATGGTAAAAAAACTCATACTAAACGGGAGGGTCTACAATTTTACTACCTGACATGAGTTACCACTGTATTTTTCTTCTTCTAATTACAACATGGAATTTACTTTCAGTAGGAATGTGCGTATGTTGCTCTGGTGATAGTAAGCATTTGCATTGTTTCAATACATATCACAAGTCCTATTTTACAGATATAAGTTGCATCATAATAATCTTCACATGTTAGTTGCATCATAGTAATCTTCTTCTTCTAACTTTCTTTTTTCCCATTTTACAGATTTGCTTAAGATCACGGAAGCTTAGGTTCATGGAGTGCTTGTATTTAGTTTTTGTTTTGACCTTGTGAAACTTGCTACCTATGGATAAAACTGTGTAATATTGATGAAACTATGTATATGTACGGATGAAACTTGCTACTATTGGTAACATGTGTTGGATATATATATGTGTTCACGACTATTGGTGATATGTGTTGAATATGCTATATTGGTCATATAAATATATTTGTGTTTGATTTTCTGTGAAAATGAATTGATATAAGAAAAAATAAAATTAAATGGGGCAATATAGGCACTTTGCCATCTGCTGGCAGATGGCAAACAGGCCACGTGTCATGTTTGGGCTGGCCTATTTGGGCTCTTTGCCATCTGCCAGCAGATGGCAAATCTCTTTGCCATCTGCTGGCAGACGGCAAAGCATGTAGCCTTTGCCATCTGCTGGCAGATGGCAAAGCCACAGGCTCTTTGCCATCAGCCAGCAGATGGCAAAGCCACAGGCTCTTTGCCATCAGCCAGCAGATGGCAAAGCCATAGGCTCTTTGCCATCAGCCAGCAGACGGCAAAGAAGCCTTTACCGGCAGGGTTTCGGACGACTGGTTTGCCATCTGCTCGCAGATGGCAAAGCCTTTGCCATCTGCCGACCATGCCTTTGCCATCTGCCATGGCAGATGGCAAACTGCCAGATTCCAGTAGTGAACCAAATAGTCGACTGTCCGGACGCTGAAGCCTTAGCAGCTTTTAAACACAACGTCCGAGACGAATGGCTCGCCAGACACCTCGGCCAAGAGAAGCCGAGGACAATGTCCGTGTTAACAAGCCTCATGACCCGCTTTTGCGCGGGGGAAGACAGCTGGCTAGCAAGACGCAGCACCAGCGACCCAAGTACATCCGAGATCAGAGATGGAAACGGAAAATCACGGCGCAGAGAAGATCAGCGCCGGAATAAAGAGAAAAGCCCCAAGAACACGGCGGTCAACGCCGGATTCAAAAGCTTGCGGCTAAACAACAAAACACTGCCTCTTAAGGACAACAGTGATGAGCTATCCAACTTAAACAAAATTCTGGATCGAATATGTCAAATCCACAGTACCTCCGGAAGGCCTGCACACCATACCTGCCGAGATTGTTGGGTTTTCAAACAGTCCAGTCGACTTAACGCCGAACACAAGGGGCTTGACGCACCAAGCGAGGACAATGACGAACCCCACCGGCAGGGCACCGGAAAACAAAAGACTTTCCCACAAGAAGTCAAAACAGTAAACTCACTTCATGTGATATTACAGAAAAACAATGCGGCACCAGCTACAATAAGTGCCGCACGGTCTACCCCAGCGAAACATCGAAGCTGGATGTCAAAACCAATCACTTTCGACCACCTGGATTATTCCAGAAGCATTCGAAACGCAGGATGGACTGCTTGTATATTGGATCCTTTAATCGACGGACTACAATTTACACAAGTCCTGATGGACGGCCGCAGCGATTTAAACCTGCTATTTCCGAACACAATCCGCAAGATGGGGATAGACCTTACTAAAAATCGATATAGCCGCACTTCCTCTAAAGGAGTGACGCCAGTCCCTTACGCCAAGTGCACAGGCTCCTTATTATTAGAAGTTGTGTTCGGGTCACCGGACAACTTCCGACGCGAAAAGCTAATCTTTCATGTCGCCCCATTCAAAAGTAGCTATCAAGCACTATTGGGACGTGAAGCTTTTATCCGCTTTAACGCAATACCACATTACACGTCTCTTACACTTAAAATGCCCGGTCCACGCGGCATCATTTCGTTAAAAGGTCGTTGAAAGACCCCGGACACGGCTAGACGAGTCCGGCATAAATAAGCTAGGGGCTCCCTAGCCGCACACCCCTTCACAAGGGGCTGCACGTATAAGCAATAATGAGCTAATACAGACTCCGCTTTATTCATTTATTAATATTTTTCATGCACCTTTTTCGCACGATTTCTTTTCAAACTAAGTTCCTCTCTTTTTACAGATGAACAACGTGCACACCCGTCCAGGATACGGCACAACGGAGACACAGGCGCAGACGTGCAGTAGGGACCCGTTGCAAGGATTCTTTTCAGATTAAGACCCTGCGTAAACCTTTTTTACTGTCTCTTGTTGCTATAATCCCCTAGTTTTTCCTGATAACTAGAGAGGAGACTGACGTTTTGGCATTGGCCGCGTCAGAGGACCTCTCCCGTACCTGGACACTAGGGGCTTCGGGCATTGTTCCGCCCGTTATTATAAAGACCAAACACCTTAGGGAGTGTTCGGCGTCTCGAGTTAGGCCTTATATGCATCAGCTCCGAATCATGTCTTTGGTCAAATGTTGGGTTTGCCCGTATCATCGGCTAACGCGGCACCAGGAGAACTACTGCGATTGTGCCCCAGTTCGGCTGGGCGAGCACCTCAGTAGAGAAAGCCGAAAACTGACTGTCATGATACAGCGAGAGACTGGTCAACCACTCGATCGACCACTGGAATGTTTAGAATTCCTCTGCTTAGACGAAGGGCCGTTTCCTAGTCAGGCACACACGCGCCCCGAATTCGGAGAGCATGGTGCCACTAGGGGCTATATCGTAGCCCCACCCTCGAACTCCTATGGCTAAGTGAAAGAGATAAAGCATTATAGTCCGGTTTCCTACCACCTCCTTCACAGGACCGAGACGTCGGATTAAGTGTGAAAATGCGCTATTTTTTGCGAACACCCCCGCACCTTGTGCGTGGGGGCTGAAGCCAACGACTGCATCTTTCAGGTTATACAAACGTATACACAAACGGCCGCACAGGAGATATATCACTACTTGGACGCACAAGTATAAAAGGCGCTTACATCATAAATATTGTCTTACAAACCAAAACGTTCACTTGAACGTGACATTTTTTTAGCACTGCGACTCTATTACACGAGCACCACGCAGAACTTCGCCAAAATAGTGCTCGGCGGGTAACCGGCTCTCGTCCGAACCCTGGGTCGCAACGGCGGTGGCATCCATCTCTGTCCAATGTGTCTTCACACGGGCGAGGGCCATCCGCGCACCCTCTATGCAGGCCGACCGCTTCATCGCCTTGATATGCGGCACCGCCCCAAGAAATTGCTGCAATAAGCCAAAATAGCTTTTCGGCTTGGGCCTATCCGGCTAGACATGAGTCACGATATCCGTCATGGCAAGCCCAGACAACCTATTCAGCTCAGCCGATTCGGCCAACCGATCGGTCAGCGGAAGTGAACGATCCGGACTATGGAATTGAGACCAAAAAAGCTCTTCCGTCTTGTGATCCTTCTGACCTCGGAATTGCAGAACGGCATCCGCCGCACTCGCCGCTAAGTCCATATAAGGATCCTCCGGACCCCACAGCTGGCCGAGCTGAGCATACTTTGGATCCATGAACCTTCGGCGCAGCAGAAAAGGCTTGCCAGCCACAATGTCCCCGGCTTGGCGCAGCTCCTCTTTTATAGTCTGCATTGCAGAACGGGCACCCTTGGCTTCGGCGGTGCCCTTCCCCAGGTCTTCTCGCTCCGATAGGCGCTCCTTTTCAAGAGCCTCACTGCGGTCGGTAGCATCCTTCAACTTTACGGCCATTTTGGCCATCTCTTCCCTGCTTCGGAAGTGTGCGGCCCTTTCGGCCTCTAACTCCTCGGACACCCTCGAGGCAGCCGCATCACTCCTTCTGGCTTGCTCCATGGCTTGAGCAAGTTCTGCCCGAAGGCTCTCCACAGCAGTGGCACCATATGCGTCAAGCACACATATTGTAAGAGGTGGGCTTAGGCTCCCTTACTAGGTGAACACGGAGAAACAACTTACCTTGCGATTCGTCAAGTCGCCTGTTGATTAGCGCGATGTCTGCATCCGCAACGTCGAGTTGCCGCTTCAGTTCAGCAACTCCATCAGTCCGGCTGGCCCCCGGGCTATCTGCCACCTGCATAGGAAAGGCGAAAGCTAATACCTGCGATTTACTCGGCACGCTGTCGCTTTCGACAACCTACCGAGTCTCAGGGGCTACTATCTATACAGGGCGCACGTTATGTGCAAAACTTTCAAAAAGGTGTGTCATTTTTACATACCTCAAACCCCGCCAGCAAAATTCTGACGGCATTATGCAATCCGCTTTCGGCGGACGAAATCCATCCAATCACCATGCTCATCAATGCACGGCGATCTTCTGAGATGGACGCCCTCTCAAGCAGATCCTTCAGCCCCCCCGGCCGAACATTATTCGGCACCGAACTCTTCGGCTCTGCCGGGCTCGAGGATACCCTCCGTGATGACACTTCAGGCTCGTCCGCCCTATCCGACGGCGCAGCAGACGGAGGCGTCTCGCTCTCCATCATCTCCGGACGAAGGTCCCCCGAAGATGAGCTCAACTGAGAAGGTCGGAGATCCGAACTACAAGGTAAAATCTTCGGTTATCCTCAGAAGCACAAATAAGGACGTCTCTTATTGCCAAACTCCCTTTTCTCTACTTACGGCTCGCTGGAGGGCTGATTCTTTAGGGGAGACTGTGCGGCCGGGGCCTCCCCGGACGCAGGACCCTCCGGCGAAGATCTCTTCCCCCGCTCAGGGGCTTTGGCCTCCAGGTCTCCAGAGGTGGTCCTCTTCTCCCCTTGGAGGGAGGGATTCTCGATCCCCCCTTGTTCAAGAGCCTCCTTGGTCGAGGCGGTAGCTCCCTTATTTTCCCCTCCGCCTTCTTCTAAAGGCGCAACTTCCAGCATCTGGACCAGCACGGGATCCGACACGGTCTCTGGGAGGGGGGCCGGACACCGTATCTGCTTTGCTTGCGCTATCCACTCCTGTTAAAGGATAACGGGTTAAAGGGCGAATTATAGAAAGGCAAAGAGATGGTACGTCCGAACACTGAGCTACTTGCTTGAGTATCCGGGCGATTACAGCTTAGGTCAGCGTCTTCGGTCAATTCCGGACACACCGCCCATGATCCGAAGAGCAACTCGTACATCTCCACGGGTGTCGTACCCATAAAGTGTTGGAGAATCTGTGGTCCCTCTGGATTGAACTCCCATAACCGGAGAGGACGGCGTTTGCAGGGCAGGAGACGCCTAATCAGCATAACCTGCATCACCACGACCAGATCGATCTCCCTCGCTTGGAGGTCTCGAATCCGGCCCTGCAATAGGGGCACGTCCTTTGACGGCCCCCAGTTGAGCCCTTGGTTGACCCACGACATCAACTGTCGCGGAGGTCCCGGGCGGAATACGGGCGGCGGCTTCTGCCTGCTGCCCTTTGGAGCGGTGATATAGAACCACTCCTGCTGCCACAAGCCGAGCTCCTCTTGGAAGGAGCCCTCGGGCCACGGGGCATCGACCCTCCTGCTTATGGCCGCCCCGCCGCACTCTGCTTGACGCCCCCCAATCATCTTCGGCTCCACATTAAAGGTCTTCAGCCACAGGCCGAAGTGGGGCGTGACGCGGAGGAAGGCTTCGCAGATAACAATAAACGCGGAAATATGGAGGATAGACTCCGGAGCCAGGTCATGGAATCCAACCCATAGTAGAACATGAGCCCTCTCACAAAAGGATCCATCGGGAAGCCTAAACCCCGACGGAGGTGGGATACAAAGACGACATACTCGCCCGGCTCGGGGGTGGGGATGGCCTACCCTTCGGCGGGCAGCCTGTGCGAAATCTCGTAAGACAGGTACCTGGCCTCCCGCAGCTTTAGCACATCTTCCTCCTTGACGGAGGAGGGCATCCACCGGCCCTGAAGGCCGGAACCGGACATTGTTGAAGGTCCGAAGCGCTCGAATCTAGGGCTTTGGGTGTTGGAACTTGGAGCAAGGAGAGGATTCGATGGAGGATTAAAGAAAATAAACGAGCCTTTGTCCTATTATAAGGAGGGAGAAATACCAAGAGCCGTCTCCGTGACCGTTCGGGACTCGCCTTCGATAGGGGGGGCGTGGCGACGGGCGCGGTTGGGTTACCCACGTCCGTATTGATGAGAATCCCGGAATAAGGGGAACACAATCTCTGCTTCGACAAGACGTGCCAAGGAAACCGCTTCGCTAAACGCACTGAGGCAGTATAATAAAAAACGATTCAAGTAAAGGCTTGGTAGTGGCGTGACATCATGCTACATAATACGTCAGCAGATTGAACTTGTGTACATAATATTCTCTCTACGGTGGCATGTGGAATTTATTTTGCAGAGCCGGACACTATCCTGGTGTTCACAATCTTCTATGGATTATTCGGAGGAGGAACCCGCCTTGCAATGCCGAACAATATGCGCGCCGGACTCATCGTCATTGAAGCCTGGTTCAGGGGCTACTGAGGGAGTCCTGGACTAGGGGGTGTCCGGAAAGCCGGACTATCATCGTCAGCCGGACTCCAAGACTACGAAGATACAAGATTGAAGACTCTGTCCCGTGTCCGGATGGGACTTTCCTTGGCATGGAAGGCAAGCTTGGCGATACAGATATGTAGATCTCCTACCATTGTAACCGACTCTGTGTAACCCTAGCCCTCTCCGGTGTCTATATAAACCGGAGGGCTTTAGTCCGTAGGGCATATACCATTACAACAATCATACCATAGGCTAGCTTCTAGGGTTTAGCCTCCTTGATCTCGTGGTAGATCCACTCTTGTACTACCCATATCATCAATATTAATCAAGCAGGACGTAGGGTTTTACCTCCATCAAGAGGGCCCGAACCTGGGTAAAACATCGTGTCCCTTGTCTCCTATTACCATCCGCCTAGACGCACAGTTCAGGACCCCCTACCCGAGATCCTCCGGTTTTGACACCGACACCCGATCTGCCCTGCTGGAGGAAGGAGCAGAGGGATGGTGTCACCATGGTGAGCTCAGCGCCGCTGGAGGACACCGGATTCAGGCAGGATTGGGCGCCGTAGGTGGTGGTGGCGGTGGCGAGGAGTGATGCGGGGGAGAGGGAGAGACGAGGGAGAGTGGAGCATAAGGTAGGGAGAGCTGGTGAGGGGAGGGAGGGACGAGGTCGGCGGTTGTGGGTGAGGAGGACGAAGAGGCTGGCGGTGGGTGGGAGCGGCACGGAGAGGACTGGATCAGGAGGGGGCCAGGGACGCGGAGGAGGTGGCGGCGGCAAGGTGATTGGGATGAGGGAAGAGGGGTGCGATGGGGGAGGGGTCGATGGGATCTGAGCTAGTGTTTTGGCAGCGGGTGGGGTATCTCCTTTTCAAAAAAAATTCTTTTTTCTGTAGATACATGGATGGATGGATGCGGGATGGAGAGATGGATGGATGGATGGGCGCCATGTCATCGATCCGTGGGAAGAGTTCTGATTGGTTTGGAAAACCAGTGATTTAAAAATAGTTTCCAAGTACAAAAAATAGAGGGATTTTGTGAAGTAGCTATAAAAATACTTTGCAAAAGGGCACCACAGAAATTTTCTAGAGTTAGACCACATTTTATGGATAAGGACCAATTTGTATGCATTACTGATCTTTCTAGCTACTTTTAATCATTTTCTGAGTGGCAGAAATGGTTTTTTTTGTGAAGAACCTACCAAATATTTGTTGCAAAATTAGGCTCCATCAATTTTCCAAAATACTAGTCCATATTTAATATACAATTGACCAAATGGTTGGGTGTCAAAAGCTTTGATCCACCTCTCATGAAAAAGAAAAAATTCTACCGATTTAGTTGGAAGCGGGTCAAATTTGAACTGCAAATGGCTCATAGTCTGCTCTTTATTTTTTTCAAAAATCATTTCTAGGTACAAAAGTATCTATTTCTTCATAGATACTCCAAAAGTTTGCAAAAATCAAGCCCTAGCTACGAACGGTCATACCCGCCATTTTGACTGCATTTTGAAACGGGCATAGAAAATTCAAAAAAATTGAAAAATTGAAGAACCTTCGCATTGTGTCATTATATGTGACCAAGTTACCAGGGAAAATAAAAAACTTGTAATAAAGAGATTATTTTTAAAAAGTGTTCTCACAAATGAGCTATCTTGTGTGAAGATCCATGGTTTTCAAGCCAAATGATCAATGTTATGGTAGCATTCATGGCATAGTTTATTAAAATGATCTCATATTGTGCACAAGGGTGCATATTGGAATGGAAAACAATGTTGCCTAAGGAACTTTTCATTTTCTTTTCATGAAAAAATCATTTTCCATTTCTTGAGTGCCCAAAATGAGTTTTTTTGTGAAGGACCTACCATATATTTGTTGCAAAATTGGACCAAATCATTTTTCTAAAGTATTAGGCCAAATTTAATGTACAATTGACCAAATGGTTTGGTGTCAGAAGTTTTGATCCACCTCTCGTGAAAAAGACAAATTTCGGCCGATTCAGTAGGAAGCGGGTCAAATTTGAACTGCAGCTGCCTCATAGTTTGCTCATGATTTTTTCCAAAAAAACATTTTTAGGTACAAAAGTATCTATTTAATCATAGAAACACCAAAAAATTTCCAAGATTCATCCACTAGGTAGGAACGGTCGTGCCTGCTGTTTTGACCACATTTTGCAATGGGCATCAAAAATTCAAAAAAATAAAAAAATTGGGAAAACTTCGCATTGTGTCATTATATGTGACCAACTTACCAGGAAAAATAATAAACTTGTAATAAGGCAATTATTTTTAAAAAGTGTTTTTAGAAATGAGCTATCATGTGTGAAGATTCATGCCTTTCAAGCCAAATGATCAATCTTATGGCCACATTCATGCAATAGTCTATTAAAATGATCTCATATTGTGCACAAGGGTGCATCTTGCAATGGCAACAATGTTGCCTAAGGAATTATTCATTTTCTTTGGAAGAAAAATTAATTTTCCATTTTTCGAGTGCCAAAATGAGTTTTTTTGTGAAGGACCTACCACATATTTTTTGCAAAATTGGATCAAATCAATTTTATAAAATATTAGGCCATATTTAATGTACAACTGACCAAATTATTGGGTGTCAAAAGTTTTGATCCACCTCTCGTGAAAAAGACAAATTTCCACCGATTCAGTAGGAAGCGGGTCAAATTTGAACTACAGCTGCCTCATAATTTGCTCTTTATTTTTCCAAAAATCATTTATAGGTACATAAGTATGTATTTAATCATAGAATCACCAAAAGTTTTCCAAGATTCAACCAGTAGCTAGGGACAGTCATGCCCGCCGTTTTGATCGCATTTTGAATTGGGCATGAAAGAGTCAAAAAATTGGAAAACCTTTGCATTGTGTCATTATTTGTGACCAAGTTATCAGGAAAAATAATAACTTGTAATACAACAATTATTTTAAAAAAGTGTTTGTCGGTGTACTAAAGTAGAGGTACCTTTAGTACCCCGAACTTGTGCACGGGCAGTCGCAGCGTCCCGCGGCAAGGCTTGCTCGGCGCCCACCAAGACCCTTCGCTATTTCATATCCACTGCCATTCAAGAACAAAGTGTTAACCAAGAAGACAAGGCCCCGGCAAGGGAAGCTTGCCGGGAAGATCAACTAAGAAGACAAGACCCCGGCGAGAGGAGCTCGCCGGGAGAAGCAACCAAGTGCCTCGCCGCGATGCACTTCGCGTCCCGGCAAGACCCGGCGAGCGACAAGCTTCCGGGAGGCGGCAAGACGTTTGCCGCAACAAGCCTCTACACCACACCGGCGCTCCAGCTCACCCGCTAACGTGTCACCACGGGACCTTCTCGGGCACGCGTGGCGAGTGGCTGTGCAGCCAGCAGTGCGCAGCGTCAAGCGGCGCTGACAAGCTACCACCATGGCGATCGGTGGCACACCTGACGGTCACTTTTTCTGTACTGTTTGGGTGACTTAGATAGGCATTTAATGCCTTTGTCCCCTGCCGTCAGAGTTAGGTATAGACCACTGTAGTAAACATTTGCATTAGCCCACTCTTTTTCCATTTTTGCCCCCACCTACCTTGCCACCTGTTGGTGACCCCTTCCACGTATAAAAGGAGGCCCGGGTGCAACGTAGAGAGGGTTCGGAAAATTCGAAGGTTCGGTTCGGCTCCTTCGTTAGACACAACGCAAAATCGCTTGGTCTGGTAGCTCTCGAGCTCCCAAGCAAGAAGCAATACAACCACAAAGCAGCAGTAGGAGTGTTATCTCTCCGGAGAGCTCCGAAGCTGGGTAAACCGCTCGTGTGCTTCGCCTCGATCTGCTCTTCGTGCAATCTCCGCCCGCTTACCGTACCGAAAAGGGGCTTCGGTCCCATAGGTGTCCGTGGTGATCAGCCTGCCACGACATCTTTGGCGCGCCAGGTAGGGGGCGTCGAGGTTGTGTGAACCTGATCCGGCGTTCGCACGAGCTGCATCGTCATCAACATCTTCATCAACATGCCACCGAAGAAGAAGGCTTCGGAGGTGGTTGCTCCGTCCGCGTCGAACCCACCGCCACCGGAGCCAGAAGGCGGTGGGATAGGCGCCGGCGGAGGAATGGACGTCGACGGAGGATCCCAAGTTGCTGCCAAGCCCAAGGACAAGGCGGCGCAAACCTCGACGACTGGACAAGCCCCGCACTCGTCTCAGGAGGCGCGGGACCGGCAGCGTCATGGCACTCATGGTGCCATGCGTGTGCTAAATCCAACTCAAGCTGGTGGATCCCGGGACGTTCAAGACCCACTTGCGCGTCCGCAAGCTGGCGCAAGCGCCGTGCAGTCGTTTGGGCGGGATACTGCTCCTCCTAACGCTGTTAGGAGTTCGAGCACGTCCCGTTCCTCGCACCGTTCGCCGCTGCCGCCGTCCACTCCAGCAGAAGCTTTGGCGCAAGCTCAGTTGCTCCTTGATTTCCCTCCTGCGTCGGACAAGATCGACGAATGGAGGGCCACTATCCATAGTCCCATCGGCTTCGCCAACGGCGACACTCCGCGGCAACCAAGCACTTCGCAGCCGTGCCAAGTCCGCCAAGCGCAAGCCGACGATGACGGAACTGGTGGGGGTGTGCTCACCGTGCACTCTCCACCGCCAAGGCCAAGATCGCCAGCTCGCCGGGCCAACCTTGACGGCGACTCCACTGCATCGTCGGACCCGCGAACTCGGCGGGATCAGCGCCAAGTCCTTCAAGAATGCCGGCAAGAGGACGCTCGTACCCACATCGAGCGTCGGAGGGAAGCGCGGCATCAATCAGACCAGCGCGCTGGGCCCACTGTTGACATGCACGCGCCCGGAGAGCCAGGTGACTTGCCGTACACGGTAGGTTGCCCTGCGTTCACTCGTGAGCTGCGGCGAGTCCAGTGGCCCAGTTCCAAGAACTTCAAGCCCGACGTACCCGAGAAGTACGACGGCAAGTCACATCCGTCGGAGTTTCTCAGCATCTACACCATCGCGGTGCAAGCTGCTGGGGGGCGAGACGAGAAGATTCTTGCCAACTACTTCCCGTTGGTACTCAAGCCCAACGTCAGATCATGGCTCATGCACTTGCCGGAGAACTCCATATCTTCCTGGGCTGATTTGTGCCATCAGTTTGTCGGAGCCTTCACTGGCGGCCACAAACCCCATGGCCAAGAGAGTGATCTCCACATACTTGTCCAGAAGGAAGGAGAATCCCTGCGCAAGTACATACATAGGTTCAGCCGTGTGCACTACAACATCCCAGATATCCACCCCGCTGCGGTCATCAGCGCGTTCCATCAGAACGTGCAGAACCGTAGGATGCGGGAGGATATGGCGATGTGCAAGATCAAGGATGTCAGCGAGCTATATGCTCTGGCCGACAAGTGTGCACGCGCTGAAGAGGGAAGAAGAATTCCCAGAGAGGCTGTTGGGACAGTAGAATCCGACAGCGAGGAAGCCGCCCCGGCAAAGAGAAACCGGCGGCGGGACAACAAGAAAAACAAAGGAAAAGATGTAGCAGTTGTTGAGAAGTACGGCAATGGAGGCGCAGCCAAGACAGCCCCAGCTGGTGTTTCCGGCAAGGAGACTGCCGCATGCACCAACTGCCAAGCGGTGGCGGCCGCCGACAAGCAGGACGGCACCAACAAGCAATACTGCAAGATCCACCGCACCAAGGGCCACGATCTCCAGAGTTGCAAAAAGGTTGAGCAGCTCGTTGAGCTCCAGAAAGCTGAATACGAGCGGCGCGACAAGGAGAAAGCTGCCCAAGGAGGTGATGGTGGATCCGGCAAGAAACGTCCCGGCCGGGGAGGACGCCGCGACAAGGTCAAGCAGCGGCAAGGAGACAGACCTCCCCGGGGCCGCGACAACGATGAAGAAGAAGACGAAGATGAGGATATGGATGAGGATGAGACCAGTGAGCAAGAATTTCAGAAGGCCACAGAGGTTCTATGCGTTGACGGAGGTGCTTCTCTTCATACTTCGCACCGCCAACTCAAACAGTGGGCGCGAGAAGTTAATGCAGCAGAACCATCCATAGATTCGCGCAAACCTCTGAAATGGTCCAGCACGCCTATCATCTTTGACATTGAGGATCACCCTGATCGCACAACTGCGGTCGGGTGTTTGCCGATGTTGGTATCACCAACCATCCGCAACCTCAAAGTCACTAAGATGTTAGTTGACGGCGGGGCCGGCCTGAACCTGATATCTTCAGCCGTACTCCATAAGCTTCAAATCCCTGACAGCGAGCTCGAAGAAACTGGCACTTTCCAAGGAATCAATCCGGGAAGGAGCAAGCCGAAGGGGAAGATCACGTTGCCGGTCACATTTGGCAGCGAGTTGAATTACAGAACTGAGAGGGTCACGTTCGACGTAGCAGATTTCCCATTGCCATACAATGGGATACTTGGCCGTCCAGCGCTTGCCAAGTTCATGGCAGCCTCTCATCACACTTACAACATACTCAAGATGCCCGGTCCGATAAGCGTCATTTCTGTCCATGGCGACAAGAAAGATGCTCTCATCTGTGCCGACAAGATTTACCGGGACGCAGCAGCCGCAGCAGACCGTGCCACACTTGCCACTGAAGCTCCCGGAGGAAAGAAGAAGACCAAGTCCGGCAAGTGCTCTGATGCTCACTCCGGCAAGCGCACCTCTTAGGAGTGTTGCGCTACTGTTGAGGACGCACCATCAAGCTCCACCGGCAAGCGTACCAAGAACATGTCAGCTCCACCGCAGACCAAGAAGGTGCCCGCCAAGGAGGACGGCACTGGTGGTACCTTTACCATCAGTGCACCCTAGACCCTAAATAGGAAAGCGCGCTTGTTGCTTTCCTGCGGGCGAATGTGGACGTGTTTGCATGGCAACCGTCTGACATCCCCGGTGTTCCCAGGGAAGTAATTGAGCACCACCTAGCTGTCTGTCCTCACGCGCGGCCCGTCAAGCAGAAAGTTAGGAAGCAAGCAGTGGAGCGTCGAGAATTCATAGCAGAAGAGATCAAGAAGTTGGAAGCAGCAGGCCTTGTCAGAGGAGTACTCCATCCCACGTGGTTGGCCAATCCAGTTGTCGTGCGCAAAGCAAATGGGAAATGGAGGCTTTGTATAGACTTTACCGATGTCAATAAAGCTTGTCCCAAAGACCCATTTCCCTTGCCGCGCATTGACCAGATTGTTGAATCCACGGCTGGATGTGACCTACTCTCATTTCTTGATGCATATTCAGGATACCACCAGATTTTCATGGCAAAAGAGGATGAAGAGAAAACCACATTCATTACTCCATGTGGCACTTATTGTTTCATAAGAATGCCTTTCGGATTAAAGAATGCTGGTTCAACGTTTGCAAGGGTAGTTCATGAAGCTTTTGAGCCGCAGCTACACAGAAATGTGGAAGCATATATGGATGATATAGTGGTCAAAAGCAAAGATAAAGCAACTCTGATTCAAGACTTGGACGAGACCTTTGCAAATCTGTGCAGAATCAACCTCAAGTTGAACCCCGAGAAGTGTGTGTTTGGAGTCCCCTCCGGCAAGCTTCTCGGGTTCTTTGTTTCTCAGAGAGGAATAGAAGCCAATCCCGACAAGATCAAGGCCATCGAGCAGATTGAGGCCCCGAAGCGCGTCAAGGACGTAAGAAGACTTGCCGGTTGCGTGGCTGCTCTTAGCAGGTTTATCTCTAAGTCTGCTGAGCGCACCCTGCCGTTTTTCAAAATTTTGAAAAAGGCAGGTCCAGTGAAATGGACTCCGGAAGCGGAGGCTGCGCTGCAGGACTTAAAGGAATACCTGTCTTCCACTCCAATACTTGTCGCACCTAAGCCACAAGAGAAGTTGCTGCTGTACTTAGCGGCAACCAATCAAGTGGTTAGTGCTGCGTTAGTAGTGGAGAGGGAAGCAGATGAAGAACCCACTGTAACGCCCCGGATCCGATGCGCCAGGTGTCCGCCAGTTATTCGCCGTCCTTGCCATGTCATTTAATTGCGTGTTGCACTTTGCCATGTCATCATTTGCATTTTATCATGTCATCATGTGCATTTCTTTTTGCATACGTGTTCGTCTCTTGCATCCGAGCATTTTCCCCGTTGTCCGTTTTGCAATTCGGCACTCCTATGTCCTCCGGCGTTCCCCTTTAGCCTCTTCTCTTGTGCGGGTATTAAACTTTCTCGAAATGGCCCGAGGTTTGCCAAGCGGCCTTGGTATAGCACCGGTAGACCGCCTGTCAAGTTTCGTGCCATTTGGAGGTCCTTTGATACTCTAACGGTTAACCGGGTAACCGTGAAAGCCTCTTTTGTTGCAGCCCAACACCCCTTCCAAAGTGGCCCAAAACCCACCTAACTCCCCTCCATGCTGTTGGTCGTTCGATCACGATCGCGTGGCCGAAAACCGCTCCTCATTTGGACTCTCCTAGCTCCCTCTACCTACAAATATGTGCCTCCCGTCCAAATTCGCGGATGATTTCGCCCCTAACCCTAAAAATTCCCCTCTCCGCCGTCGGACGTGTCCGTCCGCGCCGGACACGTCCGCCGAACGCGTCACCCCGGCCAATGGGGTGCCGCCACGTCACCCGCGCCGCCACCCTCCACCACTCCCCACGCGCCACGTGGCACCCGCGCCCTCCCCGCCGCCGCGGCCCGCGGAGCCCATCCGAGGCCCGCGCGGGCCCGCGCCCTGCCGCAGCCGCCCGAG
>NC_041389.1:662896163-662903966 GCF_002162155.2 Triticum dicoccoides | reverse complement strand
CTGGCCGCGCCCGGCCCGGCGCCCCGCGTCGCCTCCCCGGCCTCCCCGAGCCCCTCCAGCGCCGCCCCGGCCTCCACCGGTGCCGGATCCGGCGAGGGAGCCCGGATCCGCCCGTCTCCGGCGACCCCGCCATCTCCGGCGTGCTTTTCCGGCGAGATCCGCCTCGCCTCGAAAACCGTGCAGACCCGAGGTTGACCCCGAAACTGCTAAGTCCCCAGTTTTTGTAATTTTCATGCCATATTCATCGCATCGCATCTCTGCATCCGTAGCTCCGTTGCGTGCGTATAATATGTCAAATTGTTCGTCTCGACGAGTAGATCATTTTGTTCCAGTGCATCATTTTCATTTGAGTTCATATTGATGCCCGAAATGCTGTTGGAAGAGTGCATGTTGATGTTAATCTGCTGAAACTGTTATAACTTGCTGTTTTATCATTTTTGCCATGATTGATGTGTGCATCCTATGAGTATGAGCTCTACATGAATGTTGAACTATGCCATGCCATCTTTCCACGGGTGTTAACCATGTATTTTTGTGAGTTGTGTGCTGAGTGTATCGACCTTGTTAAGTAGGGTAGTTGCCGTTGCTGTTTTCCTGATAGATTCTGTTATATTTTGTTGCTATGTTAACATGCTTCTAGTACTCATTCTATGCATAATCTGGAGATGCTCTATAAACATGTTTTGATATACATGTCATGCTCTATCCATTCATGCCCTTGGTTGCAATTATAGCTTGCTGTAGATTGTTCATATCTTGCTCCAAAGTTGCTTGAAAATATTGTTGTCAACCTGTTAACATTAAGTTCACTTGTTCCCATGTGTTTTCCTAGTGATCCATGCACCCTATGAACTTGCTCTTGCCATGCTTAGCTTCATAAACATGCCTTCTTACTGTTGGTTGCCTTGCCATGCCATGTATTGCTCTGTGGTGAGTGGTTCAAGCTCACGAACATGCCTACTTATTGTTGTTTCTGCCATGTATGAATCTGTAATATAAAATTGCCATGTTTACATGGGTGCCATCATATTTTCCGTGCCCTTTTGGCTGATGGTCAGTAAGGGTCTTTTGATCTATGCATTTAGTAGATTCATGCCATGCCTTTGTTTGTCATGATAAGTTCCTGTAACATGTTGTTTGCTTGCTCTAAACATTGCAACCTGATGTTATTTCTGCTTTAGTCTGAAACTGTTATTTTTTGCAATATCTCCATGTGTTTTGGAGCATGTTCTAGTGACTTCTGGAGATAGCTCAGTGTTCATGTTTTGTTATGCTTTATGTGTACTTCATGACCATGCCTTTTGTTATTATGTTGGGGTGCTGTAGCTTATTGTTTTGATGCTTGTAAGATGCCTAGTTGCTGTTATGGACAGATTGTTGCTATGACTTGTATAGTGTGCATGTGTTGAACCGTTGCTCCGTTTTGAGTGTGCTCTATATGAAACTTGCTTGTTTTTGCATGTAGCTTCATATTATCATGTTGCATCCTTGTTTTGGTGTGTTTGCTTGATGTTTGAGTGCATTTTGCATCAATGCCATGCTTAACTTGTTTTGCTCATATCTTCTAGACCGTAGCTCCGAATCTAATGAACTTTATATGTAACTTGACTAGAATTTCGTGTAGATTCTCTTGGTGCATCTTAACTTGCTGTTTAACAACTTGAACATAATGTTTATTCAGATCTGGACCAATTTCGAAATATGCATATGAGGACTTACCGGAATTGTTATATGTTGTTCCCGGCCTCATTTAAACTTGCCTTGATGTGTTGTTCTTGTTTGCATCTTCTCTTGCCATGAGTAGCTTCATGTAGCTTGGTCTTGCATCATGCTTGTTGTGCATCATGTCTTGTCCATGTGTGGTGTGTTTACCTATGTTGTGTGCTTCTTCTTGTTAGTTCCTGTTTCATTGCGATCGTGAGGTTTCGTTCGTCTACGGTTGGTTCGGCTTCATCCGTCCATCTTCTTCATGGACTCGTTCTTCTTCCTTGCGGGATTTCAGGCAAGATGACCGCTACCCTGGATCTCACTACTATCATTGCTATGCTAGTTGCTTCGTTCTATCGCTATGCTGCGCTACCTATTACCTGTTTATCAAGCCATCCCATATTGCCATGAACCCCTAACCTTTGACACCTTTCCTATACAAACCGTTTTCTGGCTATGTTACCGCTTTGCTCAGCCCTTCTTATAGCGTTGCTAGTTGCAGGTGAAGTTGAAGATTTCTCCATGGTGGACAGGGTTTATGTTGGGATATCACAATATCTCTTATATTATTAATGCATCTATATACTTGGTAAAGGATGGAAGGCTCGGCCTTATGCCTGGTGTTTTGTTCCACTCTTGCCGCCCTAGTTTCCGTCATACCGGTGTTATGTTCCCGGATTTTGCGTTCCTAACGCGGTCGGGTGATTTATGGGACCCCCCTGACAGTTCGCTTTGAATAAAACTTGTCCAGCAAGGCCCAACCTTGGTTTTACCATTTGCCTCACCACCACCTACCTTTTCCCTTGGGAGTAATTAACCCAAGGGTCATCCTTATTTAGCCCCCCCCGGGCCAGTGCTTGTCTAAGTGTTGGTCCGAACCGAGCCGCCTGCGGGGCCCCCTCGGGGCAACTCGAGGTCTGGTTTTACTCGTAGCCTGTCTCATCCGGTGTTGCCCTGAGAACGAGATATGTGCAGCTCCTATCGGGATTGTCGGCGCATCGGGCGGTCTTGCTGGTCTTGTTTTACCATTGTCGAAATGTCTTGATGTACCGGGATACCGAGTCTGATCGGAGTGTCTCGGGTGAAGGTCTATTCCTTCGATGATCACGAGAGCTTGTCATGGGCTAAGTTGGGACACCCCTGCAGGGTTTAAACTTTCGAGAGCCGTGCCCGCGGTTATGTGGCAGATGGGAATTTGTTAATGTCCGGTTGTAGATAACTTGACACTTGATCCGAATTAAAACGCATCAACCGCGTGTGTAGCCGTGATGGTCTCTTCTCGGCGGAGTCCGGGAAGTGAACACGGTTTCTGGGTTATGTTTGACGTAAGTAGGTGTTCAGGATCACCTCTTGATCATTGCTAGCTTCACGACCGTTCTGCTTGTTCTCTTCTCGCTCTTATTTGCGTATGTTAGCCACCATACTTGCTTAGTCGCTGCTGCAACCTCACCACTTTACCCCTTCCTTTCCCATTAAGCTTTGCTAGTCTTGATACCCATGGTAATGGGATTGCTGAGTCCTCGTGGCTCACCAGATACTTCCAAAACCAGTTTGCAGGTGCCTATGTTACCGAGCCGGTGACGCAACCAAGCTCAAGGAGGAGCTCGTTGAAGATCTTGCCCTTTGTGTTGTTTCGTTCTAGTTGATCAGTAGTGGAGCCCAGTTGGGGTCGATCGGAGACCTTTGTCACATTTGGGGTTCTTCTTTTATTTTGGTTCCGTAGTCGGACCTTGATTGTATCTGGATGATGTAATGTTTTATTCATGTAATTATGTGAAGTGGCGATTGTAAGCCAACTATGTATCTCTTTCCCTTATGTATTACATGGGTTGTGTGAAGATTACCTCACTTGCGACATTGCTTTCAATGCGGTTATGCCTCTAAGTCGTGCTTCGACACGTGGGAGATATAGCCGCATCGAGGGCGTTACAAGTTGGTAATCAGAGCCTTCCCCGACCTTAGGAGCCCCACTGCTTGATCTTTTTTAGCGGCCGAGTTGTGTCTAGAAAAATGTTTCGAGTCATTTAGGATTATATATATCGGAGAGTTAGGAATTCTTTTTACTCCTCAGTCCCTTCGTCGCTCTGGTAAGGCATCCTGACGTAGAGTTTTGACTCTTCTCTTCTCAAATTTCACTAATTTTTTTTTAGGATCACGCGGGTATCTTGGAATCGTTCTGATGGTTTTATGATGACAACATTGTCTTGGTGCCTCCCATCAGCAGGGGTTTAGTGGAGGTGTCCCGGGGAGTTGAGCTCTGAGGTGTTGTCGTCATAATTTTATCGTTGCAGTTCTGGAATACCTGAGTTTAGTACGCCGACATCGAAAATCTCTTTTATGCAGTTGTTGGTGAGATAACCCCGCTAACCCAGTACTGAGGTGAGTACGGGAGTATTGCCATGACTCGTATAACGGATGCTTTTCAAAGGTTGAGGTACATGATTTCCGAAGGTTTCTTGGTTATGTGTTGACGGATGGATACAGCTTGGATGTAGGTATTGTTAGTTTGGGTGAGATATATTGCTTCCCCTGTATCCCCAACACCAGATTGCATAACCGGAAAGTTTTGGGAGTTTTATAGGTGGGAATTCAAGTAGCTCCTAGAATATCTTTTCGACAGATGCATGATATGGGATTGGGTAAATCTCTATCATGTGTTTGTTCCGGCTTATTCTGCAAGCCAAATCCTTTGTTTTGTTTTATTTGTGGTATTCGAGTTGCTTCGAAGTCAAATGTTGAATCCATACCTTTTCCTAAACGGTGTTCTCATATTGCTATGTGAATACTAATCCTTCTTGATCATTGAGGTTGTCATGTTAATTCTTTTCCTACCGGCGTGCTTCTCTTCAAGTGGATCCGATCATTCTCCCCATCCGCAAGATCAAATCTAAGTTTTCTCAACGGTGTTTGTTTCATCCGTCCCAAGTTGCCTTTGTTTTTCCCCCACCCTCCCACCCTTTTTCTTCAAGGACACAGATTTATTAATCAAGTATCCATTTATTCATGTGAAGTCTCTTCATTCTTTTCAATCAATGTTCTTATTCGGTGATTTCCCATGAATATGCTCAACAGCTTCAAGTTCATCATCCTTCATTGTTGTCTCTTCTCCGGTGGATCCTATTCAAGCTTTCGATATTCATCATATTCCTTTCCTCATTTCTAATGCTTACTCATACCGATGCACCTCTTAATCATTCACTTCTTCCTATTCATTTGTTCTGGAGTGCTGAAGATATCTCACAAGACTTGTGTTTCCATTCTCAATCCCTTCAAGATATTTCGAGGTTGTTATCTCATTCAAGCCATTTAATTCAACCGGTGCAATCTCTCTTTAAATCATTTTCAACGGTTTTTTCTTTTGAGTGGGCCCTAACCCACAGGTCTTTTCCCAGGATCTTACCTGACTCTTCTAATTATTCCGGAGTTATTCTTAAATTCTTTTCCAAGATTGGTGTAAGAATGAATTTTCATCAGTCACATGCCTTCTCCAAGATCTTTCAAATTATTTTTCATTGTTGGCTCAACAACCTTGTTTTTTTTCATTCTCCCGGAGTATCTCATACAATTCATGGTGGTGTTTCTCCTCGTCATTCTCAGCTTTGAAGACCGAAGAAGAGTTCCTCTTAAATCCTTACCTGTTCTTCCAAAGATGCGTGGTTCTAGCTTGATGCCATCCTCTCATAATTGTTTTTGATTGTTCATTCCGGAGCATTTCACGAGTTGTTTCCGTTTCTTTCCTCCGAAGGCCATCATGTCATAATTCTTCATTCTCAGCGTGTAGCTATCATTCTCCAAATCTTAAAGGTGCATCGTTCAAGTTTACTCTAGTCAGCTCAGGATCTCTTTGTTCTCTTGTATCTAAATCCCTTCAAGTATCTTCATTCATTTTCCAATTCTTCTCGGTGAATTGTGCCTTTGCTACGTTCTTTTTCAATTCTTACGGTGGCTCGTTCAAGATTTCACCTCTTTCGTTATCATTTAATTCATTCATTCTTTCCAATTCTACCGGTGGTTCGTTGAAGACCTTCTCAAGTTTTGATATATCTCTTTTAATCCTTTCTACGGGAATAAGTAGTATGCCAAATCCGTTGCTTGTCATCAATTTAATTGATGAGGGATAAGCATAACATAATTCTTATTCTTGTTCATCTAAGTGACTAATTCTTTATTCCGGAGGCCCTTAAAATTCTCGGTTTCATTTGATTCATCTTCTATTTTTCCCGGAGTTCCAAGCTCTAATTATCTCGTCGCGAGGCTCCATCTAAATCATCGCAAGGCTTCACCTTGTGTTTTCAACTTCTCTTTCTTTGTATCATCCTTTTATTACCGGAGTTCTTCATGGAGACTCTACATGACGGTTCGTCAAGGATTCCTTTCATTCTCGATTTGTTCTTCAAGTTTTCTCTTGAAGTTATGATCCGCCAAGCTATACTCAAAATTAAACAGGGTGCCCAACACTTGTTTTGTTTTGAGAAGCTCAAGTATTCTTCATCTTGCATTCCAAACTGCAATTCTTCTCCATTATCTTTTGAGGTGGTGTTATGTCATTCTTGACAATTCCCTTCGTGCTTCATGATTCACATGTTGTCAAGAATGAGGTATTTTAAATCCATCAATCTCTTCCTTCAAGTTATCTAGGTATATATTTCACCTAAAGCCTTTCCTAAGGAATGTTGCTATTTGTGGTGTTTATCTATGATCCAAGTTGTCTCTCTATCACCTCGGTGGAAGAAGTTTTTCATCTCTTTGGTGCTCTCAATCAAATCAATGATTTCCATTAGTGGCCAGTTGTCACCCATAATTTTTAGATGTGTTCCATAAGCCCACAACAAACTTGTGTTTTTCGTTGTTGATTTTCCAACAACTCCGTTCTATTCTTCTTTGCAAGGATGCGTTCCAAGTTCATTTCTGGCAGAAGATTTCATTTTCTTCTCCGTCCCTTTTATCCCAACAATCTAGCTTCTATTCTTTCGTTCCGGAGGCATTGTATTGTTGATTTCATCAAGTATCTTCCCATCTTCTCAAGTTCATGTTCTATTCCTTCCATGTTCAATCGGAGTGCTGCCCGAATTCTTCCTCTCCCATCTTGTTTTAACCGTAGTGGTTTTGAATTCTATCTTGTCCATTAAACTCTCGATTCATGTCTTTGCAACCTTCAAGTCCTCGTAATATTCCTTGTTCCTCTTGTCCAACGGATTGTTTGCAATCTCGTTCATCTCTGTTGTACTCTTTATTTTAAATTGCTCAACCTCACAAGGTTCATGGTTTCACTCGTTCGTCAAAGAAGCAACTTAGTTTTACCTCTTCCTCTTCCGTTTTCCCTCCGGTGCCATTCTAGATCTCGGGACGAGATCCTCTCGTAGTGGTGGAGTGTTGTAACGCCCCGGATCCGATGCGCCAGGTTTCCGCCAGTTATTCGCCGTCCTTGCCATGTCATTTGCTTGCGTGTTGCACTTTGCCATGTCATCATTTGCATTTTATCATGTCATCATGTGCATTTCTTTTTGCATACGTGTTCGTCTCTTGCATCCGAGCATTTTCCCAGTTGTCCGTTTTGCAATCCGGCACTCCTATGTCCTCCGGCGTTCCCCTTTAGCCTCTTCTCTTCTGCGGGTATTAAACTTTCTCGAAATGGCCCGAGGTTTGCCAAGCGGCCTTGGTATAGCACCGGTAGACCGCCTGTCAAGTTTCGTGCCATTTGGAGGTCGTTTGATACTCCAACGGTTAACCGGGTAACCGTGAAAGCCTCTTTTGTTGCAGCCCAACACCCCTTCCAAAGTGGCCCAAAACCCACCTAACTCCCCTCCATGCTCTTGGTCGTTCGATCACGATCGCGTGGCCGAAAACCGCTCCTCATTTGGACTCTCCTAGCTCCCTCTACCTACAAATATGTGCCTCCCGTCCAAATTCGCGGATGATTTCGCCCCTAACCCTAAAAATTCCCCTCTCCGCCGTCGGACGTGTCCGTCCGCGCCGGACACGTCCGCCGAACGCGTCACCCCGGCCAATGGGGTGCCGCCACGTCACCCGCGCGGCCGCCCTCCACCACTCCCCACGCGCCACGTGGCACCCGCGCCCTCCCCGCCGCCGCGGCCC
>NC_041389.1:662876792-662895757 GCF_002162155.2 Triticum dicoccoides | reverse complement strand
GCCCGGCGCCCCGCGTCGCCTCCCCGGCCTCCCCGAGCCCCTCCAGCGCCGCCCCGGCCTCCGCCGGTGCCGGATCCGGTGAGGGAGCCCGAATCCGCCCGTCTCCGGTGACCCCGCCATCTCCGACGTGCTTTTCCGGCGAGATCCGCCTCGCCTCGAAAACCGTGCAGACCCGAGGTTGAGCACGAAACTGCTAAGTCCCCAGTTTTTGTAATTTTCATGCCATATTCATCGCATCGCATCTCTGCATCCGTAGCTCCGTTGCGTGCGTATAATATGTCAAATTGTTCGGCTCGACGAGTAGATCATTTCGTTCCATTGCATCATTTTCATTTGAGTTCATATTGATGCCCGAAATGCTGTTGGAAGAGTGCATGTTGATGTTAATCTGCTGAAACTGTTATAACTTGCTGTTTTATCATTTTTGCCATGATTGATGTGTGCATCCTATGAGTATGAGGTCTACATGAATGTTGAACTATGCCATGCCATCTTTCCACGGGTGTTAACCATGTATTTTTGTGAGTTGTGTGCTGAGTGTATCGACCTTGTTAAGTAGGGTAGTTGCCGTTGCTGTTTTCCTGATAGATTCTGTTATATTTTGTTGCTATGTTAACATGCTTCTAGTAATCATTCTATGCATAATCTGGAGATGCTCTATAAACATGTTTTGATATACATGTCATGATCTATCCATTAATGCCCTTGGTTGCAATTATAGCTTGCTGTAGATTGTTCATATCTTGCTCCAAAGTTGCTTGAAAATATTGTTGTCAACCTGTTAACATTAAGTTCACTTGTTACCATGTGTTTTCCTAGTGATCCATGCACCCTATGAACTTGCTCTTGCCATGCTTAGCTTCATAAACATGCCTTCTTACTGTTGGTTGCCTTGCCATGCCATGTATTGCTCTGTGGTGAGTGGTTCAAGCTCACGAACATGCCTACTTATTGTTGTTTCTGCCATGTATGAATCTGTAATATAAAATTGCCATGTTTACATGGGTGCCATCATATTTTCCGTGCCCTTTTGGCTCATGGTCAGTAAGGGTCTTTTGATCTATGCATTTAGTAGATTCATGCCATGCCTTTGTTTGTCATGATAAGTTCCTGTAACATGTTGTTTGCTTGCTCTAAACATTGCAACCTGATGTTATTTCTGCTTTAGTCTGAAACTGTTATTTTTTGCAATATCTCCATGTGTTTTGGAGCATGTTCTAGTGACTTCTGGAGATAGCTCAGTGTTCATGTTTTGTTATGCTTTATGTGTACTTCATGACCATGCCTTTTGTTATTATGTTGGGGTGCTGTAGCTTAATGTTTTGATGCTTGTAAGATGCCTAGTTGCTGTTATGGACAGATTGTTGCTATGACTTGTATAGTGTGCATGTCTTGAACCGTTGCTCCGTTTTGAGTGTGCTCTATATGAAACTTGCTTGTTTTTGCATGTAGCTTCATATTATCATGTTGCATCCTTGTTTTGGTGTGTTTGCTTGATGTTGGAGTGCATTTTGCATCAATGCCATGCTTAACTTGTTTTGCTCATATCTTCTAGACCGTAGCTCCGAATCTAATGAACTTTATATGTAACTTGACTAGAATTTCGTGTAGATTCTCTTGGTGCATCTTAACTTGCTGTTTAACAACTTGAACATAATGTTTATTCAGATCTGGACCAATTTCGAAATATGCATATGAGGACTTACCGGAATTGTTATATGTTGTTCCCGGCCTCATTTAAACTTGCCTTGATGTGTTGTTCTTGTTTGCATCTTCTCTTGCCATGAGTAGCTTCATGTAGCTTGGTCTTGCATCATGCTTGTTGTGCATCATGTCTTGTCCATGTGTGGTGTGTTTACCTATGTTGTGTGCTTCTTCTTGTTAGTTCCTGTTTCGTTGCGATCGTGAGGTTTCGTTCGTCTACGGTTGGTTCGGCTTCATCCGTCCATCTTCTTCATGGACTCGTTCTTCTTCCTTGCGGGATTTCAGGCAAGATGACCGCTACCCTGGATCTCACTACTATCATTGCTATGCTAGTTGCTTCGTTCTATCGCTATGCTGCGCTACCTATTACATGTTTATCAAGCCATCCCATATTGCCATGAACCCCTAACCTTTGACACCTTTCCTATACAAACCGTTTTCTGGCTATGTTACCGCTTTGCTCAGCCCTTCTTATAGCGTTGCTAGTTGCAGGTGAAGTTGAAGATTTCTCCATGGTGGACAGGGTTTATGTTGGGATATCACAATATCTCTTATATTATTAATGCATCTATATACTTGGTAAAGGGTGGAAGGCTCGGCCTTATGCCTGGTGTTTTGTTCCACTCTTGCTGCCCTAGTTTCCGTCATACCGGTGTTATGTTCCCGGATTTTGCGTTCCTAACGCGGTCGGGTGATTTATGGGACCCCCCTGACAGTTTGCTTTGAATAAAACTTGTCCAGCAAGGCCCAACCTTGGTTTTACCATTTGCCTCACCACCACCTACCTTTTCCCTTGGGAGTAATTAACCCAAGGGTCATCCTTATTTAGCCCCCCCCGGGCCAGTGCTTGTCTAAGTGTTGGTCCGAACTGAGCCGCCTGCGGGGCCCCCTCGGGGCAACTCGAGGTCTGGTTTTACTCGTAGCCTGTCTCATCCGGTGTTGCCCTGAGAACGAGATATGTGCAGCTCCTATCGGGATTGTCGGCGCATCGGGCGGTCTTGCTGGTCTTGTTTTACCATTGTCGAAATGTCTTGATGTACCGGGATACCGAGTCTGATCGGAGTGTCTCGGGTGAAGGTCTATTCCTTCGATGATCGCGAGAGCTTGTCATGGGCTAAGTTGGGACACCCCTGCAGGGTTTAAACTTTCGAGAGCCGTGCCCGCGGTTATGTGGCAGATGGGAATTTGTTAATGTCCGGTTGTAGATAACTTGACACTTGATCCAAATTAAAACGCATCAACCGCGTGTGTAGCCGTGATGGTCTCTTCTCGGCGGAGTCCGGGAAGTGAACACGGTTTCTGGGTTATGTTTGACGTAAGTAGGTGTTCAGGATCACCTCTTGATCATTGCTAGCTTCACGACCGTTCCGCTTGTTCTCTTCTCGCTCTTATTTGCGTATGTTAGCCACCATACTTGCTTAGTCGCTGCTGCAACCTCACCACTTTACCCCTTCCTTTCCCATTAAGCTTTGCTAGTCTTGATACCCATGGTAATGGGATTGCTGAGTCCTCGTGGCTCACCAGATACTTCCAAAACCAGTTTGCAGGTGCCTATGTTACCGAGCCGGTGACGCAACCAAGCTCAAGGAGGAGCTCGTTGAAGATCTTGCCCTTTGTGTTGTTTCGTTCTAGTTGATCAGTAGTGGAGCCCAGTTGGGGTCGATCGGAGACCTTTGTCGCATTTGGGGTTCTTCTTTTATTTTGGTTCCGTAGTCGGACCTTGATTGTATCTGGATGATGTAATGCTTTATTCATGTAATTGTGTGAAGTGGCGATTGTAAGCCAACTATGTATCTCTTTCCCTTATGTATTACATGGGTTGTGTGAAGATTACCTCACTTGCGACATTGCTTTCAATGCGGTTATGCCTCTAAGTCGTGCTTCGACATGTGGGAGATATAGCCGCATCGAGGGCGTTACACCCACAACCACGGCAAGCGCGTCTGGCGACAAGCAGGGGGCTTCACCGGCCAGCTCTGGTCCCGACAAGCAAGAAGTGCAAAAGAAAATGGTGCAGCGCCCAGTTTACTTTGTCAGTTCCCTTCTACAGGGGGCTAGATCAAGGTATTCTGGCATGCAGAAGTTACTTTTCGGCCTCCTCATGGCCTCAAGAAAGCTGCGCCATTACTTCCAAGAACATGAAATCACAGTTGTCACTCACTTTCCGTTGAAGAGGATATTGCAAAATCCAGAAGCAACAGGCAGGATTGTCGAGTGGGCACTGGAATTGTCAAGCTTTGGTCTCAAAGTTGAGAGTACCTCAACTATCCAGAGCAGAGCCTTGGCAGAATTCATAGCAGAATGGACACCAACACCAGATGAAGAAACCCCAGAGACAAGCATTCCCGTCAAAGAAGCGAATAAGGAGTGGCTGATGTACTTTGACGGTGCTTTCTCGCTGCAAGGCGCCGGTGCTGGCGTGCTGCTCATGGCACCAACCGGAGAGCATCTCAAGTACGTGGTCCAGATGCACTTTCCTAGGGAGCAAGCAACGAACAATACTGCAGAGTATGAGGGTTTGCTTGCCGGCCTCAGGATTGCAGCAGAGCTTGGGATCAAAAAGCTTATTATCAGGGGTGATTCACAGCTTGTGGTCCGGCAAGTGAATAAATATTACCCGAGTCCGTTGATGGAGGCCTATATTGATGAAGTGAGGAAACTAGAAGAGCACTTTGACGGCCTGCAAATGGAGCACGTTCCCAGAGCCGAGAACGACATTGCAGACGGCTTGTCAAAGTGTGCCGCACATAAGCTACCTGTGGAACCAGGGATCTTTGTGCTCAAGTTGACTCAACCAACTGTGACACCATCAACTGGACAGAACAAGAAGAGAAAGTTGGTCTCCGGTGATTACCTTCCGGCAGAGCTACCTGAAGCCGCCGCCAAGAAAGTCCCCAAGATCAACGACAAGAGTGCTGAGGAGTAGTCTGCTCCGGCGAACCTCAGGTCTCGTTCCGTTGAAGCAAACGCTCCCGACAAGTCTTGTTCCGGCAAGCTTGCCGGGGATCATCAAGCTCCGGCAGAATCCCAAGTTCTTGCCGTTGAAGCGGATGTTTCCACAGCAGCAGAAGTGCCTTTAGTCCTTGTTGTCGAGCCACAAGCTCCAGCATGGGCGCAGCAAATCGTCCGTTTCCTTCAAACAGGAGAACTTCCCGAAGAGCAAGAAGAAGCGGAAAGAGTAGCCCGACAGTCAAGTATGTATCAGTTTGTTGACAACACACTATGCAGAAGAAGGCTCAACGGTGTGAAATTGAAGTGTATTCCCCGGGAAGATGGACAGAAGCTGTTGGCAGAGATACATGGAGGCATATGTGGTCACCACATTGGCGCAAGAGCCCTTGCTGGCAAAGCTTTCCGGCAAGGCTTCTTTTGGCCGACAGCCCTCCAGGATGCGACTGCACAAGTAACCAAGTGTGAAGCGTGCTAGTTCCATTCCAAGCAGATACACCAACCAGCTGAAGCTCTCCAGACGATCCCTTTATCCTGGCCATTTTCGGTCTGGGGGCTCGATATCCTCGGCCCCTTTCCCCGAGCAATCGGGGGCTTTGAGTACTTGTACGTTGCTATCGACAAGTTCACAAAGTGGCCGGAAGTGGAAGCAGTGAGGAAGGTGACAGCACAGTCAGCAGTCAAGTTCTTCAGGTCAATTGTTTGCCGCTTCGGGATCCCCAACAGGATCATCACCGACAACGGCACCCAATTCACGAGCCGCAACTTCATGCAGTACGTCCAAGACCTTGGCGCCAAGGTCTGCTTCGCTTCTGTTGCTCACCCGAGAAGCAACGGTCAAGCGGAGAGGGCAAATGCTGAAGTGCTGCGTGGGCTCAAGACCAGAACTTTTGACAGGCTGCACAAGTGCGGAAGAAACTGGATCGAGGAGTTGCCGGTGGTTCTTTGGTCGATCAGAACGACGCCAAATTGAGCTACTGGCAGACACCCTTTGCTCTAGTCTATGGAGCAGAGGCAGTTCTCCCCACGGAACTCGTATACGGATCGCCTCGAGTGCTCGCTTACGATGAGCTTGAGCAAGAGCAGCTGCGGCAAGATGACGCGCTGCTCATTGAGGAGGATCGTCTTCAGGCTGTTGTGCGAGCTGCTCGCTACCAGCAAGCTCTGCGCCGCTACCATAGCCGCAGAGTTAAGGCCAGAAGTTTCGAGGAAGGCGACCTTGTTCTTCGGCGCGTTCATTCCGCCAAGAATTCAAACAAGTTGACGCCGAAGTGGGAAGGCCCTTATCAGGTGAAACGAGTCACTAGGCCCGGCGCTGTCCGCCTTGAGACCGAAGATGGCAATCCGGTGAGCAACTCCTGGAATATTGAACATCTTCGTAAGTTTTACCCGTAGGGCGCGGTTGTCGGAACCTGTTCCGGCAACCACGTTTTGTACAAGTCTTGCCGTAGTTGCATGTAATCCTTTGTACAAAGCCGGAGGCAGATCCCGCGCGTAAATAAAGCTCATGTGCTCAGCACACTCCTGTTAGCTACATGCCTTATATATATATATATATATATATATATATATATATATATATATATATATATATATATTATGCATGCACTGTCTAACATTTCGTGCAGCACTCGACTCCGGTAAGCAATAACGAGCCTTAAGGCTCTATATCATTATTTTCTCTTCTTTCTTCTCGAAGAAAGGGTTCCCTCGCACACAAGTTTGTCGAGGGGGGGAGGAGGAGATAAAGATGGCGGCCAGGCGTCATTCAAAAGAAGTGTTGCCTTGCCGGAGAGCAAATCACAGAAAAGCTAAGTTGCCAAAGCCTGAGCATCTAGCTTTCAAATGTTTTTGTGTTATCTTCCTTGAATGATCCGCACTTTGCATGAAAAACCTGTGCGCAAAGGAACCTGCTCACAACTAATCGCACCCTTATTTTGTTTCGAGTCCGCTCAACAACTTAAGCGAGTTGCGGCTGGTTGCGGCAAGGTTACTTGCCGGATGCGGTACTGCACAAGTTGCCGATGTTCCGCACTCGGCACTTGCGGTTAAGGTACCTGCCCGGCAAGCTTTCCTAAAAGCGTAGGGTCAAAGCATACAAAGGAAGAATCAAGTAAAGGGAGTAACATAGCAGTAGATATTTGAGACAAAGTTATAGTACACAAATAAATTGTCACAATTCTAATGGACTGTTCCTGTGACCTGATCAACAGCGGCAAAAGAAAAAGAAAATGGACGGCCTAATCTACACGATCGCCGTCAATCCGCTTGATGCCGGCAACCTTGTCCACAATGGGTGCGACAAGGGCTTTGAGCGGCTCCACATCCACATCAGGCGGCAGGCTTCTGAGGACCTTCTTGAAGTCGACGTCTGGGTGGCGATAAGCCACCTTCACCAACACCTTCTGGAGGGCTCCTGCGCAGACGTCGCGTGACTCGTCGGCCAGTTGCTTGGGGATCTGCTCCTGAAGTTTCTGAAGCGCCGTCGCCACGCCCTTGAAGAACAAAGTGAGCTTGGTGCTGGGAGGAAGGTCATCATTAGTGGAATATCCGAAATCTCCCAGCCCCAGATTCGCCAGCTCCTCGTCGATGGTTGCGGCAATGTCAACAAGCCCCTCCGTCCAAAGGAGCACATTGTCCGTGAAGACATTTTGAGTCTCTGCAGCCCTCTTCAGCAGAGCGTCATTATCCTTGGCCGCCTTGATCAAAGTTGCCTCCCGATTGCTGGCCTCCTCCAGTGACTGGGTCAAAGTGGCCAACTTCAGATTGAGGTCAGCAGTGGAGTCCTTGGCGTCATTCAGCTCCTTGATCCTCTCAGCAAGGCTAACTTGCAGCTCACCAAGGGTGTGGGCGTCCTTTTCACGCTCGCGCTTGAGCGTGGCAACCTCTTCGTCCTTTGCCCGGAGGCTGGTCTCCAGCTGCGCCACCCTTGTTTCCAATTCCTTCTTGGCAGCCTCAGCAGATGCAGCAGCATCTTTCGCTTCCATAAGGGCTCCGCCAAGTGACTGTTCTCGCGCGGCAAGTTCCTCATCATAACTGTCGAGGTTGACTTTCTGCTGCGTCAACTCTCCTTCCCTGGTACCTAGCTCCTCGCCGGCAAGCCTTTGCTTCTCATCAACCTCGGCCTTTTCGAGGATGAAGGCTTTCCGCGCCTCGTCAAGCTGCATCCTATCCTCTGCAATTGACTGGAGGGCCTCTTGGTTGCGGTTTCGGAGCTCCTCAGCATGCTTTTCTATGTCCACGCTCGCCCGCGCGACAAGTGCCTCCCGGGACTCCAACTTCGCTTGCTGGGCGCGGTAGAGGGACATAAGCTTCCGCAGCAACTTCTCCTCTTTGGATGCGTCGCTGTTCCGGCTTGGCACATCCACCAGTGCCAGCCCGGCAGAGGCGAGCACCTCTCCGTCAAATGTCTCTCCCTCCACCGGTGCCCTGGAGCTTGATGCCCAGGGGAGCCTGATGAAGATACCATCGCCGGCCTTCAGATAGGCGCCGGGCTGGGGCTCCTCAGAGCCCGATGCTGCAGCAGAGGCGGAGGGATCGACGTTCGGTGCAGCTCTAGACGCTCCTGCGGCCCTAGGGTCGTCAGTACGATCGCCGGTTTCCTCACCGGCCCCTGCAGCGTCTGCCTTGGCGGCCTCTTCAGCGGCAGGATCGGCGATGCCAGCCGCTTCATCAGTGGTGGCGGCGTCATCTGTGTTGCCGTGCGCTCTTTCTTCGCCGGCAACATCCATCTCCATGGGCTCTACGTCAGAAGGATCTAGCGACCAAAAAAAGGGAGAAGAGTCAAGCAAAAATCCAAGAGATTCAACGGAAGAAGAATACAAGGGAAGCTCCCGGGCAAAAATCACCTGCGTTGGGCTCCATGGTTACGGTCTCCTCCGTCGGAGGATCGTCAATGTTGCCCCTTGCCGGAGATGGATCCCTTGCCGGGGATGGATCCCTTGTCGGAGATGACCTCCTCGCCGGGGAGTGTTCCCCTATCGGAGAGGCCTCCTTTGGCGGAGTAGTTGCAGTAGGTGGCACATCAGTGGTTGCTCCCGAAGACTCCTGATGAGACTGCTCTGCTCCTGCGCAAGTCAAAGATCAAGGCATCAGTAAATAAAGAGCACCCATGCGCGCCAAAGCAGCGAAAGGGTACTTACGCTGGGGGCTGCTCTGAGGCAAGATTGCCGGATCCGGTATGGCCGGCTCAGTCACGTCTCCCGTTGCCACGAGAGGATCATCAGCGATGTTGATCGCCAGGGTTTTGGCTCTCTTCGCCGCCCTCTCAGCCAGTGTCCTGAAAGGCACGGGTTCAGAGCAAAAACATATCAGAAGCAAGATAAAGACAACAAAGATTAGAGATGTACAAGAATAACGAGGGAGCTTACTCTTCTCCCTCCTCCTCCTCGTCGGAGCTAAGCGCGGAAAGATCGAAGTCCGGCACGGCGCGGCGAGGTGGAGAAGGCTCCCTTGGCCTCTTGGCGGGGATGACGGTGGCAGCTTGGGACGTCCCGGCCCCGGTTGCCGCCGTGGTGCGTGAAGTGGTTGGAGCAGCAGCGGCGGTCCGAGAAGACCCCGCTCCGGCTGACGTGGCTACGCGGTGCATCTCCGCGGCAACTTTGCTTGCCGCGGCTGGGCGTGCCGCGCGGCGCGATGGCTGTCGTCTCGCAGGCCGCTCCGCTCCGTTCCCGGCCCTACGGGTACGTCTTCTCGGCAGCACCGGGGGCTGTGCCGTTGGCGGCACTAGCGGCCGCACTGGGGGCTGCGCCGAAGTTTCCGCCTGCGAGGTGCTTGACGACGGTCGATCACCTGTACCTCCGGCGGGTTCGCCGGATTCAACCTCTGGTCCGGCAGGCTCCTCTTCACCGGCAAGCCTCTCGGCAAGGTCCTCTTGATCGGCAAGGCTTGCCGCCGCGGCCGCCTCTGCCTCAGCCACCGTAAACCCGAATTGGCCTGCGGCTTCAGCTGCCGCGGCCTCCTCCGCCCTGCTGGCGATGTACCTCACCTCGTCTTCGGTGGTGGCGCGGGTGAGCCACTTCTGCTCGTCGGAGCGGACTGCAGTCTCGGACAAGTTGTCAAAGAAATCTTGCACAACGACGTCTTCGGGCTCTTTCCAAGTTGGAATAAGGCCGTGCGAGTCGCACAAGGGCATCATAGCACAGTTGTTATCCCGTTTGGAGCTGTTGCACAATGGGACGACCCCGTGCGGCAGCTTAAACCATTCGGGACGATCAGGATCGTGCTTGAAAGCTCCCTAAGCATTCCGTCAAGCTCCAAAACAGTAAAGTTGAAGTTCAAGCCTGGTCGCAACCTCATAATATCTGCTGGGCCTCCAAACTCCCAGGCAGGTCTACCCCTCTCCTGCAGAGGGGCAATGCGACGACGAAGAAAATCAGCGCCAACAGCCCCTGCCGTCAGTCCGGCAAGCCTGAGCCTCAAGATCCTAGTAGTGGCGATCTTCAGTTTGGCGTCATCTGGGGCCAGATAGCTCCAATCGTTGCCACGCACTATCGGGGTTTTGCGCAAGGCAATGGCTGTGGTTCCTCATCCAAGATCCAACACCACTTCATCCTCCATTCATCCCACTTGCTACGGAGTTCCCCAAGGATGTATGATTCCTTCAGGCCAGTCCTCGAAACCCAAGCAATCCCTCCAGACAGGGGTTCCCCTCTCTCGACTCGAGGAGTAAAGAAATGGCGGAAAAGGGTGACATTTGGGTGGACTCTGACAAAATTTTCGCAAAGGTGGGCGAAGACAGACATGATCAAAATGGCGTTGGGGGTGAAATCAAGAAGATGGAACCCGTACGTAAGCATGACGTCACAGAAGAACTGAGAGAAGGGCGGGCATAGCCCGCAATGGAAGAACACAGGAAAGAAGGGGTACCCAAAGGAGACCTTCTTCGAAGTTGCGGTGGAGATTACCTTGGTGCGCGGATGCGCACGCGTCTCCGTCGACCAGAACAGATAGAAGCTTTCCTTCAGCTCCTTGTAGGGGAGCGCAGGAGGGAAGAGGGCTGTCTCCTTTCGTAGAGCCTCAAGCCGCTGCGCCTCCTTCGATTTCTCACCCTTGGATTTCTCGCCTTTCCCCTTGGCGGTCTTCGGAGCCATGGCGGAAGTGGAGGAGGGGAAGGTTGGGGACGTAGGTGACGCCGGCGGCAACGAGACGGAGTGATTCCTTCTTTCTCTCTCGAGCTTGGGGGAGGAGAGGGAGGGGAGCGGCGCAGGTATGTCATATTGAAAAGGTAGCAACGGGTGGAGCAAAAGAACCGCCCCTGTTTCCTCTGCTCATAAAGAGGGAGGGGGCGGATGTTCCGATTTCTCCTCCACGATCTCTCCCACGGCGCCGCGATCGACGCGTGCCGTTGCGGGGGGACGCGGTGGGTGCGGAGTGGGTTTGGCTTGGACCCAGGCCGCGAGTGCCCGTGCACTGTTTTGGGCCTGGCCCAACAGCGCTCGGCACCGTGTGTGGCCCAGGCCCGGGGGCTCCTGTCGGTGTACTAAAGTAGGGGTACCTTTAGTACCCTGAACTTGTGCACGGGCAGTCGCAGCGTCCCGTGGCAAGGCTTGCCGGGCGCTCACCAAGACCCTTCGCTATTTCATATCCACTGCCATTCAAGAACAAAGTGTTAACCAAGAAGACAAGGCCCCGGCAAGGGAAGCTTGCCGGGAAGATCAACTAAGGAGACAAGACCCAGACAAGAGGAGCTCGCCGGGAGAAGCAACCAAGTGCCTCGCCGCGATGCGCTTCGCGTCCCGGCAAGACCCGGCGAGCGACAAGCTTCCGGGAGGCGGCAAGAAGTTTGCCGCAACAAGCCTCTACACCACACCGGCGCTCCAGCTCACCCGCTAACGTGTCGCCACGGGACCTTCTCGGGCACGCGTGGCGAGTGGTTGTGCAGCCAGCTGTGCGCAGCGTCAAGCAGCGCTGACAAGCTACCACCGTGGCGATCGGTGGCACACCTGACGGTCACTTTTTCTGTACTGTTTGGGTGACTTAGATAGGCATTTAATGCCTTTGTCCCCTGTCGTCAGAGTTAGGTATAGACCACTGTAGTAAACAGTTGCATTAGCCCACTCTTTTTCCATTTTTGCCCCCACCTACCTTGCCACCTGTCGGTGACCCCTTCCACGTATAAAAGGAGGCCCGGGTGCAACGTAGAGAGGGTTCGGAAAGTTTGAAGGTTCGGTTCGGCTCCTTCGTTAGACACAACGCAAAATCGCTTGGTCTGGTAGCTCTCAAGCTCCCAAGCAAGAAGCAATACAACCACAAAGCAGCAGTAGGAGTGTTATCTCTCCGGAGAGCTCCGAAGCTGGGTAAACCGCTCGTGTGCTTCGCCTCGATCTGCTCTTCGTGCAATCTCCGCCCCCTTACCGTACCGAAAAGGGGCTCCGGTCCCATAGGTGTCCGTGGTGATCAGCCTGCCACGACAGTGTTCTAAGAAATGAGCTATCATGTGTCAAGATTTATGGCTTTCCAGCCAAATGATCAATATTATTGTCACATTCGTGACATAATTTATTCAAATGATCTCATATTGTGCACAAGGGTTGCATCTTCGAATGGCAAACAATGTTGCCTAAGGAAGTTTTCATTTTCTGTGGATGAAACATTCATTTTCCATTTTTTGAGTGCCCAAAATGAGTTTTTTGTGAAGGACCTATCATATATTTGTTGCAAAATTGGACCAAATAAAATTTCTAAAATATCAGGCCATATTTAATGCACAAATATCAAATGGTTGGGTGTCAAAAGTTTTGATCCACCTCTCGTGAAAAAGACAAATTTCCCCTGATTCGTTAGGAAGCGGGTCAAATTTGAACTGCAGCTGCCGCATAGTTTGCTTTTTATTTTTTCTAAAAATCATTTATAGGTACATAAGTATCTATTTAGTTAGAGAAACACCAAAAGTTTTCCATCATTCAACCACTAGCTAGAAACTGTCATGCCCGCTGTTTTGATCGCATTTTGAAATGGGCATGAAAAATTTGAAAAAAAAATCAAAAAATTGGAAAAGCTTCGCATTGTGTCATTATATGCGACCAAGTTAAAAGGAAAAATAATAAACTTATTATATAACAATTATTTTTAAAAAGTTTTCTAAGAAATGAGTTATCATGTGTCAAGATTCATGGCTTTCAAGCCAAATGATCAATATTATTGTCACATTCATGACATAATTTTGTTCAAATGATCTCATATTGTGCAAAAGGGTGCATCTTGGAATGGCAAACAATGTTTCCAAAGGGAGTCTTTATTTTCTTTGGACAAAAATAAATTTTCCATTTTTCGAGTGCCCAAATTAGTATTTTTGTGAAGGACCTACCATATATTTGTTGCAAAATTGGACCAAATCAATTTTCTAATATACTAGGTCATATTTAATGTACTATTGACCAAATGGTTGGGTGTAAAAAGTTTTTTGATCCACCTCTCGTGAAAACAACAAATTTCTGCAGATTCATTTTCCATTTTTTTGAGTTCCCAAAATGAGTTTGTTGTGAAGGACCTAACTAATATTTGTTGTAAAAAAAACTTCTCCATTTTTCAAGAATATTAGACGATATTTTATGAACAATTGTGTGTACACTAGAAACAATTTTTGTACAAGTTAAACAGTTTTTAATTACATCATTGACATTTTTAATAAATATTTTGAACACATGTCTACATTTTTTAAGACACATTGTACATATTGTTTATATATGTTTAACAAATTTCAAATACATCATTAACATCTTTTCATATAATCCCAACAAAAAAACTTCTTTTCATACATACGTTTTGATGAATATATTTGTTTTTACAGATTATACATTTTTTGCATACATATACAACATTGTTTATATAGGTTAGAAAATTTTAAATACATGATTAACATTTTTAGAAAATCTTGTTTTGTTATCTACTTTTCCATATATACACGTATTGATGACTATTTTTTCATACACATGAAACTTTTTTTATACATATCTAATACTATTTATGATTATCATTTTATGTGCATGAAACTTTTCAAATACACACATTTAGCTTTTTAAACACATGATTACATTTTTTGAAATATGTATTAACATTAACATTTTTTGAATTACACGTTTAATTTTCTAATTGCTAAACCATATAGCAAGATTCATGAAAGAGGTCATTATTTTCGTATTCCTATAATTTTATATAGTTTAATTGGTTTTGAGATTTTTCTATAAGGAAAAACCTTTTTAGAGTTATACAATGAAAGACTTGTTTTTTAGACAATAATGAAAACTTGTTTTTTTAGATAATGAAAAACTTGTTATTTTTTGAGAAATATGAGGGCATCCCACATTTCTTCCATGATGGGACGAGGCCTACGCCGCACACTAAAATTTTAAAAGAAAAAAAGGAGGTGGCCTCGTTCCACCAAGGCCCAAGCCCACCTGGAGCGACACCTTAAGTACCAATGCATCCACATTCACAACCACATGACCATTTATATTGGTCGTAATCAGATAGAAATAAGGTCGTCGACCAATCTTGTCTGCTTTATGACCATTTGGTGTAAGGCAATTTCAGGGTTTGAGCCCTTCCAAGCGAAATGGCCGTGGATTCACGACCAATTCAGCTGGGGTCACTGAGAGAAGGTCACAAGTTGACATATTTCTTGTAGTGGACTGGTCGGGCATGTTGGTAGACAGCAAGGTGGTGCTCGATTACCTCCCTGGGAACACCGGGGATATTAGATGGTTACCATGCAAACACATCGATATTCACGCGCACGAAGGCAACGAGTGCGCTTTCCTATTTGTCATCAAGGATGGCACTGATAGTGAAAGTACCATCAGCGCTAGCCAGCCCTGCCAAGACCTTTTTCACATCTGGTGCAGCAGCCTAGGATTTCTTGCTATTGGAACTCTTCGGCACATCATCAACGGGTGAAGACGGATGAAGAACTTGCTGTCATGGAATTCCAGATGAACTTTGATTGGCCCAATCCACCCAAGAATAAGTTCAAAAAGGCTGAAGTTTCTCCTCTCATCCCAAGCTTAGTGTCTTCTTAGCAGTATACTGATGAAAATGAAGACATTGAAGACACTGCGGCTGGTCCTTCTGCTTCACGCAACCCCGCCAACAACGTTGGTGCTCCTCCGACTTCGTCATGACATTCTTCATGGGCGTTAGTTCTCAGTTTCATCTCCTTTTGGTCATTTTATGTCAAGGGGGGGGGATCTGAGTTAGTCTTCAAGCGGGTCGTTATATGGGTTGTTTTTGCAGAGTTACAACTCTTTAAGTTCATTTGATTCGCTCTTTGATGAGTTGCAACTTAAATAACTGTTGGTTGTTGATATGTCTCCAATGTATCTATAATTGTTTTTGTTCCATGCCATTATATTATCATTCTTGGATGTTTTACAATCATTTTATATCATTTTTTGGGACTAACCTATTGACATAGTGCCTGATACGTCTCCAACGTATCTATAATTTTTTATTGTTCCATGCTATTATATTACCCATTTTGGATGTTTATGGGCTTTACTTTACACCTTTATATAATTTTTGGCACTAACCTACTAACCGGAGGCCCAGCCCGAATTGCTGTTTTTTTTGCCTATTTTAGTGTTTCGATGAAAAGGAATATCAAACAGAGTCCAAACGGAATGAAACCTTCGGGAGCGATCTTTTCGGAACAAACGCAATCCAGGAGACTTGGAGTGGACGTCAAGAAGCAGACAAGGCGGCCACGAGGTAGGAGGGCGTGCCCTAGGGGGGTGGACGCGCCCCCACCCTCGTGGGCTCCTCATGGCTCCCCTGACCTACCTCCTTTTCCTATATATATCCACGTACCTTGAAAACATCCAGGAGTACCACGAAAAACTATTTCCACCACCGCAACCTTCTGTGTCCGCGAGATCCCATCTCGGAGCCTTCGTCGGTGCTTTGCCAGAGGGGGAATCGACCACGGAGGGCTTCTACATCAACACCATAGCCTCTCCGATGAGTTGCGAGTAGTTTACCAGAGACCTTTGAGTCCATAGTTATTAGCTAGATGGCTTCTTCTCTCTCTTTGAATCTCAATACAAAGTTCTCCTTGATCTTCTTGGAGATCTATTCGATGTAGCTCTTTTTGCGGTGTGTTTGTCGAGATCCGATGAATTGTGGGTTTATGATCAAGTTTATCTATGAGAAATATTTGAATCTCCTCTGAATTCTTTTATGTGTGATTGGTTATCTTTGCAAGTCTCTTCGAATTATCAGTTTGGTTTGGCCTACTAGATTGATCTTTCTTGCAATGGGAGAAGTGCTTAGCTTTGGGTTGAATCTTGTGGTGTCCTTTCCCAGTGACAGCAGGGGCAGCAAGGCACGTATTGTATTGTTGCCATCAAGGATAAAAAGATGGGATTTATATCATATTGCTTGAGTTTATCCCTCTATATCATGTCATCTTGCTTAATGCGTTACCCTGTTCTTATGAACTTAATACTCTAGATGCAGGCAGGAGTCGGTCGATGTGTGGAGTAATAGTAGTAGATGCATAATTGTTTTAATCTACTTGTTGCCGACGTGATGCCTATATACATGATCATGCCTAGATAATCTCATAATTATTTGCTTTTCTATCAATTGCTTGACAGTAATTTGTTCACCCACCGTAATATTTATGCTATCTTGAGAGAAGCCACTAGTGAAACGTATGGCCCCGGGGTCTATCTTTTATCATATAAGCTTTCAATCTACTTTTATTTGCATCTTTACTTTTCCAATCTATATTATAAAAGACCAAAAATATATTTATCTTATCATACTATCTCTATCAGATCTCACTTTCGCAAGTGCCGTGAAGGGATTGACAGCCCCTTCATTGTGTTGGTTGCGAGTTCTTTGTTTGTTTGTGTAGGTGCGTGGGACTTTTGAGGAGCCTCCTACTGGATTGATACCTTGGTTCTCAAAAACTGAGGGAAATACTTACGCTACTTTGTTGCATCACCCTTTCCTCTTCAAGGGAAAACCAACGCAGTGCTCAATAGGTAGCAGTGCCCAGTGTCAGTTGCTGTTTTTTGCTTGTTTTTTTACTTCATAGAAAATCAATACCAAACGGAGTCCAAACGCAGCGAAATTTTTTGGAGATTTTGTTGGACCAGAAGACATCTAGTGGGCCAAAGAAGTACCAAAGAGGGGGCTCGAGGTGAGCACAAGACACCAGGGCGCGCCTGGAGGCACAGGCACGCCCTGATCGGTTGTGCCCACCTCAATGGCCTCCCACACCGCCTCTTTGCTCTATAAATACCCCAATATTCTAGAAACCCTGGGGGAGTCGACAAAAATCAATTCCAGCCGCCGCAAGTTCCAGAACCACCAGATCCAATCTAGACACCATCACGGAGGGGTTCAACATCCTCATTGGTGCCTCTCCGATGATGCGTGAGATGTTCATTGTAGACCTACATGTCCGTAGTTAGTAGTTAGATGGCTTCCTCTCTCTCTCTCTCTCTCTTGATTATTAATACAATGGTCTCTTGGAGATCTATTTGATGTAACTCTTTTTTGCGGTGTGTTTGTTGGGATCCGATGAACTTTGAGTTTATGATCAGATCTATCACTACTGCGGGGTGCTGCTAATGCGACACTACGATTGGAGACCCTTCGACGAAACTGTGTGCGATGCAATAATCGCAAACGGTGGTGTAAAAAACCCGTCAAAAAGGTGCAAAACATTTGCGATGGAGGATGCATCAAACACGGTTCAGATTTTAGTTGCGTGTGCGATGCAGGGCATACGGTTCAGTTCACTTAACAGTTTGCAATGAGTAGGAACAAAAGAAACGGGCAGCCAGATGAAGGTGTGTGTGATATACAGCATACGGTTCACTCGGATGAACTGTTTGTGATTAGGCAACACAAAAGAAATGGTCAGCCAGATTAAAGGTGTGTGCGATATACAACATGTGATTCACATGGATGAATTGTTTGTGCTGAGACAAGAGAACAGAAACGGTTCAATATAACAAGATGTGTGTGATACGCGGCAAAACTGGTCTATAATATGAAATGTGTGCGAAGACCGATAATAACACAGACGGTTGTTGCTAATAAGACGTGTGTCTCGTGCGATGGGATTGCATATAGAACAACAACATTATATACACACTTATAAGGACATGGTTGCATAACCAAATTAAACATTTACTACCATAGGTGGCTACTACAACCATGGCATTTGCACACACCAAAGTAAACTATTACATGCATAATTACATAGGTGGCTACTACACACATGACATTTCCACACACCAATAAAGTAAACTATATATTACATGCATGATTAACTAGCATAAACGATCATCTGATCATCATCTACTTCTTGTGACGCTTGCTCTGCTTGTGGCTCGATCCGGGCTCGTCGATTTGGATAACGAGGCACTTCCATGTCAACGATCCGCCTGTGCATCTCGTAGCATGTGTACACGCTCTTGGCCACGAACCTAAGGTGATGTTCATCTAGTTACCGCATCCAGGCCTTGTGCCAGGATACGGGACTTGTTCTCCGGGCATCCTACTTCATCTTTTTGTATTAGGCGTCGATGAAGGCGAGTTCAACCAGGGAGTCCTTCTTCGTGCTGCCCTAGACCCTGTAGTGGTCATGGATTTGACAAGGTTCTTGCAGGCCAAGCCCGTAAGACTGAGCGCGTTTACATCGTCTTTGGTTTCCACCATGGCGAACTTGTAGTCGGTGTTGTTGACAAACCTATTGAAACGGCCGCAAGGCTCTGTGGCCATGCAGTAGTGGTAGATGAGGACATGATGGCTCACACACAACTGGCTGACGGTAACCTTCTGATCTATGCTGGGACGACCAGTGATGTATTGGAGGTTGATGCCGACCACCTTGTACTTGTCTCGAGCAAGCAACTACTCAACGTTGTTGATGTAGTCATCCACCACGGCCGGGTCGATGGTGTACACCACCTAGAGATCCGTCTCCCTTGCGTGGGTCTCCACTCTATGCTCTCCAAACTCCATTGGAGCGCCGCTAGACATCCCCTCTCTATGTGTCATCGTTCATGTGCTTGTTGTGTTGTGGGGCACGATCGAAAGGTTGAAGAGACTAAGGTTATAATGCCGCGGGAATTAAAGGGGAAGCCGGACGGCCAGGAATGTCGGCAGGCCCTGATGGCAGTTCTAATTTGCAGCGCGTAACTCCATAGTGCCGCACGTAACTGTGTTGCGTGGCAACGTGCGCGGCGCAACCGCATGCATATGGGGCCCCCGACGTGATCATGCGCACGCCCAACCGCTGGCAGAGCGCGCGCGGAGGGACGTGAGCAAAGCGCTCCGCGGTCGCCTCAATGTGT
>NC_041389.1:662844585-662876569 GCF_002162155.2 Triticum dicoccoides | reverse complement strand
GGAAAAGGTGTCCACAAGCCGAGCGCGCCGACGGACGCGAGCAGAGCGTGTCGCGGCGCCTAACGGCAAGCAGATCTTGCTGAGAGATGCGAGCAGAGGCCGGCACAATGATAGCTGGCAAATAAGACAAACTGTGCAAGCGATGTCAGAGACATCAAGCATGCATCAGATTGGAGTTGCGTGTGCGGTACGTGGCATACAATTGATCCATCCGAGCTGTTTGTGATGGAATAAACCGTGTGTGTTGCGGGCAAACGCTTGCTGGTATATAACCTTGAATATAGCCAAAAAAGTGTTAATGCATGTTTTTCAAAAATCGTATAGCTGGAAACTATGTTCAAATACGACTCCAACGATATAATCTTTGGTGACATGCATTTATATTTTATTAGTTAAATCCTACATATAAACCAGGACGGGGGTATAGTAGGTAATTAAATCGCAAACATTTTTTTGTATTAACCGTATGTGTACGTGTCCTTTCATCCTCCTCTCACACGTCTTGTCACCCCGCTGCCGTAGATGGCTTACAGTGCAAGCTTGCACAGCGCACGGGGGCGTTCTTTTGGCCAAACGGTGGCGCCAATGAATCGTCGGTGAGCCCGTTCCCCCGCAACCTCGCAGGTTCCCGTGCAAGCTTCCCGCCCGACTCGGTGAAATCCCCCAAAATCCCAATGCTTACTGGCCTGCTATATAAACCCTCACGGTCGGTGAGTCCTGCATCGCGTTTTCCCCTCCCTCCCTATAGCTTATCTGATCTGCTTCTCGCACAATAGCCAATGGCACCGGTCCGTCGTTGTTGTTCAGCCACTCCGCCATCATCAGAGGACAGCTCCAGCTGGGAGGCTACATCGCGGCGGTGGCGCAGTCCCCGGCATAGTGTAGTGCGTGTGGCATCCCTATTGGGTGTGCACGGAACACACACCACACGCTCCGCCGCCGCTGCCCATCAGCAGCTATTTCCGGCCGCCGTTGCCGCCACACCACCGTCGAAAGCCAGGGCCATCTCCCGCTCCACCGTCGCGGCCCAAAGGCGGGAGGTGGTCGTCGTGGCCGCCACCCCACTGCCGGCCACCGTGGCCATCACCTGCTCCGCCACCGCGGTCCGAAGGCGGTAGGTGGTGGTCTTGGCCGCCACCCCATCATCGGTCGCCGTGGCCGCCAGCCCACCGTCGACCACTGGGATCATCACCCACTCCATCACCGCCGCCCAAATGAGGAAGGTGGAGGTGGAGGCCCGCACATGCGTGAGCCACCTTGAGTGCTACATCGAGTTCCTGCGGGAGGAGGAGGAGTGCCTCGTCGAGCATGCAAAGAGCCTTATTGCAGCCGTGGCCGCAGCACACACTATGCAGAGGCGATGAATCAGGAGATCTCCGAGCAGTCCTGCCGCTTCAAGAGGGATCATCTGGAGCAACAGTGGGCGTTCGAGCTAGCGAGCATCGCTGAACGTGCAGCAGGGGCAGGCATCGTATTGCATTTGTCCAGCTCGTCGGTAGACTCCTCCTCCTCTTCTGCCTCTTACTGAGCGTGCTCGGCAGAGCAGAGGCTGTCGGAAGTAGCATTAAGCCCCTCTGTAATAGTAGTAGTATTTAGGGGCTATTTTGTACAGTTCATCTAACTATAGATGTGTGTTGGAACTGCACAATGTACTTAAAATTAGCTAGTATATATAGTTGAACTAGCTATTTCAGTACGCGTTTGGCAACAATTGCGGAAAATTTTGGTCGGTTCAGCTGTCGAGTTGAACTATTTGTATAAATTAAGAACAACTGCTTAATCTATGAATGAAATCTGTGCTTAATTACTGAATTTTAGTTGCAAAAATTAGATAGTGCTAGTGATTTTTAGCTGCATATTTTGACAAATCGCAGTGTTACAAGGATTGGCAAATGGCAATGTTACTAGATCAACAAATGTCAATATTTCCAGTTTGAAAAATGGCAACATACACTACAAAAAAAAGACACATCCGTGACATTTTGGGCCGAACGAAAGAAAATTCTGTCATACTTATGACACTTCTATGACGATAACTGTAACAAAACCCGGTATCATCATAGATGTGGTGGGCTCCTACTTCTATGACAAAAAATCATGACAGAAAATGGGCTTTTCATCCTGGGCGGGACGGAGATGCAGCTGCATGACATTCTTTGGGCCGTCCATGACGGAAAAAATCATGGTAGAAGCGAGGGCGAGGAAAATTTCGGGGAGTTCCCGGTTATGGTGGGTGGTCGGGGGCCGAGCGATGCGTGTTTCTCTCGTACACATACGCGCATGTGTGCGAGACGTTGGCTCTAACTGAACCCGAGCGAGGCGGTGGGCTCTAACTGAACCCGAGCGATTGCACTGCAGGCTACACGTTACTGAGCCCGAGCGATCGATCGACGGGTGTTAACTGAACCTGATCGAGCGATTCCTTCGCTACTACTGCTAACTGAAGCCGATCGATGCTACCTCTGGATGAACAGCGAGCGTTGCGTGGGGGTTTGGATGAACAGTGAGCGGTGGGGGTGGATGAACAGGACCCCGTGGCGTTGCCTCTCGATGAACAGGACCCCGATCGATCGAGCCAGTTGGGGCTGGATGAACAGGACCGCGTGGTGGGCTGGATGAACAGGACGACCCCGTGGAGGGCTGGATAAACAGTAGACGGTGGAGGGGTGGATGAACAGTAGCCAGTGAAGGGGTGGTTGAACAGGAGCCCGTGGAGGGGTGGTTGAACAGTAGCCGGTGGAGTAGCGCGCGGTGCAGGCTGGATGAACAGTAGCCCATGAAGGCTGCAGGAGGTCGACGGTGGATGAACAGTAGCCCGTGGAGACTGGACGAGGTCGATGGTGGAGATGAACAGTATCCCGTGGAGTCCCGTTTTGTGGTACGCACACCTCTCCCGATGAACAGGACCCCCGTTTCGTCCAATTTGCGGTACGCCACACAGCTCCCGATCAACAAGACCCCCGTTTCGACCATAGGAGGTCCGTTTCCTCTGTTTTGCGGTACGCCAGACCCCTCCCAATGAATAGGATCCCGTTTCGAACGTGGCCGGACGAACACAAGGCCGTTTCCTCCGTTCTACAGTATGCCAGGCCTCGTTTCCATCGCCTGTTCTGTCCAAGCCCTCCCGATGAACACGATGATGCATTCTGTTCCGACCCAGCCGGTTGGCTCCCCATGAACACAACGACGACGCTGTTTCTCTGTTCCGACCCAGCCATGTACACGAGCCCTCACCGTACGTATGCGCGAGTAGGCATTCGAGACCCCACCCGTTTGTACGTACATGGCCATATTTTCTTTCTTGCACACTGGCCGATGTACGTACGTGTACATGCTACGTGTGCGCCTCTACTACGACACATGCGCGCCTCTACATCGACCAGTATATATGTACGTACACGTTTGCGAACAAAATGACAACGCAACTACGCTTCGACCAGGTGGGTCCCGACTATCAGGCACTTCCTTGCATGCAAAGATGTAGCTGGTGGGTCCCAGCAGTCAGGGGGGCGAATCGGTTTTTTTGCCCGGACGCACTTCCTTGCGTGCGAAGGTGTAGCTGGTGGGTCCCAGCAGTCAGGGAGAAATGTTTTTTTTCGTGAAATACAGTGGCCCGTCCGGTGTGTCGCTGCTGTCAGGTGGAGGAATAATTATTTTGCATGTAATAAGGAGGCCCTTCCTTGCGGCCGTCGTGGACCCAGCTGTCAGCCTCTCCACGTACAGTACTCTTCCGATGAAAGTCGGTTCTTGACCACATTGACCATGCCGCGCGGAGAGCACCACAGTGGTGGACGACGGCGAGGCCTAGGAAGGGGACGACGCAGAGCCGGGGAAGATGCGGTAGTGGAAGCCCGCGCAGAGAGGAGTATGAGGGTTCACTGGTTCGGCTGCGTTGTGAGGCTGCCTCCGCCACAGGGCCTGGCTAGCGGTGGGAATAGTAGGGGCGGTGATGAAGGAAATATGACCTAGAGGCAATAATAAAGTTATTATTTATTTCCTTACATCATGATAAATGTTTATTATTCATGCTAGAATTGTATTAACCGGAAACATGATACATGTGTGAATAAATAGACAAACTGAGTGTCACTAGTATGCCTCTACTTGACTAGCTCGTTTATCAAAGATGGTTATGTTTCCTAGCCATGGACAAAAGAGTTGTCATTTGATTAACTGGATCACATCATTGAGAGAATTATGTGATTGACTTGACCCATGTCCTTAGCTTAACACTTGATCGTTTAGTATGTTGCTACTGCTTTCTTCATGACTTATACATGTTCCTATGACTATGAGATTATGCAACTCCCGTTTACCGGAGGAACACTTTGCGTTCTACCAAACGTCACAACGTAACTGGGTGATTATAAAGGTGCTCTACAGGTGTCTCCGAAGGTACTTGTTGGGTTGGCGTATTTCGAGATTAGGATTTGTCACTCTAATTGTCGGAGAGGTATCTCTGGGCCCTCTCGGTAATACACATCACTATAAGCCTTGCAAGCAATGTGAATAATGAGTTAGTTGCGAGATGATGTATTACATAACGAGTAAAGAGACTTGCCGGTAACGAGATTGAACTAGGTATAGAGATACCGACGATCGAATCTCGGGCAAGTAACATACTGATGACAAAGGGAACAACGTATGTTGTTATGCGGTTTGACCGATAAAGATCTTCGTAGAATATGTGGGAGCCAATATGAGCATCCAGGTTCCGCTATTGGTTATTGACCAGAAACGAGTTTCGGTCATGTCTACATTGTTCTCGAACCCGTAGGGTCCGCACGCTTAAGGTTTCGGTGACAGTTATATTATGATTTTTGATGTACCGAAGATTGTTCGGAGTCCCAGATGTGATCACGGACATGACGAGTCTCGAAATGGTCCAGACATGAAGATTGATATATTGGACGACTATATTCGGACACCGGAATGGTTTCGAGGGTTATCGGATATATACGGGAGTACCGGGGGGTTATCGGAACCCCCCCTCGGAGGTTAATGGGCCTCATGGTCCCAAGTGATGGAAGAGGAGAGGCCGTGAGTAACGTGCCAAGTGCACTGTGAGCATATGACTGCATCTCTGACGAAGATCGACACTGAAATCTGAACTTAACTGAAGATGGACAGAAACAGTGCATGCAAGGTGTTCGGCAGAATGATCTAGGCATGTAGGGATTTTTCCTTGAGCTGCTTTTTGGTGGAGTGGTCTCTCATTGCAACTAGAGGTTTGCATTAATTTTTGCAGAATTTTTGGAGAAGTGTAGGTATGAATTTCACCAAATTTGGCAAATCTGGTCCAAACTTGCAGTGAGTGAAATTTGAAATATTTGAAAAGAAGAAGAGTGGATCAAGATGGTTCTGGGTTGGGGGTACCAAGGACTATCCAGGGGAGTTGAATTGAGGTTGAAAATCAAAAGCCTTTGGGTACTTGCTTTGCAAATCACTTAGGCTCAAAAGAGAAGACAGAATTATTTGGACAGAGAAAAATAATTGGAATAAAATCCAAAAATGGATTTTATTAGTTTGGACAGAAAGTTTAGGTTGTTCCAAAGTGGATGGAGAGGTTTTGGGGGGGGAGTTTTTACCACAAGAAGCATGGCAAAACAAGAATGGATCAAAACCAAATAAAATCCCCAAACCCAAAAGGTTTTCTTTTTAGAAGAAAACTCAATCCAAGAAAAAGTTTTTAGAGGGCAGACCTAGAAGAAGGTTTATCAAAAGGGTTTAAATGACTTTCTTCAAACTAGGCAAAGCTCTTTCTGAAAACAAAATCCACAAAAAAAATTGGAGTGTCACAGCACCTACCCCCTTAGGAAAAATCTTGTCCCCGAGATTTCAGCTGATCCTTAAATAGGTGTGGGTGCTCTATTCGTAGAAAATCCTCTCTTTCCCAAGTGGCTTCACTCTCGGTGTGATTGCTCCACTAAACTCTGAAAAATTTGATGGTTTTCTGCCTGGTCCTCCTTTCAGATTCTCCCAATATTTTCACTGGATGCTCCCGATAGGTGAGGTTTGGTTGTACGTCGAGGTTCTCATGGGATACTTGCTTTTCTGGGTTGCTTACGCACTTTCTCAGTTGGGAGACGTGGAATACGTCGTGGATGTCGGACAATTCTTTGGGCAAGTCTAACTGGTAGGCTACCGTGCCTCTTCGTGCCACTATGCAGAATGGTCCAATTAATCTTGGTGCTAATTTCCCCTTAATCTTAAACCGTTGCAGTCCCCTCATAGGGGATACTCGCAGATACACAAACTCACCGGGTTCAAAATTGACTCCCCAATGTTTTTGATCGTAATAACTTTTCTGTCGGCTCTAAGCTGTCTTAAGTCGGTCCCTGATTAGCTTGACCTTTTCCTCGACTTCCTTGAGCATGCCTGGGCCGAAGATGCGGCTGTCACCGGTCTCTGACCAATTTAGCGGGGTACGGCATCTCCGCCCGTACAAGGCTTCAAAGGGTGCCATCTGCAGGCTGGTCTGGTAACTGTTGTTGTATGCAAACTCGGCGTATGGTAGGCTTTCCTCCCAGCTGGCTCCATAAGTGAGGACACATGCTCTCAGCATGTCTTCCAAAATTCGATTTACGCGCTCAGTTTGTCCATCGGTCTGTGGATGGTATGCGGTGCTGAAAGCGAGTTGGGTTCCCAGGGCCTGTTGCAGGTGATCCCAAAATCTGGAGACGAATTGTGTGCCTCTGTCAGATATTATGGTCTTTGGAACTCCATGTAGGCAGACGATACGGGAAATATAGAGCCTGGCGAGCTTCTGAGTGTTGTGAGTTGCCTTCACGGGTATGAAGTGCGCTACTTTAGTCAATCTATCCGTGATGACCCATATGGCATCATGCCCGTGTCATGACCTTGGTAGCGCAACAATGAAATCCATTCCGATCTCGTCCCATTTCCACTCGGGTATCTTATTCGGTTGCAATAGTCCGGCCGGTTTCTGGTGCTCGGCCTTTATGCGCTGACATGAGTCACAACACGCAATAAACGCGGCTATGTCCCTCTTTATACCATGCCACCAAAATGTTTCCTGAAGGTCTTTGTACATTTTTGTTCCTCCAGGGTGAATTGAATACGGGGCGGTGTGGCCTTCAGCCAAGATCTGCTGTTTAAGGTCATGAATATTTGGTACGCAAAGTCTATTCTCGTACCACAATATTCCTTGCTCATCGACAATGAATCCTGGGGCCTTGCCCAATTTCATCTTCCGTTTTATGCCTTCAATGCTGGGGTGACCACGCTGAGCCTCTTTAACTTTCTCTATCAGGGTAGGTTGTATCTCTAAGTTTGACACACTGCCTTCGGTGACCATCATTAGGTTGAGCTTAGCAAATTCCTGCCGAAACTCAGGCCTCAAGTTTGTCATGCTGTCCTTGTTTGGACTGGGGTTCCGACTTAGAGCATCTGCTACCACATTTGCTTTGCCTGGGTGATAGTGGATTCCAACATCATAATCCTTTACCAATTCCAACCAGCGTCGTTGCCTTAAATTGAGTTCTGGTTGGGTGAAAATATACTTGAGGCTCTTATGGTCCGTGTATATTTCACAACGATTTCCAAGTAAGAAGTGTCTCCATTCCTTGAGTGCATGGACAACTGCAGCTAACTCTAGGTCATGAGTAGGATAATTTTCCACATGCTTGCGAAGCTGTCTGGAAACATAAGCGACAACCTTGCCTTCCTGCATTAATACGCACCCGAGGCCCTTTCGAGATGCGTCACAATATACCTCAAAATTCTTGTGTATGTCAGGCACAGTTAATACTGGTGCGGTCGTCAGTTTCCTCTTTAGTTCTTGGAAACTTTTCTCACAAGCTTCCGTCCATTCAAACTTCTTGTCCTTCTTGAGAAGTTGTGTCATTGGCTTTGCTATCGTGGAAAATCCTTCAATAAATCTTCGGTAGTACCCTGCCATTCCTAGAAAACTTCGTACGTCCGTTACGCTGGCTGGTGTTTTCCACCCAAGTACGGCCTTGACTTTTTCTGGGTCTACGACAATACCTTCTTGGGTTAATACATGGCCCAGAAAACCTACTTGCCTTAGCCAAAATTCACATTTGCTGAATTTGGCGTATAACTGATGCTTCTTGAGTTCTCCTAGCACAATTCAGAGATGTTCAGCATGCTCTTCGAGTGTCTTGGAGTATATCAAAATGTCGTCGATGAATACCACAACAAACTTGTCCATGTATTTCATAAATACTTGTTCATGAGGTGAACAAAATATGCGGGGGCGTTCGTTAGCCCAAATGGCATTACCGTGAACTCATATAGTCCATATCTGGAGGTGAAGGCTGTCTTGGGAATATCTTCTGTCCGTACTTTTAATTGATGGTACCCTGACCTTAAGTCAATCTGTGAGAATACCTTGGCCTGAGCGAGCTGATCAAATAAATCATATATTCGTGGCATTGGATACTTGTTCTTGATTGTGACCATGTTAAGTGCTCGATAATCGATACACAATCTCAGTGTGCCATCCTTCTTTTTGGCAAATAATATTGGTGAACCCCAAGGTGAGGAGCTGGCTCGTATATACCCTTTGTCCAATAATTCCTTTTTTGTTTCTTCAATTCTACCAATTCGGATGGTGCCATTATGTATGGTTTCTTGTATATGGGAGCGGTTCCTGGTGCTAGCTCAATGCCGAATTCTATTTCTCGGTCCGGTGGCATACCTGGCAGCTCTTCAGGAAATACGTCTGGAAATTCACATACCACCGGAACCTTGCTCAATTCAGAAATATCCACCTTATTCAGTCTCGGTTGCCGGGATATTTTCCTCTCTTTGGCCGAAACTTTTATTGTTTTCCCATGGTGATGGGTGAGGATTACGGTCCTGTTGAAGCAGTCAATAAAACCTTTGTTGGTGGTTAACCAATCCATCCCTAAGATGACGTCCAGCCCTTTATTCTCTAATACAATAAGGTTTGCGTGAAATTTCAATCCTTCAAACTCAATCATCACACCTTGACAGTAACTCTGGGTGACTTGCTTAATCCCAGGGGACTTGACGATCATTGATTTTTCCAAGGGAAGAATCGAAAAATTATTTTGCAAAGCAAAACTTTTCGAAACGAATGAGTGAGAAGCTCCAGAATCAAACAAAACCATGGCAGGTATTGTGTTGACAGGAAACGTACCGAGTACGATATCTGGGGCATTCCGTGCTTCCTCTCTGGTCACGTGGTTCAGGTGACCCTTCCTGTGATTGTTGTTGGGGTTGAAATTATTGCGCTTGGGTGCTGAATTATTGCCACCGTTGTTTGGCTTCGGGGTCGAGTTCCTTGGCTTGGGGCACTGTTTGGCATAGTGCCCTTCTTCTCCACAAGCGTAGCAGGTCACGCCTGGACGATATATGAACTCTTTGTCTCTGGCATGGAAATTTTTGACTGGTCGTGAGACATTTGTCGGGGTTTTGTGTGTACCACCTTTCTGAAAATCTGCCTTGCTTCGGGGATTGCGAGCTTGATTTTTCTGGTCCCTTTTTCGCTTGCGGAAATCTTCCAGGCTGCGCCTCTCATTTTCCAAGGTAATGGCCTTATCCACTAGCGTCTTGAAATCTGGAAAAGTGTGTACAACCAGTTGGCATTTAAGTGCGGGCGCCAGACCGTCAAGGAATTTCTCCATCTTCTTATTTTCAGTCATACGCTCCTCATTGGCGTAGCGAGATAACAGTGTAAATTGTCCGTTGTATTCCGACACTGTCATGGTCCTTTGCTTGAGATCATCGAATTCTCTCTTCTTGATTTTCATAAGGCTTTTAGGAATATGTGCCCCACGAAAACATTCCTTGAAATCGTCCCAAGTTATATTATTCTCGTTGGGGTGCATGTGTAGGAAATTCTCCAACCACGATGCAGCTGCTCCAGTGAGATAATGGGGTGCATATAGTACTTTCTCTTTGTCTGAACATTTTGCAATAATTAATTTTCTTTCCATGTCCCGCAGCCAGTCTTCGGCTTCAAGTGGTTTGTCTGTATGAGAGAATGTTTGGGGACGTGTCTTCTGTAGCTCAGATAATTTGGATTGCTGCTGATATTGTCCGGGGCGATTTCCCATATTGATGACCTGATTCATTATTTCCTGATGTTGTTGCTGACTCTCCTCATAAAGGCGGCACATTTGTGTAAGTGCCGATTCACTGCCCTGTTGGCTCAACTGTCCCTGTGTGAAATTGTTGCTGGGTTGCGTATCAAAATTTTCCTCTGGCGGAGTTGGCATGGAGCGCGTCCAAGGACGAGACATTTTTACTCTGGGGATACATTTTGCAAAACTCATAAGAAGAGAACTGAGTCGCAAAAACCAACAAATGCACACGAACAAGCAAAACCAGAAAGGACGCTCCAGGATTTTTTTTCTTGAAATAGGAATCGTTTGCGCACGGAGAAGGACTTCTCATACATATCTTACATGCATGCGATAATTATACAATACATCACTCAGGATATGCGTACATATTCCTGACATGTTATTTAGGCTAGTGCACTTCTCCAGTTCCTACATGATGCACAAACAGGCTACTTCTCACAACCTATGTACATATCATACAAGTCGGTATATCGCATGGCGATTAAACTAACTTAGTCGGAGGAAATGCTAAGGACCTCCTTTACCCTGCCGAGGGTGAGACGCAGAGAGGCTGGGGACTCAACTTCTTCCTCGCTAATAGGCTCCAGTCGAGTAGCACTGCGCTGAGCAGATGGAATGGGTGCCCTATATGGAGCAACACGAATAGGTGAGGGCGCAGAGGGTGGCGCAGAGCGGACTGGAGTGGGTGCAATGGCTTGGTTGAATTCCTCGGTGGAAGGTAGGCGACGAGGAGTGGTGCGAGTGGCAGGTGCATGAGATGCTGAGGACGAGACGAAAGTTAGTGGTGGTGCGGTGTGCAGAAGCTCCCTCCTGTTGGCGGCACAGCCATGGACTGAGTCCATGCGGGCAGCCACGAGGTCGTCCACCAGGCTGTCGAAGGCTGCCTCCAGAGCCCGGAGATACCCGACGAGCATCTCAAAAGCCTCATCCCGCTCTCCTCTGGGGCAAGAGTACGAGTAGTGGCATGCGTATGGCACGTGGCATGGAAGGTAGCGGTAACGACGAGTCTTCATTGAAGGAAGGTCTTCCCTGAGACGAGCTATCGCCTCACGGGCTGCCATCTGCATAGCATGCTTCTCGGTAGGCATGGCTCTACCCAAGTACCGGAAGCTACGTAACTCAGCACGCCCTCCCTTGAATTGCACCGTGGCCTGGTGCATGGTCAGACCGTCGTTGATCTTGTGCTGATAGAGTGAGAAGACTGGGCGCATGGACGGCCCCATCGCCACCTGGACAATGAAGGTGAGAAGCTTGACGAACCCATCGGGCTAGTTGGTGAACATCTGAGACTCGCATTTGTTGTCGGCCATCTACAAAAGTAGGCAAAAATTCTGAGTGGTCAGATCATAAATTTATGCTGACTGTCAGAAAATGACTACATTTGCAGAAATAATAAACAGCATCTATTATTGCTAATATCCGATTAGCGATCGCACCTAGTGGCTTCCTATAGTCAGCCTGGCTCTGGTACCAAGCTTGTCACGACTAGTTTTTCAATAAAAATATTTATTGAAAGACCGACCTTTTGATGTCTAGTGTGAGGAAAAATCCTCCTCACTGGTAGACAAAATCTTGATACAAATAGCCAGTAGCATAAATATGTTACAGGGGTTGAACTGAAGTTGCTCAATGATTATTACAAGCACGCCAATAATTATACATAATGGCGGATATGGCACAAAGGTGGGGTGGCAATACTACTGACTCGAGATAAAAGTGGTTGGTGGAATAAAACAGTGGAGTGGATATAAGACTACTACACTGGCAGCTCATCGAGTGTCGTGGTGAGGCTCGATGAATTTATTTAGGTAGCGGAAGCGGTTATAATACAATGATCACATCCAGGGTCGCATGAGACTGACTTGGACTCCTCTAAGCGTCGGACTCGCTATCGAACTCCTCATCCATGAGATCGCATTCGTCAGCATCTGGCCAAATCAACAAGCCAGGTGAGTACTTTGAAAGTACTCGCAAGACAGTTCGGACAAAGGATATAACAAATGCATGCATGAATGCCTCATGAGAAATTTATCAAATGCACACGTAATTTGTTAGAACAAGGGTAAGTAAAAGGGAGTCGGTGGTAGTCCACTCGGAAACCCAACAAAAGAATTGTAAACCAATCGGGTGTCTGAAGTGACGCCACGAGAGGAAGAATAAATAGATGAAACATTGCCACAGTCGGGCGTCTAGGCGACACCACACAAAGGGCTTTAAAAGAAATGCCACAGTCGGGCGTCTGAGCGACACCACATAAAGGGCTTCAAAAGAAATGCCACAGTCGGGCGTCTGAGCGACACCACATAAAGGGCTTTAAAAGAAATGCCACAGTCGGGCGTCTGAGCGACACCACATAAAGGGCTTTAAAAGAAATGCCATAGTTGGGCGTCTGAGCGACCCCACATAAAGGGCTTTAAAAGAAATGCCACAGTCGGGCGTCTGAGCGACACCACATAAAGGGCTTTTAGTAACAATAAATAATAACAATGCCGCAGTCGGACGTCTGAGCGACATCACAGAAAGGGCTTATAGCTCATTGTCATGACTTGTGAGGATTAATGTATACAGGAAGAATATTCCACTCAAAATGATTAACGGGTTAGTCCTTCACAAGAATAAGCATCAACCGAACTTAATGCTCTTTGGCTTACCGGGGGTTTCTGTCACCAAGACTGGCAATTGACGAGATAACAAGGACACGAAACTAGATCATGGATAAGATATTGTAATGGGAAGTTGACTCTGTAGAGTTTGCACTAAAATACCCACAGCCAACGGATTTCCGTAGTCACGAGGGACTAGTTCCATTTATGGTATTTCGGAAGAAACACAACTAACAAGTACACACCCATCCCACTTCATGTTGCCAGGAACCACCCTAGACAACGTTCAAGAAAAACTTTGAGACGGGGAGATCACAATCTCGAGTAGCATGGGATCAAATTTATATACGCGCGCTCTAAGGGGTGCCCCCCTCTCGGTCCCAACCGGAAACAACCATGCCCCCTGACCGGATGAAAGGCTTTAATCTAGGGCCATGGAACCTTCATCCTGGCTTCTCAATTTGGTGTGTACCAAGGAAGTGGTTTGCAACTTACTAAGCCATACCCCTTGCGGGAAACATGTGGTAGCACAGGGAAGAAATGGATGGGAACCGAACTGATACGGGTTGACACTGAAGTCAAAATACTATGGCATAAGACTGGCGTGCTACTACACTGCCATCTTACCTATCCGCATGCCAACACATGGCCTTGCACATTGACTTCCAACACGAAGTGATTTTTCCAACTCACTTGCCTAAACTATGCATGAAAATAACATTCATCGGTATGCTCACAAATATGTCATGAAACTACTTAATGCAAACATGCCAGAACACTCATCATATCAAAAGTTCAAACATGCTTGCCTTGATCGGAGTAGTCGGGGTCTAGCTCGGCGAAGTTTGCGTCTCCTTCACCACCTTCGGTATCTACGGTACACAAAAATACACGCGCTATCGTAAATACCGTGGGGGTACAGAAAGTTGGTCCAAAATTTTTTCAAATAAATATGATAAAAAGATAGACAGAAATGTGAAGAGGACAGAAAAAGAATCACTCAAAAATTCCTTTCTGTTAAAAAGTTATAAAGGTTTTAACCCAAGGACCAATCTATGATGAAACAGAAAGTTTCCAGGGGTTCACTTATAAAAACAGAAAACGACTCGATTGAAAATACGCCGTCCCAGAGGGAAGGCGTACTTTGGCAGAAGGCGCCTCTAGAAAACGTTTCGTTTAAAAAGAAACCGAGAGGCTGACGGGTGGGTCCCACCCGTCAGGTTTGAATTTTCAAATGGGGCGACGAAGCTCGTCAGTGCCCGAGAGCCGCGGTGGTCGCCGGCGGCGATCCACGGCGAGGCAGGGAGATCGGGGAGTACCTCCGTGTTCAGGGCGCCATTCCGCGTCTGTGGGAGGTGGTGGTGGTCGCCGGCGAGTACCACGTCAACGGCGATGCTTGCTCCGGCGAACGGCGATTCGGGTGGTTGTGGACCTCGTCGGGGAGTGCTACGGAGGGCAAATTGAGGAGGGGGTTAGATCTCTGGTAGCTAGAGGGGTAGCTGACGAGGTTTGGGCACCGGAGACGGCCTCACCAGAGTGAATCAAGGTGGAGGCCGAGGCGGAACGGGGCGGCCGGAGCTGGGGAGGAGACCTCCTCGAGGTCCTCCTGGTGGCCTGGTGGGGTGCTGGGGTGGTGCAGAGAGGGTGTGTGCTCGAGGGCGAGCTCGGGAGCCCTTTTTAAAGGCGGCCCGAGGCGGTGGCCGAGAACGGGGTTCTCCGGCGAGGTGATTACGGCGGCGCGGTGGTTGCACAGGAGGGTTCAGAGGTTGAGCGACATCGTGGGTGTTCTCTGGTTCCATTTAGGTGCTAACCGCGTCAAGATTTGGTTGCTTAGGAGGAGCTCGACGGAATGGGGCGGCGCGGGCCCGTCGGCGGCAGAGAGCATGCTCTGTGTGTGCCGTGCCACGGCGACGGTGCTGCATGCATGCGCTAGCGAGGAAATGGCCACGCGGAGCCACCAGGGGATTTGGGCGGCGTCGAACGGCGTTGCACCGCTGTTCTGCTCTCTGTCGGCCGCTACGGGGGTCCGGCCGCCGCAAGACACGCCGGCGCAGGCGGGCCAGGGTGCCACCGACGCCAGGAACGCGCGAAGCGTGCGTGTGAGGCTCCGGACAAGCAAGCGAGGCCGTGAGTAACGTGCCAAGTGCACTGTGAGCATGTGACTGCATCTCTGACGAAGATCGACACTGAAATCTGAACTTAACTGAAGATGGACAGAAACAGTGCATGCAAGGTGTTCGACAGAATGATCTAGGCATGTAGGGATTTTTCCTTGAGCTGGTTTTTGGTGGAGTGGTCTCTCATTGCAACTAGAGGTTTGCCTGAATTTTGGCAGAATTTTTGGAGAAGTGTAGGTATGAATTTCACCAAATTTGGCAAATCTGGTCCAAACTTGCAGTGAGTGAAATTTGAAATATTTGAAAAGAAGAAGAGTGGATCAAGATGGTTCTGGGTTGGGGGTACCAAGGACTATCCAGGGGAGTTGAATTGAGGTTGAAAATCAAAAGCCTTTGGGTACTTGCTTTGCAAATCACTTAGGCTCAAAAGAGAAGACAGAATTATTTGGACAGAGAAAAATAATTGGAATAAAATCCAAAAATGGATTTTATTAGTTTGGACAGAAAGTTTAGGTTGTTCCAAAGTGGATGGAGAGGTTTTGGGGGGGGGGGAGTTTTTACCACAAGAAGCATGGCAAAACAAGAATGGATCAAAACCAAATAAAATCCCCAAACCCAAAAGGTTTTCTTTTTAGAAGAAAACTCAATCCAAGAAAAAGTTTTTAGAGGGCAGACCTAGAAGAAGGTTTTTAAAAAGGGTTTAAATGACTTTCTTCAAACTAGGCAAAGCTCTTTCTGAAAAAAAATCCACAAAAAAAAATTGGAGTGTCACAGCACCTACCCCCTTAGGAAGCGCTTGTCGCGAAGGCGGGAGTGGACATCGAGAAGCGCGCGGAGGAGCTCCGGGATCTTAACCAGGAAGCTCTCTGGTCCCTGGCAGAGGAGCGGGAGCAACTCGCCGAGGAGCGGAAAGCCTTCCTCCTTGAGAAGGCCGAAGTCGAAGAGCAACAGCGGCTTGCCGCCGAGGAGCTGTCTGCCCGGTAGGGCGAGTTGGCGCAGCGGAAGGTCAACCTTGACAGCTATGAGGAGGAGCTTGATGTGCGCGATCAATCAATTGGCGGGGCTCTCAAGGAAGCAAAGGATGCTGTCGCAGCTGCCGAGGCCGCCAAGAAGGAGCTGGAGACGAAGGTGGCGCAGCTGGAAGCCAATCTCAAGGCGAGGGGTGAAGAGCTTGCCACACTCAAGCATGAGCGCGAGAAGGACGCATACACCCTTGGCGAGCTGCAGGGCCGTCTCGCCGAGAAGGGCCAGGAGCTTACTGCCGCCAAGGAGTCCAACGCAGATCTTGAGTTGAAGCTGACTACTTTGACCAAGACGTTGGACGACGCCAGGGAGCAGGAGGTGGCCTTGAAAAAGGAGATCAAGGCCGACGAGGCGCTGCTGGCGAGGGCTACCGAGACCCAGAACACTTTTAGGGAGAATGTGGAGCACTGGACGGAGGGTCTCGTGGAAGTTGCCGCATCCATCGACAGGGAGCTGGCGCAGCTGGGGATGGAGGATCTCGGGTATCCCTCCGATGAGAACCTCCAACCCAGCGCCAAGCTCAGCTTGTTCTTCAAAGGCGTGGCGACGGCCCTCCAGCGGCTCCAGGAGAGGATCCCAAAGCAGCTGGCCGACGAGTCGCGCAAGATCTGCGCGGGAGCTCTTCAAAAGGTGTTGGTGAAGGTGGCCTTTCGCAACCCAGGCCTCAACCTCACCAACGTCCTCAGGACCTTGCCACCGGAAGCTGATCTGGAAGCTCTCAAGACCCTTGTCGCACCCATTGTGGACAAGGTGAGTGGGATCAAGAGGGTTGAGGGCGATCGCGTAGATTAGGCCTCCCTTTTTCTCCTTTTCTTGTCGCTGCAGGTCATGTCATGATAACAATCTGTTAGAGCTACGACAAGCTATCTTGTAATATAACTCTATTTTGGTTAGCGATTGCTATGTTATTTCCTTTACTTGATTCCTTCCTTTGTATGTTTTTACCCTACGCGTTTAGGCAACTTGTCGGCGTAGGCACCTTAACCGCGAGCGCTGAGTGCGGGACGTCAGCAGCCTGCGCGGTGCCGCAGCCGGCAAGAAACCTTGTCGCAACTAGTCGCAGCTCACTTAAGTTGTTGAGCGGACTCGAAACAAAATAAGGGCGCAACTAGCTACGAGTTGGTTCCTCCGCGCACAGGTTTTCCATACAAAGCACGGTCGTTCAAGGAAGATAACTTAAAAAATTTTAAAACTGATTGCTCAAACTTTGGCAACTTAGCTTTTCTGTCGTTTGCTTCCCGGTTAGGCGAAACTTTTCTTGAACGACGCCTGGTCCACACCATTATCTTCTCCTTTCCCCCCGAAAAAGAAAGAAGAGAAAATAAAGATATGGAGCCTTACGGCTCATTATTGCTTACCGGGGGTAGATGCTGCACAAAGTGTCAGATAACACATGCGAAAAAATAGAAAGCATGAAATTGACAAGATGTGCGGAGCACATGAGCTTTACTTATGCACGGGGTCTGCGCCCGGCTTTGTACAAAGGATTACATGCAACATCGGCAAGACTTGTACAAAAGGTGGTTGCCGGAACAGGTTCCGGCAACCGCGCCCTACGGGTAAAACTTACGAAGATGCTCAATGTTCCAGGAGTTGCTCACCGGAATGCCATCTTCGGTCTCAAGGCGGACAGCGCCAGGCCTAGTGACTCGTTTCACCCGGTAAGGGCCTTCCCACTTCGGCGTCAACTTGTTGGCATTCTTGGCGGACTGAACGCGCTGAAGAACAAGGTCGCCTTCCTCGAGACTTCTGGCATTAACTTTGCGGCTATGGTAGCGGCGCAAAGCTTGCTGGTAGCGAGCAGCTCGTACAGCAGCCTGAAGACGGTCTTCCTCAAGGAGCAGCGCGTCATCTTGTCGCAGCTGCTCTTGCTCAAGCTCATCATAAGCGAGCACTCGAGGTGACCCGTATACGAGTTCCGTGGGGAGAACTTCCTCTGCTCCATAGACTAGAGCGAAAGGTGTCTGGCCAGTCGCTCGATTTGGCGTCGTCCTGATCGACCAAAGAACCACCGGCAGCTCCTCAATCCAGTTCCTTCCTCACTTGCACAGCCTGTTGAAAGTTCTGGTCTTGAGCCCGCGCAGCACTTCAGCATTTGCCCTCTCCGCTTGACCGTTGCTTCTCGGGTGAGCAACAGAAGTGAAGCAGACCTTGGCGCCAAGATCTTGGACGTACTGCATGAAGGTGCGGCTCGTGAATTGTGTGTCGTTGTCGGTGATGATCCTGTTAGGGATCCCGAAGCGGCAAACAATCGACCTGAAGAACTTGACTGCTGACTGTGCTGTCACCTTCCTCACTCCTTCCACTTCCGGCCACTTTGTGAACTTGTCGATTACAACGTACAAGTACTCAAAGCCCCCGACAGCTCGGGGAAAGGGGCCGAGGATGTCGAGCCCCCAGACCGAAAATGGCCAGGATAAAGGGATCGTCTGGAGAGCTTGAGCTGGCTGGTGTATCTGCTTGGAATGGAACTAGCACGCTTCACACTTGGTTGCTTGTGCAGTTGCATCCTGGAGGGCTGTCGGCCAAAAGAAACCTTGCCGGAAAGCTTTGCCGGCAAGTGCCCTTGCGCCAATGTGGTGACCACATATGCCTCCATGTATCTCTGCCAACAGCTCTTGTCCGTCTTCCCGGTGAATACACTTGAATTTCACACCGTTGAGTCTTCTTCTGTACAGTGTGTTGTTGACAAACTGGTACATACTTGACTGTCGGGCTACTCTTTCCGCTTCTTCTTGCTCTTCGAGAAGTTCTCCTGTCTGAAGGAAATGGACAATCTGCTGTGCCCATACTGGAGCTTGTGGCTCGACAACAAGGACTAAAGGCACATCTGCTGCTGCGGGAACATCCGCTTCTATGGAGAGAGCCTGCGGCTCGGCCAGAGATTGACATTCCCCGGCAAGCTTGCCGGAGAAAAACTTGTCGGGAGCGTCTGCTTCAACGGAACAAACCCTAGGGCTTGCCGGAGCAAACTGCTCCTCAGCACCCTTGGTGTTGATCTTGGGGACCTTCTTGGCGGCGGCTTCGGGGAGCTCTGCCGGAAAATAGTCACCAGAAATCAACTTCCTCTTCTTGCTCTGTCTAGTTGATGGCGTTACAGATGGTTGAGTCAGCTTGAGCACAAAGATTCCTGGTTCCACAGGTAACTTAAGTGCGGCGCACTTCGATAGGCCATCGGCAATGTCATTATCGGCTCTTGGAACATGCTCCATCTGTAGGCCGTCAAAGTGCTCTTCTAGCTTTCTCACTTCATCAACGTAAGCTTCCATCAACGGACTCTGATAATTCTTGTTCACTTGGCGGACGACAAGCTGCGAGTCACCCCTGACGATGAGCTTCTTGATCCCAAGGTCTGCCGCGATCCCGAGACCGGCAAGCAAACCTTCATACTCTGTAGTATTGTTCGTTGCTTGCTCCCTAGGAAAGTGCATCTGGACTACGTACTTGAGGTGCTCTCCAGTGGGTGCAACAAGTAGCACGCCCGCACCGGTGCCTTGCAGCGAGAAGGCACCATCAAAGTACATCAGCCACTCTTTGCTTGCTTCTTTGACGGGGATGCTCGTTTCTGATATTTCTTCATCTGGTGTTGGCATCCACTCTGCTATGAATTCTGCCAATGCCCTGCTCTAGATAGTTGAAGTGCTCTCAAACTTGAGGCCGAAGCTTGACAGTTCCAGTGCCCACTCGACAATCCTGCCTGTTGCTTCTGGATTCTGCAGTATCCTCTTCAGCGGAAAACGAGTGACAACTGTGATCTCATGTGCTTGGAAGTAATGCGCAGCTTTCTCGAGGCCATGAGAAGGTCGAAAAGCAATTTCTGCACACCAGAGTACCTTGACCTAGCCCCCTGTAGAAGGGAACTGACAAAGTAAACTGGGCGCTGCACCATTCTCTTCTGCACTTCCTCACGCGCCTGTGCAGATCCATCCTTGTCGGGACCAGAGCTTGTCGGTGAAGCCCCCTGCTTGTCGCTGGGTGCATCTGCCGTGGTTGCCGGCTCATCATCCACCTCCCTCTCCGCTACTAACGCAGCACTAACCACTTGATTGGTTGCCGCCAAATACAGCAGCAACTTCTCTTGTGGCTTAGGAGCGACAAGTGTTGGAGTGGAGGACAGGTATCTCTTTAAGTCCTGCAGCGCAGCCTCCGCTTCTGGAGTCCATTTCATTGGACCTACCTTTTTCAATATTTTGAAAAACGGCAGGGCGCGCTCAGCAGACCTAGAGATAAACCTGCTGAGAGCAGCCACGCAACCGGCAAGTCTTCGTACATCCTTGACGCGCTTTGGTGCTTCAATCTGCTCAATGGCCTTGATCTTGTCGGCATTGGCTTCAATTCCCCGCTGAGACACGAAGAACCCGAGAAGCTTGCCGGAGGGGACTCCAAACACACACTTCTCGGGGTTAAGCTTGAGGTTGATCTTGCGCATATTTGCAAAGGTTTCGTCTAAATCTTGAATCAGAGTTGCCTTGTCCTTGCTCTTGACCACTATGTCATCCATGTAGGCTTCCACATTTCTGTGCATTTGTGGCTCAAAAGCGTCATGGACTACCCTTGCAAATGTTGAACCAGCATTCCTTAAACCGAAAGGCATCCGTATGAAATAGTATGTGCCACATGAAGTAATGAATGCGGTCTTCTCCTCATCCTCTTCTGCCATGAAGATCTGATGATATCCTGAGTATGCGTCAAGAAATGAAAGCAAATCACGTCCGGCCGTGGAGTCAACAATCTGATCAATGGGCGGCAAGGGAAATGGGTCTTTGGGACAAGCTTTATTGACATCGGTAAAGTCGATACAAAGCCTCCATTTCCCGTTTGCCTTGCGCACGACTACAGGATTGGCCAACCACGTAGGATGGAGCACTCCTCTGACAAGGCCTGCTGCTTCCAACTTCTTGATTTCTTCTGCGATGAATTCTTGGCGCTCCAGTGCTTGTTTCCTGACTTTCTGCTTGATGGGCCGCGCATGAGGACAGACGGCAAGATGGTGCTCGATTACTTTCCTGGGAACACCGGGGATGTACGGTTGCCACGCAAACACGTCGACGTTCGCCCGCAGGAAAGCAACGAGCCCGCTTTCCTATTTGGGATCAAGAGTGGGACTGATGGTGAAGGTACCACCAGTGCCGTCCTCCTTGGCGGACACCTTCTTGGTCTCGGGTGGAGCTGCCATTGACTTCTTACACTTGCCGGTGGAGCTCGATAGTGCGTCCTCGACGGTAGCGCAGCACTCCGAAAAGGTGCGCTTGCCGGAGTGGGCATGAGAACTCTTGCCGGACTTGGTCTTCTTCTTCCCCCCGGGAGCTTCAACGACAAGTGACTTGCGATCTGTTGCGGCTGCTGCATCCCGGTAGATCTTGTCGGCGCAGATAAGAGCATCCTTCTTGTCGCCAGGGACAGAGATGACACTTATCGGGCCTGGCATCTTCAGCATGTTGTATGCATAGTGAGAGGCTGCCATGAATTTGGCGAGTGCTGGACGGCCGAGTATCCCATTGTAAGGCAATGGAAAGTCAGCAACATCAAAAGTGACCCTCTCAGTCTTGAAGTTCAACTCGCTGCCAAATGTCACCGGCAACGTGATCTTTCCCTTCGGCTTGCTCCTTCCCGGATTGATTCCTTGGAATGTGCCGGTCTCTTCGAGCTCGCTGTCAGGGATCTGGAGTTTCTGGAGTACCGTAGAGGAGATCACGTTGAAGCCGGCCCCGCCGTCAACTAGCATCTTAGTGACTTTGAGGTTGCGGATAGTTGGTGAAACCAACATCGACAAGCACCCGACCGCAGTTATGCGATCAGGGTGGTCCTCAATATCAAAGATGATAGGCGTGCTGGACCATTTCAGAGGCTTGCGTGACTCGACGGGTGGTTCTGCCGCATTGACTTCCCGCACCCACTGCTTGAGCTGGCGGTGTGAAGTATGCAGAGAAGCACCGCCGTCAACGCACAGGACCTCTGTGGCTTTCTGGAACTCCTGCTCACTGATATCGTCATCATCCATATCTTCATCGTCGTCGTCATCTTCATCCTTGTCGTGGCCGCGGGGAGGTCTGTCTCCTTGCCGCTGCTTGGCCTTGCCGCGGCGTCCTCCCCGGCCGGGGCGCTTCTTGCCGGATCCTCCATCACCTCCTTGGGCCTTCTCCTTGTCGCATCGCTCGTATTCGGCTTTCTGCTGCTCGACAAGCTGCTCGACCTTCTTGCAGCTCTGGAGATCATGGCCCTTGGTGTGGTGGATCTTGCAATACTGCTTGTTGGTGCCGTCCTGCTTGTCGGCGGCCGCCACAGCCTGGCAGTTGGTGCATGCGGCAATCTCCTTGCCGGAGCTACCAACATTGGCTTTCTTGGCGCCACCTCCGTTGCCGGACTGCTCAACAACTAGCACATCTTTGCCTTTCTTCTTCCTGTTGTTCCGCCGCCGGTTTCTCCTTACCGGGGCAGCATCCTCGCTGTCAGATCCCCCTGCTCCTATATTCTCTCCGGGGAGTCTCCTCCCTTCCTCAGCACGTGCACACTTGTCGGCCAGGGCATATAGCTCACTGATGTCTTTGATCTTGCACATCGCCATCTCCTCCCGCATCCTGCGGTTTCGCACGTTCTGATGGAACGCGTTGATGACCGCGGCAGGGTGGACATCTGGGAGGTTGTACTGTACACGGCTGAATCTCTGAATGTACTTGCGCAGGGGCTCTCCTTCCTTCTAGGCAAGTAGATGAAGGTCGCTCTCTTGGCCATGAGGTTTGTGGCCGCCTGTAAAGGCGCCGACAAACTGATGGCATAGGTCTGCCCAGGAGGATATGGAGTTATCCGGCAAGTGCATGAGCCAGGACCTGACGTTGGACTTGAGCACCAGCGGGAAGTAGTTGGCAAGGATCTTGTGGTCCCGCCCCCCGGCAGCTTGCACCGCGATGGTGTAGATGCTGAGGAACTCCGATGGGTGCGTCTTGCCGTCGTACTTCTCTGGTATGTCTGGCTTGAAATTCTTCGTGCTGGGCCACTGGACTTGCCGCAGCTCACGAGTAAACGCAGGGCAACCTACCGCGTATGGCAAGTCGCCTGGTTCCCCTGGCGCATGCACGTCGACAGAGGGCCCAGCGCGCTGGTCCGATTGACGCCGCGCTTCTCTTCGGCGCTCGATGCGAGTACGAGCGTCTTCTTGCTGTCGTTCGTGAAGAACTTGGCGTTGATCGCGATGAGCTCGTGGATCTGATGATGTGGTGGAGTCGCTGTTGAGGTTGACCCGGCGAGTCGGCGATCTTGGCCTTCGGGGCGGAGAGTGCACGGTGGTTGCACCCCCACCGGTTCTGTCGCCATCGGCTCGTGCCTGGCAGTCTTGTCGCGGCTGTGATGTGCTCGGCTGCCGTGGAGTGTCACCATTGGCGAAGCCGATGAGACTCTTAATGGTGGTCCTCCATTCGTCGATCTTGTCCGCCGTTGGAGGGAAATCCAGGAGCAATTGAGCTCGCGCCAATGCTTCTGCTGGAGTGGTGGGTGGCAGTGGCGAACGGTGCAAGGAGCCGGATGTGCTCGGACTTCTAACTATGTTAGAAGGAGCAGTATCTCGTCCAGGCAACCATGCCTCGCTCGTGCCAGGATGTTGGCGTGCATGCTGGTCTTGAGCATCCCGAGATCCACCAGCTCGATCTTGGTCCAACAAACGTATGGTACCGTGAGTACCATGACGCTGTCGATCCCGCGCCTCCTGAGATGAGCGTGGTACATGTACGGACGCCGAGGTCTGCGCAGCCTTGTCCTTGGACTTGGCAGCACCGTGAGCTCCCTCGTCGACGCCCGTTTTTCCACCGGCGTCTACCCCACCACCCATTTGATCCGGTGGTGGTGGGACCGACACGGACGGAGCAGCCGCTTCCGAAGCCTTGTTCTTCGGCGGCATGTCGATGAATAAGATGAAGATCTAGCTCATGTGGACGCCGGATCAGGTTCACACAACCTCGACGCCCCCTACCTGGCGCACCAAAGATGTCGGGGGAAACTGATCCTCTGACACCTATGGCACCGGCGGACCGAGCCCCTTTCGGTTCGGCGGGGGGCGGAGATCGCACGAAGAGCAGATCGAGGTGAAGCACACGAGCGGTTTACCCAGCTTTGGAGCTCTCCGGAGAGATAATACTCCTACTGATGCATGTCTGATTGTACTGAGCTCTTGCTCGGGAGCGCTGAGTGCTACAGTAAACACTAGCTGCTAACGAGACCGAGTGTGAGTGTTCTTCTGGCTTCTAAGCTCCGACCGGAACCGAACCCCTTCTACGTTGCGCATGGGCCTCCTTTTATATGCTCAAGGGGTCACCAACAGGTGGCAACGTAAACAAGGGTAAAAATGGGAAAGGTGTTACGGTTGGTACAACTACCTGTACAGTGTATCATACCTAACCCTGACGGCAGGGGACACAGGCATTAAATGCCCGTCCGTGTCGCCTAGACAGTGCAAAAAGGGACCGTCAGGGACGCCACCGCTTGCCACGATGGCAATCTTGTCAGCGCCGCTTGCCACCGCGCACCGCTGGCTGCACAGCCTCTCACCACGCGCGCCTGGAAAGGTCCCAGGGTGACACGTTGGTGGATGTGCTGGAGCGCGGGTACAGAGTGGTAGCTTGCCGCGGCAAGCGCCTTGCCACGGTTGTTGTCTTGTCGCGTCCGGAAGCTTGTCGCTCACCGGGCCTTGCCGGGACGCGCGGCGCGTCGCGGCAAGTTCCTTGAGATGCCTTGGTTGGCCTTCCCGGCAAGCTCCTCTTGCCGTGGCCTTGTCTCCTTGGCTTGAATACTTTGTTCTTGAATGGCTCCAAAGGATCCACGGAGGATCTTGGTGGTCACCCGACAAGCCTTGCTGTGGGGCGCTGCGACTGCCCGTGCACAAGTTCGGGATACTAGGGTACCCCTACTCTAGTACACCGACAGGAGCCCCCGGGCCTGGGCCACACACGGTGCCGAGCGCTGTTGGGCCAGGCCCAAAACAGGGCACGGGCACGCGCGGCCTGGATCACGCCGTATATTACTCCGCATCTACCGCGCCCTCCCCGAACGGCACGCGTCGAATGCGGCAGCGTGGGAGAGATCGTGGGTGGTTTCTTTATTCGGAAAGACGGAACGTCCGCCCCCTCCCTCTTTATAAGCAGGGGAAACAGGGGCAATTCGCCCATCTCGCCGGTTGCTGTTCCAATCTCAAGAACCTCCGCCGCCCCTCCTTCTTCCCAAGGCTGAAAGAGACCAGCGCCCCGCCCCCCAAGATGTCGGGGGAAACTGATCCTCTGACACCTATGGGACCGGCGGACCGAGCCCCTTTCGGTTCGGCGGGGGGTGGAGATCGCACGAAGAGCAGATCGAGGCGAAGCACACGAGCGGTTTACCCAGCTTCGGAGCTCTCCGGAGAGATAATACTCCTACTGCTGCATGTCTAATTGTACTGAGTTCTTGCTCGGGAGCGCTGAGTGCTACAGTACACACTAGCTGCTAACGAGACCGAGTGTGAGTGTTCTTCTGGCTTCTAAGCTCCGACCGGAACCGAACCCCTTCTACGTTGCGCATGGGCCTCCTTTTATATGCTCAAGGGGTCACCAACAGGTGGCAACGTAAACAAGGGTAAAAATGGGAAAGGTGTTATGGTTGGTACAACTACCTGTACAGTGTATCATACCTAACCCTGACGGCAGGGGAGACAGGCATTAAATGCCCGTCCGTGTTGCCTAGACAGTGCAAAAAGGGACCGTCAGTGACGCCACCGCTTGCCACGATGGCAATCTTGTCAGCGCCGCTTGCCACCGCGCACCGCTGGCTGCACAGCCTCTCACCACGCGCGCCTGGAAAGGTCCCAGGGCGACACGTTGGTGGATGTGCTGGAGCGCGGGTACAGAGTGGTAGCTTGCCGCGGCAAGCGCCTTTCCACGGTTGTTGTCTTGTCGCGTCCGGAAGCTTGTCGCTCACCGGGCCTTGCCGGGATGCGCGGCGCGTCGCGGAAAGTTCCTTGAGATGCCTTGGTTGGCCTTCCCGGCAAGCTCCTCTTGCCGTGGCCTTGTCTCCTTGGCTTGAATACTTTGTTCTTGAATGGCTCCAAAGGATCCACGGAGGATCCTGGTGGTCACCCGGCAAGCCTTGCTGCGGGGCACTGCGACTGCCCGTGCACAAGTTCGGGATACTAGGGTACACCTACTCTAGTACACCGACAGGAGCCCCCGGGCCTGGGCCACACATGGTGCCGAGCGCTGTTGGGCCAGGCCCAAAACAGGGCACGGGCACGCGCGGCCTGGGTCACGCCGTATATTACTCCGCATCTACCGCGCCCTCCCCGAACGGCACGCGTCGAATGCGGCGGCGTGGGAGAGATCGTGGGTGGTTTCTTTATTCGGAAAGACGGAACGTCCGCCCCCTCCCTCTTTATAAGCAGGGGAAACAGGGGAATTCGCCCATCTCGCCGGTTGCTGTTCCAATCTCAAGAACCTCCGCCGCCCCCTCCTTCTTCCCAAGGCTGAAAGAGAGCAGCGCCCCGCCCCCCAAGATGTCGGGGGAAACTGATCCTCTGACACCTATGGGACCGGCGGACCGAGCCCCTTTCGGTTCGGCGGGGGGCGGAGATCGCACGAAGAGCAGATCGAGGCGAAGCACACGAGCGGTTTACCCAGCTTCGGAGCTCTCCGGAGAGATAATACTCCTACTGCTGCATGTCTAATTGTACTGAGTTCTTGCTCAGGAGCGCTGAGTGCTACAGTACACACTAGCTGCTAACGAGACCGAGTGTGAGTGTTCTTCTGGCTTCTAAGCTCCGACCAGAACCGAACCCCTTCTATGTTGCGCATGGGCCTCCTTTTATATGCTCAAGGGGTCACCAACAGGTGGCAATGTAAACAAGGGTAAAAATGGGAAAGGTGTTGCGGTTGGTACAACTACCTGTACAGTGTATCATACCTAACCCTGACAGCAGGGGACACAGGCATTAAATGCTCGTCTGTGTCGCCTAGACAGTGCAAAAAGGGACCGTCAGGGACGCCACCGCTTGCCACGATGGCAATCTTGTCAGCGCCGCTTGCCACCGCGCACCGCTGGCTGCACAGCCTCTCGCCACGCGCGCCTGGAAAGGTCCCAGGGCGACACGTTGGTGGATGTGCTGGAGCGCGGGTACAGAGTGGTAGCTTGCCGCGGCAAGCACCTTGCCGCGGTTGTTGTCTTGTCGCGTTCGAAAGCTTGTCGCTCACCGGGCCTTGCCGGGACGCGCGGCGCGTCGCGGCAAGTTCCTTGAGATGCCTTGGTTGGCCTTCCTGGCAAGCTCCTCTTGCCGGAGCCTTGTCTCCTTGGCTTGAATACTTTGTTCTTGAATGGCTCCAAAGGAACCACAGAGGATCTTGGCGGTCACCCGGCAAGCCTTGCCGCGGGGCGCTGCGACTGCCCATGCACAAGTTCAGGATACTAGGGTACCCCTACTCTAGTACACCGACAGATATGAAGTCTCCAATAAGTTCTATAGCTGCAAGATGCAAGAGAATAGTTCTGTCAGTGAACATATACTCAAAATGTCTGGATCTAATAATCACTTGATTCAACTGGGAGTTAATCTTCTTGATGATAGTGTCATGGACAGAATTCTTCAATAACTGCCACCAAGCTACAAGAGCTTTGTGATGAACTATAATATGCAAGGGATGAACAAGACTATTCCCGAGCTCTTCGCAATGCTAAAGGCTGCGGAGGTAGAAATCAAAAAGGAGCATCAAGTGTTGATGGTCAACAAGACCACCAGTTTCAAGAAAAATGGTAAAGGGAAGAAGAAGGGGAACTTCAAGAAGAACGGCAAACAAGTTGCTCCTCAAGAGAAGAAACCCAAGTCTGGACATAAGCCTGAGACTGAGTGCTTCTACTGCAAACAGGCTGGTCACTGGAAGTGGAACTGCCCCAAGTACTTGACGGATAAGAAGGATGGCAAGGTGAACAAAGGTATATGTGATATACATGTTATTGATGTGTACCTTACCAGAGCTCGCAGTAGCACCTGGGTATTTGATACTGGTTCTGTTGCTAATATTTGCAACTCAAAACAGGGACTACGGATTAAGCGGACACTGGCTAAGGGCGAGGTGACGATGCGCGTGGGAAATGGTTCCAAAGTCGATGTGATTGCCGTCGGCACGCTACCTCTACATCTACCTTCGGGATTAGTTTTAGACCTGAATAATTGTTATTTGGATCCAGCGTTGAGCATGAACATTATATCTGGATCTTGTTTGATGCGAGACAGTTATTCATTTAAATATAAGAATAATGGTTGTTCGATTTATATGACTAATATCTTTTATGGTCATGCACCCTTGAAGAGTGGTCTATTTTTGATGAATCTCGATAGTAGTGATACACATATTCATAATGTTGAAGCCAAAAGATGCAGAGTTAATAATGATAGTGCAAATTATTTTTGGCACTGCCGTTTAGGTCATATTGGTGTAAAGCGCATGAAGAAACTCCATACTGATGGACTTTTGGAATCACTTGATTATGAATCACTTGGTACTTGCGAACCATGCCTCATCGACAAGATGACTAAAACGCCGTTTTCCGGAACTATGGAGCGAGCAACTGATTTGCTGGAAATCATACATACTGATGTATGTGGTCCAATGAATATTGAAGCTCGTGGCAGGTATCGTTATTTTCTCACCTTCACAGATGATTTAAGTAGATATGGGTATATCTACTTAATGAAACATAAGTCTGAGACATTTGAAAAGTTCAAAGAATTTCAGAGTGAAGTTGAAAATCATCGTAACAAGAAAATAAAGTTTCTACGTTCTGATCGTGGAGGAGAATATTTGAGTTACGAGTTTGGTTTACATTTGAAACAATGCGAAATAGTTTCGCAACTCATGCCACCCGGAACACCACAACGTAATGGTGTGTCCGAATGTCGTAATCGCACTTTACTAGATACGGTGCGATCTATGATGTCTCTTACTGATTTACCGCTATCGTTCTATGGTTATGCTTTAGAGACGGCCACATTCACATTAAATAGGGCACCATCAAAATCCGTTGAAATGACGCCTTATGAACTATGGTTTGGCAAGAAACCAAAGTTGCATTTCTTAAAGTTTGGGGTTGTGATGCTTATGTGAAAAAGCTTCAACCTGATAAGCTCGAACCCAAATCGGAGAAATGTGTCTTCATAGGATACCCAAAGGAGACTGTTGGGTACACCTTCTATCACAGATCCGAAGGCAAGACATTCGTTGCCAAGAATGGATTCTTTCTAGAGAGGGAGTTTCTCTCGAAAGAAGTGAGTGGGAGGAAAGTAGAACTTGATGAGGTAACTATACCTGCTCCCTTATTAGAAAATAGTTCATCACAGAAACTAGTTCCTGTGACGACTACACCAATTAGTGAGGAAACTAATGATATTGATGATGAAACTTCAGATCAAGTTACTACCAAACCTCGTAGGTCAACCAGAGTAAGATCCGCACCAGAGTGGTACGACAATCCTATTCCGGAGGTCATGTTACTTGACCATGGGGAGCGTGCGAACTATGAGGAAGCGATGATGAGCCCAGATTCCGCAAAATGGCTTGAGGCCATGAAATCTGAGATGGGATCCATGTATGAGTACAAAGTGTGGACTTTGGTTGACTTGCCCGATGATCGGCAGGCCATTGAGAATAAATGGTCTTCAAGAAGAAGACTAACGCTGATGGTAATGTTACTATCTACGAAGCTCGACTTGTTGCGAAAGGTTTTTGACAAGTTCAAGGGGTTGACTACGATGAGACTTTCTCACCCGTAGCGATGCTTAAGTCTGTCCGAATCATGTTAGCAATTGCTGCATTTTATGATTATGAAATTTGGCAAATGGATGTCAAAACTGCATTCCTGAATGGATTTCTGGAAGAAGAGTTGTATATGATGCAACCAGAAGGTTTTGCCGATCCAAAGGATGCTAACAAAGTGTGCAAGCTCCAGCGATCTATTTATGTACTTGTGCAAGCCTCTCGGAGTTGGAATAAACACTTTGATAGTGTAATCAAAGCATATGGTTTTATACAGACTTTTGGAGAAGCCTGTATTTACAAGAAAGTGAGTGGGAGCTCTGTAGCATTTCTAATATTATATGTGGATGACATATTATTGATTGGAAATGATATAGAATTTCTGGATAGTATAGAAGGATACATGAATAAAAAAATTCAATGAAAGACCTCGGCGAAGCTGCTTACATATTGGGCATCAAGATCTATAGAGATAGATCAAGACGCTTAATTGGACTTTCACAGAGTACATACCTTGATAAAGTTTTGAAAAAGTTCAAAATGGATCAAGCAAAGAAAGGGTTCTTGCCTGTAATACAAGGTGTGAAGTTGATTCAGACTCAATGCCCGACCACAGCAGAATATAGAGAGAAAATGAAATATGTTCCCTATGCTTCAGCCATAGGCTCTATCATGTATGCAATGTTGTGTACCAGACCTGATGTATGCTTAGCAGTAAGTTTAGCAGGGAGGTACCAAAGTAATCCAGGAGTGGATCACTGGACAGCGGTCAAGAATATCCTGAAATACCTGAAAAGAACTAAGGATATGTTTCTCGTTTATGGAGGTGACAAAGAGCTAGTCGTAAATGGTTACGTCGATGCAAGCTTTGACACTAATCCGGACGGTTCTAAATCGCAAACCGGATACGTGTTTATATTGAATGGTGAAGTTGTCAGTTGGTGCAGTTCTAAACAAAGCGTCGTGGCGGGATCTACAGGTGAAGCGGAGTACATAGCTGCTTCGGAAGCAGCAAATGAAGGAGTCTGGATGAAGGAGTTCATATCCTAGCTAGGTGTCATACCTAGTGCATCAGGTCCAATGAAAATCTTCTGTGACAATACTGGTGCAATTTCCTTGGCAAAGGAATACAGATATCACAAGAAGACCAAGCATATCAAGAGACGCTTCAATTCCATCCGGGACCAAGTCCAGGTGGGAGACATAGAGATTTTCAAGATACATACGGATCTGAATGTTGCAGACCCGTTGACTAAGCCTCTTCCACGAGCAAAACATGATCAGCACCAAGGCTCCATGGGTGTTAGAATCATTACTGTGTAATCTATCATTACTGTGTAATCTAGATTATTGACTCTAGTGCAAGTGGGAGACTGAAGGAAATATGCCCTAGAGGCAATAATAAAGTTATTATTTATTTCCTTACATCATGATAAATGGTTATTATTCATACTAGAATTGTATTAATCGAAAACATGATACATGTGTGAATACATAAACAAACTGAGTGTCACTAGTATGCCTCTACTTGACTAGCTCGTTTATCAAAGATGGTTATGTTTCCTAGCCATGGACAAAAGAGTTGTCATTTGATTAACGGGATCACATCATTGAGAGAATGATGTGATTGACTTGACCCATTCCGTTAGCTTAGCACTTGATCGTTTAGTATGTTGCTACTTCTTTCTTCATGACTTAGACATGTTCCTGTGACTATGAGATTATGCAACTCCCGCTTACCGGAGGAACACTTTGTGTGCTACCAAACATCACAACGTAACTCGGTGATTATAAAGGTGCTCTACAGGTGTCTCCAAAGGTACTTGTTGGGTCGGCATATTTCGAGATTAGGATTTGTCACTCCGATTGTCGGAGAGGTATCTCTGGGCCCTCTCAGTAATACACATCACTATAAGCCTTGCAAGCAATGTGACTAATGAGTTAGTTGCGAGATGATGTATTACATAACGAGTAAAGAGACTTGCCGGTAACGAGATTGAACTAGGTATAGAGATACCGACGATCGGATCTCGGGCAAGTAACATACCGATGACAAAGGGAACAACGTATGTTGTTATGCGGTTTGACCGATAAAGATCTTCGTTGAATATGTGGGAGCCAATATGAGCATCAAGGTTCTGCTATTGGTTATTGACCAGAAACGTGTTTCGGTCATGTCTACATTGTTCTCGAACCCGTAGGGTCTGCACGCTTAAGGTTTCGATGACAGTTATATTATGAGTTTATGAGTTAGGATGTACCAAAAATTGTTTGGAGTCCTGGATGTGATCACGGACATGACGAGGAGTCTCGAAATGGTCGAGACATGAAGATTGATATATTGGACGGCTATATTTGAACACCGGAATGGTTTCGGGGGTTATCGG
>NC_041389.1:662837597-662844450 GCF_002162155.2 Triticum dicoccoides | reverse complement strand
AGTGATGGAAGAGGAGAGGCCGCCAAGGGGCAGCCGTGCGCCCCTCCCCCCAAGTCCGAATTGGACAAGGAGGGGGGCGGCGCCCCCCTTTCCTTTCCCCCTCTCTTTCCTTCCCTCTCCTCTCCTACTCCAACAAGGAAGGGGGGAGTCCTACTCCCGGTGGGAGGAGGACTCCTCCTGGCGCGCCCCTCCTGGCCGGCCGACACCCTCCCCCTGGCTCCTTTATATACGGGGGCAGGGGGCCACCTCTAGACACAACAATTGATCTCTTGATCTCTTAGCCGTGTGCGGTGCCCCCCTCCACCACAGTCATCCTCGATAATATTGTAGCGGTGCTTAGGCGAAGCCCTGCAACGGTAGAACATCAAGATCGTCACCACGCCATCGTGCTGATGGAACTCTCCCTCGACACTTGGCTGGATCGGAGTTCGAGGGACGTCATCGAGCTGAACATGTGCAAGAACTCGGAGGTGCCGTAGTTTCGGTGCTTGGTCGGTCGGGCCGTGAAGACGTACGACTATATCAAGCGCGTTGTTCTAACGCTTCCGCTTTCGGTCTACGAGGGTACGTGGACACACTCTCCCCTCTCGTTGCTATACATCACCATGATCTTGTGTGTGCATAGGATTTTTTTTTAAATTACTACGTTACCCAACAGGTGAGGCCTCCGCGGCAGCACAGCCGGCCACGGGAGGCAGGAGCATGTGGCCCGACCGGCGCTGCTTTGGGAGGCTGGAGCAAGAAGACCAGAGGTTGAAGAAGCACTACAGCCGTTGGATGGACATCGTACGGTCACTGGAGCTAGAATCGTTCATATTGGCTAAGTTGACAAAGCCCTCCGTCCCCGTCAACTTAGTAGGCCCACAAGTCAGCCTCCCACCAAGGTGGGTCCCAGCTAGCCGGGGGAGTATTCATTTTTTGTGCATAATAAGGAGGCCCTTCTAGTGGGTCCGAGCTGACAGCGGGGGGAACGTTTTTTGCGCGAAATACGGTGGCCCGTCCGGTGGCTCCTAGCAGTCAGGGGGAAACGTTTTTTTCGCAAAATACTGGTGGCCCGTCCGGTGGGTCCCTGTTGTCAGGTGGAGGAATAATTATTTTCCGTGTAATAAGGAGGCACTTCCTTGCAGCTGCCGTGGACCTAGATGTCAGCCTCTCCACGTACAGTACTCTTCCGATGGAAGTCGGTCATTGACCACATTGACCATGCCGCGCTGAGAGCACCACTGTGGTGGACGACGGTGAGGCCTAGGAAGGGGACGACGCGAAGCCGGGGAAGACGCGGCAGTGGATGCCCATGCGGAGAGGAGTACGAGGGTTCAGTGGTTCGGCAATGGTGTGAGGCTGCCGTCGCCGCAGAATAACAGGGGGTGTGGGTGAGTGGTGGGATGTCCTGGCCAGTGGTGGGAGTAGTATGGGGACGGTGAGGCCTCCGCGGTAGCACAGCCGGCCACGGGAGGCAGGAGCAGGCGGGACGACCGGCGCTGCTTTGGGCGGCTGGAGCAAGAAGACCAGAGGTTGAAGAAGCACTATGGCCGTTGGATGGACATCATACGGTCACTGGAATATTTACTAAGTTGACAACACCCTCCGTCCCCGTCAACTTAGTAGGCCCACAAGTCAGCCCAACAATATAGTGGGTCCCAGCTAGCAGCGGGTATTCATTTTTTTGGGCGTAATAAGGAGGCACTTCCTTGCGTGCGAAGATATAGCTGGTGGGTCCGACCTGTCAGCGAGGGGGACATTTTTTTCATGAAATACAGAGGCCCTTCCTATGGGTCCTAGCTGTCAGGTGGAGAAGTCATTATTTTGCATGTAATAAGGAGGCATTTCCTTGCGTGCGGCCGTGGACCCAGCTATCAGCCTCTCCACGTACAGTCCACTTCCGATGGATGTCGTTCATTGACCACATTGACCAGGCCGTGCCGAGAGCACCAGGGCGGTGGACGACGGCGAGGCCTATAAAGGGAACGACACGGAGCCAGGGAATACACGGCAGTTGTTTCCAACATGGAGGAGTACGAGGGTTTACTGGTTCGTCTGCCATCCCCGGAGAAAAACAACAGGTGTGGGTGAGTAGAGGGATGGCTAGGCCAGCGATGGAAGTACGATGGGCCTGTGAGGCCTGCGTGGTAGCATAGCCGACCGCGGGAGGAGGGAGCAGGCAGCCCCGTTGGCGCTTGTTTGAGCGGCTGGAGCATGAAGTGCATAGATTGAAGAAGCACGACAGCCGTTGGATGGACATCCAACAGTCACTGCTCTCGTGTGTAGACTAAGTTGACAGGGCGTTGCGTGTGCGTCATCCTTTTTTTTATGAAAGCATACACGTCAACATGAAGTAGGTGCACAAGTCAGCCTCAAATCTGTGGAAAACAGCATACATCCCACCTTCCATTATTTCTAATAATGTACAGCCCATTTGCTAATTCTTAAGAATTTTTTTGGAGCCCATCTTATTTTTGTTAGGATTACACCCCATATTGTGGCCACGGTTAAAAAGTATACGAAATTTTGCATATTTTGGTGCGGTCAACTGTTTTTAATCCAGAAATATCGATTCACATTCAAACTATTTTGAAAAATAATTTATATAAATACAAAATCCAAATAATTGTCCACGCATAAAAATCAATGGAATTTAAAATCTTGTAATGAAAAAAAATTGAAACTAATTCCCGGTTTGATGTGTTTTAAAAATGTACAACCCATTTCTGGGCAAACCGAATGAAACTCTCCTCGTCTTGAAAGATTTGCAGCCCAGCAGGGCCGATAAAGCAAGTAGGCCTTGTTTGGGTATTTATTTAAAAAAATAGAACTGGGCTAGCCATTTTCAGCAAGAAAAAAACACAACTGGGCTCATGATGTGGTAAACATAAATAAAATCCTGGCTAGACGGGCCACAGCCCCCACATAGCCCCGTTGTTACCCTGATCCGTCGTTAAACTAGTATAAATAACAACTGCTTGTTCCGCAAATAAAAACTGCGCGACCTGCTGGGTCCCTAGTGTCAGCTGCTCGTAGTGTAATTCTCTCGTTTATTGACTACGTTGACAATGGCGTGAGCCCCAGATGTCCAACCATTAGGAGGAACCATATTTTTGGGCTTGTAATATAGAGGCACTTGCTTGCGTACTGCAATGACGCTAGTGGGTCCCTACTGTCATCCTCTCCACGTACAGTCATCTCCTTGTTCCTCTCGGTTGTTGACGATGTTGACAACGCAAGAGGGCGGCGCACCACGCACGGCGAGCGAACCAAGGCCGCAAGGCAGAGGACGACGGCGAGGCCTCGGACGGAACGAACAGGAGCCGTGGAAGATGCACCGGTCCAATCGCAGGCGGAGGGGAGTATGAGGGTTGACTAGTTCGGGCGTGGGTGCGTGTTGGGGCTGACATCGCCGGAGAATAACAGGACGTGTGGGGGAATAGAGGGAGGGGCTGGCCAATGTTGGAGGGTACATACGGTAGGGCGGTGGAGGCGCAGCCAGCCATGGGAGGCGGGAGCAGGCGGAGCCGATGGGTGGTTAGGTTTGGGCGGCTGGAGGAAGAAGAAGACAAGAGATAGAAGATACACGACAGATGTTGGATGTCAATCCAACGGCTGGTAGGCAGAATTGTTTGTTGACTGGCTAGTAAGTCGACACCATCTTGGATAGGTTATTTCCTCGCGGGTCCCAAATGTCAGAATCCAAATTTGTCACGGTCATGCAACCTTTCCTATGAAAATTGACAGCCCATTTGATGTGCTAGTTCGAAATAAGTTCGTGGGTGCTGGTGGGGGCTAATCTCTTGGCTTCTGTAATGCACAGTGAGCTCAAGCAGCCGGCGAGAGTGATGTTATTTCCCTTGGTTGGTATTTGTTACAATATTTCACTCTAAATTAAACGAATGGCAAGCCATTTGCCTTGTTTCAAAGAAAATATGACAGTCACAGCCGAGTTGAAAAGGGCAGGAACATCTAACTCCAGCTTACAAACTATACAAAAGCACGAGGGTTAATTGTTCATCAGGTTTACAAAAAAACCCATGTTGAAAAGGGCAACAACATCTAACTCCAGCACTGTTTTCGGCAGTCACAGTCAAATGGATCGGTCAGGTCCATACAATGAACATTCTGGGTCGTAAAATTTGCTGGATTATGACCATAATATGTTCTAAATAGAAGCCCGGCACGTTCAGAAGCTCTTTTGCCCACTTGAAACTCCTTTTTTTTCTCTTCGACATACCCATCCATGAAAACCATGCTGCTGATAAACTTAAGCCTGATGGACAATAGTAACCTCGCATTCAGCAGGAAGAATGTGACAAATCTAGTGTTTGCACGGTTGGCTACATATCGTTCTAGCGTTATTGTCTTCAATCGAATCTCATGAGAAGTGAGAAAATCCCGATGCTTACGAATCCACCGATTGGTTATAACTTTCTTACCCCGTCCAGTTGCCTAAATAGACATGAAGATTGAAAACAGTTAAGGTCTAAAAAAAGAGTGTCGAAAGAGCAACAACTGAACGGTTAATTCTAGTACACTATATGTGGGCTTCCAATGTGCGTGAAATTATCACCTTTATATACAACTTCTCCAGACATGGAAAGCATTGCAGCAAGCCAATAATCTTGTTCAGATCAAAATATTCATTTGGATATATAAGATCTTGACAGAATCCAGCATCATTGATAGGCCATCCATGGAGAAACTCTTCATTGAGCATAGAACATAATATTAGTACAAAATGTGTACTCCAAGATGATATATAACTTATGCACATAAATTTAAAATGCAGCTTATGGTTACAAGTGTAGATGATAATATAAAGTACCTGAAGAACTATGGAGCCAAACACCATATTGAAATGAGCACAGAGATCATGTATTACACCCAAGGTCTCCAGTTTAGGCGCAGAGAGGATAGTTATTTGCAACGATGAATAACTAGAATCAAGGATCAACCTTTGAAGTGAAGGGGCGTCTTGGATGATGAGCTTCCTTCCGTCAAAAGAAATTCCAATTCTTACAAGGTTAGGCGACTTTATTTGGAGACAACCGATTCTAACTATGAAAACAAGCACCAAGTGCTCCAGGGCAGGGCAACTAGAGTAGACGATGTCGTGCAATGAGGCCTCCGATATACGAACCCGCAGAAGTGAAAGTTTCTTGAGAAATGGGAGTCGAAGGTTTAGTACCTGATTGTCTGGTAGGTAGCACAGTGCAAAGGTGGCGGTGTGGAGAGAGGAGGAAAACCGCGAGATGGACATCGGTGCTGAGGGCACAAGTTCATGGAATTCGGTATGTGGTATGTGATTTCCAGGGGAATAGTAGAACTCAAGCAGCTGTAGTTCTGTGAATTCAGGGGATTTCAGCCAGGCGTCCACCATGCAGGGCATGGTATGCTTGCTCAGGTAGCATGACGGGATGCAGAGGCTTGGAACGGAGCCCTGGTGGGAGGAGATGATGGCTCTGGGGATTTCAAAATCATTGAAGAGAGAGAGCTGACGGCAGTCGAGATTAAGGGGCACGGCGCGCCATAGAGGGCGCCACCGAATTAAGAGGACTTGGGTGCGGCAGCAATCCTTGGCGGGGAGAAGCGAGATGATCTCCCCAAGGACAGCATCCGGGAGATCGCTGATGCGGTCCACCCGAGATTCTACGGGTTCCTAGGATCCGGTGGGGGCGGGGTCGCCACTTCTCCCCGTGCTGCCGGGTGCGGGATCTGCAACAGGCGTCGCTGCTGGCGGGAGCCTCATCTTCTTGGCGCTGGGGTCAGCCGACTCCATTTTCCTCGAGGGTGTCGTGTCGCGCTCACGGATTTGAGCAGAGTAACGAATGACGAGCCTAGTTGTAGTGCGAGTGAAGAAGAAGGGGAGCTAGGGGTTTTCTATAGGAGTGAGGAAGAAGGGGAGCTGGGGTTTTCTGTAGGAGTGAGGTGAGGAATTTGGGGGTACGAGTGGAGCGAGCTGACGTGAGGTGGGTAGGAGCAAGGAGGAAGAAGAGCACCCAGGTTTTTGGGGGGCGGTGTGCTGGGTGTGGGTAGCGCCTCTCATTCAGTAAATATATGGGCTTTTGAATTGATTTTACTATTTACTAGTGTGGATGGGCTGTTTTGTCTTGGGCCTAGAGAAACAATTACTACTAGTACACTAGAGACACTCTACAGCTACCCAGAAAAACAATTACTACTACTACAGTGGAGACACTCTACCGCTTCTGGCTCCTCCTAGGTCATTGAAATGTCTCCCTCTACTGAATGTCGTTATACTTTTGTTCACCGACATGCGGGCCATGCAGCGCGTGGGCCCAAATGCCATCCACCAAATTAGAAGGCGGTATGCAGGCAGAGAGTCACCCCAGTTGTAGCGCGGCAGTAACGAGTCATCGTATCACAAAACCCCACCTCCTCGCAGTCTAAGTTTGACAGATGAAGCAACCATCATTTCACTCTTCACTGAATCCCCTTCTCCCTCACCGTCTTCAAGAAAGGCAACACTCGCATCTGGCACTGTTCTTCTCTCCCAACAAAGGGAAGGTAAGCGGATCTGTGATGTTGGTATATTTTCGTTCAGAGAAAAAAAAAGAACTTTTGCAAAGCAGTAACCGATCCTTGCTCTCTTTTTTCTTTCATTGTCATTGCGATTGTGTTTTCCTTTCAGTGGTCTCCTAGTATTCATCAGTTTCATGATGGACCAAGGAGAACAAGGCAAAGATCTGCCGATATTGGAGCAGACGCGGGATGCTGATCCCCACGAGACAGAGAGCTCCAAGAAGATGGAGGCAGCCACCGAGCCGACCCCAGATACGCTTACGGCCACTACTGAGATGGTCAACGCCCCGCCCCGTGGCATTGCAGGAGCAGTTTTCCCCCT
>NC_041389.1:662810692-662837221 GCF_002162155.2 Triticum dicoccoides | reverse complement strand
CCGCTGAGCTGCCCAAGGTGATTTTCTTCTTTGCCGATCTCGATTGTGGTTTTTCATCTAAGTATGTGGTCATTAATAATGCAAATTTTTATTAGCTTCGATGCCGTGCTATACATAGTGGTTTAAATAACTTGTGTTTCTTATACTGAAAAGTAATTCAGTATTTGTTTCTGTTTCAATTAGAGCCCTGATGCAGACAAGGATTGTGTGCTTGTACATGTCACTCGCTATGAGGCGGATGACCTGAATATACGCACTGGGAAAATAAAGTTCTTAGGTTGTTGGATCCTGGAAGCCATTTGCGGTTATATCAATGAAGAGTTGTATTCCAGCCTCACTGTTGTCAGGCATGTTGTCCAGGGTGTACTGAAGCGCAAGAAGTTCAAAGCTACTCCCTCGTTTGTGAGGCATACTGTTCTTGTCAAGCTTACGCAGGAAGATGACGTGGCATGCCTCCACAAACAAGTTTATCAGTGGCAAGGCCACAAGGTTGTCTTCATGAAGGTTCACAGGATTGAGCTGCTGCGGGACGTCCTCGATGATGTTCATGGCAAGGTCCGTCTTGTGTCCAGCCCAAATTAGATCGAGGCATGAAATAGTTGCCCTAGCTAGTGTTTAATAGTAGTTTGGATTGTGTCTAATTATCCGAAAATTGCCTGTTATCGACCCCTCTGGGGCTAGTACTCTGTTTGAATCCGTCTATGGGAACTGCTGATACTTTTGTGTGCCCGTGAATCATGTGAGAACCATCGTAATTCTTGCCGAAACAGATGCGTCCTCGCTAGTTTTTCCATGAATATGGCATGGTAAGACATAAGTTGTCACGGTTTATCATACGAGCAGTTTGTGTTAAATAGAGCACTCATTTGAGACTGTGCGCCGACGTATACATAAGTACTTGTAAACACTGTTGGTACTACCCCACTTGTAAGTAGTTGTGCAAAACACGGCACATTGGCTCAACTCGCTTCAACACTAGGCTATCGACCAGCTAACAATCAACAATCTGTTGTCTGACATATAAGCAACTATGTATCTTGTTATAGTGGTTCATGCAGGTAAATGAGGCCACAATGTAAATTCCAAACATTCACACGCTAGTCCAGCGCTCATGTCGAACACTCACATTAAACTTGTCTTCATAAAAAAACTTGAAAAGAATAAGTTAAGCAATTTTATACATCTCAATGATTCATAGAACATAACAAACATATACTAGTTCACAGCAAAAGACAAAGTTGTGAGAAGGTTTACAAATCAGGAAAAAACAAGCAAGGCTTCTCTGAGCAAAGGGCCTCCCGGCAGGCTTAAATTTTCTGGAGTTCACTCTGATTTTTTCTTGTTGCCACCATCCAGGGTTAGGTTCTCTCATTCCAGAATAACCAATTATAATTGTGGTCTCAGCTGGAATGCTGAACTGAACCATGCAGTGTACTGACCAGGTGAAATTCTTGTGCATTCCACTAAATTTAAGCACCGCTATTTGCAGAAATAAGCAGACCACAATGCCTCTTGTCCGCGCAGCTGTCCAAAAAACCATCGTGCAGCCATGCCAGCTAGTCCTCGGTCCATGGATGAACTGGTAGAAAGTGCATTCCGGACTAGGATGCAGTTGTTTTCGCTCGTCCCTGCACTGCAATCAGGAAGTAAAATGTACGAATCAGCTTCTTTTAGATTGCGTTGGTCATTCTACCTTAGTTACTACCAATGTAGGAATACCTTGAAGACTGGAGGTTAGACGACGGCAACGAGGGATAGCCATCTCATTTTGCGCAGTTGTACTAAAACTGAGGTGTGTGCTTTTGATTGCACGGATAGAAACGATACGGAGACAGGCATCCCGAAATGATATGGAGACAGACATCCCTATTTGCGCAAATACGAAATACGGTTATTTAAACAATGACAGATATTTGCAGTGGCGTATGATTAACAGCAACATCTATTGTGTTATAATTGCCACTAGATTGATAGTATGAAGAGTCCTTATGTAAGTAGCATCACATCACATCAACAATGCCACTAGATTAATATGCAGAACAATAGCATTAGTATTACTGTCATGAGAGTAGCACATGGTCAGTAAATGAGCAATCAAATTTGTGCAGTTCCACTCGGATGAAGCAGTGTTAGCGGTGTGAGATTTAAGTGTAACTGCAAAAAACACAATTCATGGGAAATAAAGCAAGACAGAAGCACTTCATAAAATAGTGGTGGCATTGCTTCAATTTATCGACGGCACTAGACCATTACTTATAGTGACATTAGGTGGCATTGCTTAATGCTTCATGTTATTTTACATTAACGGTAGCGATATGGGCATAGGGACAGCAGGGGCATAAAGTGGTGAGGCAGATGTGGCTGCCGAGAGTGGCAAACACTCAGGTAGCATGTCTGCATTTGTCCCATTTTTTATCTCGTCGGCGACATTTTCCTATGTGAGCACAGGAAATCTAGACCTGCTCATTCTCATTTGCGTTGTCCCCCAACACCCGTCACTTTCTTTGCTTTCTCAACCAAGAGATAGGTCCACTTCCCGCCACCCTTCGCCATCCACCATGCTTTCTTCGTCTTTTCAACCAAGAGACTGGTTGGGTAGCCAGTATCTACTACTTTCCCCCGTTTCCTCTTAGAACCAAGTCCTAGATTCATGCTACAGCTTTCCCACTTTCTTCCCTGTTTGAACCAACTCTTAGAGTTGACTGTATGAACTAGCTTTACCTCTAATAATAGTAAAAGTCTAGGTGGCTTTGGAACAGCGGACCAACGTAGAAAAAGATCCACACGAAGGGAGCTGGGGCAGTAGAGCAAGGCAGGTGTTCCGTTTTGAAGGAATATAACCTGAGGGTCGTCGGCATGTGGCAAAGACGGCGTCGGGAGGCCGCATCTTGGCCACAATACCGCAGGGAGGAAGAAGGGGTCGGAGGCCCTCCCGAGCCGGTGCTCTCTCGGAGAGAACGGCACGGCCGCCGATCGGGACGCGCGGGCACCCGTTGGTCTCCTCCCTCGCCGCCGACGACAGCGTGAACGATGCACCTACACCCCTACCCCGGTCGAGGTTGTCCGGCCGGATTTGTGACCAGCCGTGAGCTAAGAGAGAGTGTGGCCACCTATGTCTTGCTTAGATCTGGAGAGCATGAGAGAGTGAACGAGAGGAACCCTAGTAAAGCAAGTTCTAAGGCTCCTGCTTATATATATAGTGGAGTGATTTTGTTGTACTAGCTTCAAAAAATGCGCTCCTACGTGTACTCATGAGTGGGTATCAGAGAACTAGTGCGTGCGTGCACCACTTCTCTTCGTGAGAGTACAATATACTATGCCCACGTTCGCTGCAAGAGTAATAGTATAAGTGTGTGATGTGTGAGATAAAATAAAATGTGCGCGACGTCTTTTGTTTTTTATAAGTTCTGAGGGTAGGGTGTGAAGAGCATATATGTGTGTGACGTCTACCTGCAGATAGACAGTGGGTGCGATGTGCGAGTCTGCGAGAGGACTCGGGAGAGTCTTGACTCGTGAGGGTGCATGTGCGTGAGAGAGAGGGGGGCACATATCAATGCAATGCATGTGTCCGTAAATCATTATCCGACAAACGTTCGCCACAAGCCTTTTCCTGACGAACGCCGTAAGAACCGTTAGATCGGCATCCGACAGTGTCAGTTTTGCCATGTCATTTAACAGAACAACCACTCCTCCTACACACAAATCTTCCACGTGAGTATTAGCAACTGCCGTATGCTCCCTCCGTTCCGAAATGCAGTGCATATAGCTTTATTGAAAATTCGAACCTCGCAAACTTTTACCGAGTTTTTGTGTACCAAATAGCACATGTAGAATACCATGTATATATAATTTCATTCATCTTTGAGAGGTAACTATAAAGATGGGGTAGGAGTCTACAAACAAAGACCATTGTATCACCCGCAACAATTTCAACCATCCTTTGGTGTCAAGGAATATCATAGGAACTCTATATGATATGTTTTTATAGGATTTTTCCTTTAGAGCCAATTGGTTCATAGGAATAGATTCATATACTCCACATTTCAAAGGAAATAAACATGATATAATTTCTATAGCTTTAGAGCCACTTGGTTCATATGAATGGATTCCTATACTCCCTTAATTTCAAAGGAAAATAAACATTAGCGTATATTCAATAGAAAAGTTCCTATCATATGAACAAATTACATCTCTTTTCTAATCCCTCCTCACAGGAATTGAGATACATGTCATCTCTAGATTCAATAGAAAAGTTCCTATGATGTGAACCAAATGACATCTCTTTTCCAATCCCTACTCATAGGAATTGAGATGCTCCATGTCATCCCTTTCCCTACAACTTGCATGGATACATCTTCTATTCCTAAATAGATAGTACAACCCACTAGTAGCTTTTTTCCAAAACATGCAACTATGGCACAAGAACTATATAGTGTGCCAATAACTTTGAAAGATGGTCGCTGGATGAAGCTAATCTGACAGTGCAGCGATGGCAAATCCGAGCACTACTGGCTATTGGATATCATCAACATTCCACCAGATCTGCCACATGTACAATTTAGAAGACTCCATGGTTGAACTTAAGCATAATGCACAAACCTCAAAACACAAGCACTTCTCCTTTGTTCTAGAATCTTCTGTATCATAATTGATTTTTTTCTAAATGAATTGCCATTATTTGTTTTTTACTTTATGATTTACAATGCACAACCCCATGAATCTTAACGTTTTTATAAAACTAATTGATTTTGAATGAGATGAACTATATCATGCATATATGACTCAAAGCTTTACATGCTATAGTGTGTATTTATTCATAATTTGGTTTTGAAATCTCATGCATTCAATGCATGTGTACCTTACTAGTTTTGAGTAGAGTAGCAAATTTCACGCGGCTCCGGGTATATACAAATGCAGGGCCCATGCATCATTGCCTTTTGATCGAACCTACATCCACAATTTTTTGTACGTAGTATATCTCCACTGGTCCCCGAACCCAAAATGTTGCCTCATTCCCGTAAAACCAAGCGGCCCACACATATTTAAGGTGTCGAATTGAACCCATTTACTACGACATGGACCTGCACGCCGTAGTACTCCTACAAACCCTACCACCACACTCATCATCGGTTTTCTTCAAGAGGACGAGGGAGAAGCCGATTTGTAGTGGAGGCACTTCCAAAAAAGGATCTGTAGTGCAGACCCCTACCCTAGGGTGCCCTAGGTAGCTGCCGCACGCATCATTGTTTTCTCTTTTCTTTATGCTCTTGCACCCTAGAGTGAAATGATGGTTGCTTTGTCTGTCCAGCTTAATGCGGGAAAGGTGGGGCTTTGTGATTTGACCCCTCATCGCTCATTTTCTACTACTGCGGCGCTACGACCGGGGTGCCTCCAATTCCAACCGCTGCTCCAAACTGTAATTTGGTGCATCGCACGTGGAACAAGACGGTGGATGAGCCACATGTCAGCCAAAGGGGTCATGTTAAGTGTGTCGCCATTTCGTGTGCAGACTAACCCTGCTTGAGTTGCTATGCCAACACGACAGGAGCAGCCTACCACTTGGTTTTGCTCCTTGGTGAATCCCGACTATATTGATCTAAAAAGATACATGCTGAACTACCCTCTCCGTCTGGGTTTTTTATTTTTAGGCGTCTCGGTTTATGGGGCATGCACGTAGTTCTAGGTCATCCATTTGACTAACTAAATATGAGTTACTATGTCACAAAAAGTATATCATTGGATTCTTAAGCGGATGTAGTTGAATTTAAAAGTCGAGGGCGGGGCTTTTCCTGCGCGGTAGGTGGGGCAGTTCCACCTAGTCGGTTCGACAAAGACGCGAGAAGACGAGGGAGTTGGCTGCTGCAAACGTAGGGATGTGTGATTTGACCGCGAGTTACTGCTGGACAGGTGGGGCCCCATGATTTGACTTGCCATTATCATTTTAACTGCGGCGCTACGACCGGCGTGAGTCTCCCGATTCCTGACTACCTCCATACAGGTGCCTCTCCCAATGCTCCACCATGTAGTAGAGGCTGGCTCTTGCATGAGAGCCCACTTCTCCACTTTTTTCTTGCCTCTCTTTCCTCCACATATGCAAAAATGCCATGTAAAGCGCACTATTGTACTTGCTCCTATAGGTGCTAAGCTTGCCACGTAGGCATAAAGTCTGATGTGGCAAGTTAATCAAGAAGAGAGAGACTAGTTTGGTGACCCAAGGAAGAAACGGTGCTAAGCGCGTGTACCTAGGTGAAAAGACAATTTTGAGTCTATAGCTAATTAAATGAAGCAAACTTAGCAACAAAAAATAATAAGCACACCATTTCATTGGAAGAGGTCACTCCTTGGCAAATGCAATAAATACTAGTACTCCCTGTGTCCCATAATATAAGAACATTTTTGGCACTACACTAGTGTCAAAAATGTTCTTATATTATGGGACGGAGGGAGTACGAAGAAACAGATAGAGAGAAGTAAAAAAAAATACACTTGTAGCCAACCTTATAGCTAACCTTGTTGTAGTATGAGTGACTAAGTGATGACTATGTATGACATGACAACATCAGATAGCCTAACACACCATGTTAAATCTCCAAGGGCGCGACCGCGCGAGCTACGCGACGGTCGTGGTAGGCGCGACCATGATACGGGCTGCTGGCAGCCCTTGGATCTGAGGTCAAACGGTCGCATGCTAACAGGGACGGAGCCAGGATTTGACCATAGGGGGGGCGAAGACATTGGCACAAGAGAGTTTTTTTCCTTTAGGTTAACCCGCTTTTCACTAAGTTCTTAATAGAGTTAACCGGCCTGTTAAAGTGATAAGAGGAAACAGAGATCTGAGCACTGATAGAAAGACAACGACACAAGACATGTAGATTCATGGAATTTTATTTGTGGCATATATAATTTATTGATTAGAAGCTTGCATATCGGCTAAATTAATTATGGCCAGGCTATTTCATAGAATAATTATCAGACACCACAAAATTTTAAATGTCTAAAATTAAATAGTTCTTACTTACCTCATGGCATCAATGGAATTCTTTAGCGTCAGTTAGGATTAGGCTTGTTCGCTTCACTAGATTGCACAATAGCTTCATTTTCTGATGGCTGAGAACATGAACCAATTGGTTTGAAAAACTAACGAATTGATTCATCTTTCTACATCTTCATGTCTACACAAACACAAATAAACAAGGGAAACACTTCTATTCGGTAGTTTGATGCAAATCTTTCTTCATTAATGCCTATAGTTTGTGTATAATTATACTTCTATATATAGTTTTTAAAGGCACAAACTAATCTGATGAGAAAACAAATTACCTTTTTTTTTCCTTTGCGTTGTTGCTGCTCAACCGCCGTGTGTCCGGGCTGCCGGCAACTTTTCCATGGATCCGGCGCAGCAGCGCCTGCATGTCCCGCCGGCGCAGCAGCCGCTTCCATCTTTGCTTCTCGATGGCGGCGAGAGGGAGAGATCTGATTTGAGCAGCAGTCTCGATCGCAGCAGCGGGCAGCGGCTTGGAAACGAACAGACTAGCGACTTAGCGATATGTGGCTTCGTGCTATGACTAGAAGGGCCTTTTCTCCATGATGGCCTTCTTGGCATTTTTGTGCTTTGTAACTAATGAGCTCTAAGCTTGAAAGACAAACCAATGGGCTATATCCGTACATGGGCTGACGCATGAGGGTCCATGTTAATATTACGAAGGCAGAACAGAATAGGGGGGGGCGAAGCAGGTTACGTACGTGTACACAAGCAGAAATATTATGAATAGTTAATCGCTCACGAGGTACGACTCAATCGTTGGGGGGGATAACCCTCCAGGATAACCCTCCAGGATAGGATATTCACCCATAGGTCTAGAATCACGCCATGCAACCGTTTGATCTCATATCCAAGGGCTCTCGGAAGCCCGTATCATGTGAGAATGGAAAGCTGCTATGCTGTCGTTCGCACGCTGGCAGTTCGCTCCTACTCGTCCACGCACGTCCTTTAATACTACGGTGGTTCGCTCCTAGTCGTCCCGTCCTTTCACATTAAGGCAGTTCCACTAATCCTAACCCTTCTCCCAAATCCATGGCGTCCCAAATCTCCATGATCGGCGGTGAGTACAAGGTTAGAACCATCACTGGCGATGAGTTCGACGTCATCTACACCCGTTCTTCCGCGACGGTGAAAGGATGCCTTTCTCGCTTCAGATGCATGTTCGAAAACTCAGATGATGAGTGGATCGCTGGGCTAGATGTTGAGTACACCACAGTCCTGGGACGAGAGAAAGATCTAAAGAACGAAGAGAGGAAGAAGCCCGCCGTGATCCAGGTTTGCGTGCATGACTTATGCTTTGTCTACCACATATTCCATGCCGACGTTGAATGCCTGGATTTTAAGAACTTCCTCGAGAGCAACCTAGTCAAATTCGTTATTGTAGAATTTACGAACGACAAAGAAGTCATGGGTCGGATAGGCCACGTTGTAGGCAACCCCTTCGACCTCCAGAAGAATCGGCTGCTGCCCTCTCGTCAGCCTTCAATGATGACCCTGGCAGGAGCCATGGTTAATCCTTCATACCGTAAACTGGAGAAACCTAATTACACGTTTCATCGTCATGCATGGCAGCGGAATGTACTAGATATAGACCACATCCACTACGTTGCAATGGATGGCTACCTTTGTTTCAATATCTACAAGGGTTGGATGAAGAGCAAGAGCCAAGTGTGCGGTTCAAGTAAAGAAGTATCGGCCAAGAGGAAAAGGGACAAGGACGAATTAGAGGACATGGACGAGGACTCCGAGTGAGTAAGGTGTCAGTATCATTGCTCATGGTGGTTCTAATGCAGTATCTACCGGATTAGTTGCATAGTTTAATTTCAGGTGTGCTTAGTTTAATTTGAGGGGTGTGTTGTGCTGAGCCCCCAACAGAACTATGTTATGTTTCTTCTCGTTACTTTAACTCTTCAGTATGTACATACTACTAGTATTTCTTTAATAGAATTTAGCACCCCAATTAAGCATGTACTAGCTTTTTTAATAGTACTATATGCATAATTTGGCGACGAGCACTCTCTATATGTACCATCATTTTTTTTTAATTTCAATTTTTGCTCCATGGCGCAATCCATCGATACTACTACTGTACAAAAGTATACATTTTTTAAAAGGCTAGAGTACTGTTCATCACATATATACATATAGCCAGTTAAATTCTCAACCTGGAACGACGTGCATGCCATGTAGTAAACCGATACGGAGGAAGTATAGTAAAAATGAGGTGATTTTATTGAGCGATCGGCGGGGGAGCATGGCCTGTCATGCGGTCCCACGTGTCATGATGTACCAAGGCGATGCGCGTGTCCCTCTTGAGGAAGAAGCAATACTACGTGGTTTGAGATGATGGCAAACCGAAGTGTGAAATTATGGTTTCTTCGTCCGTCTGGGAAGGTGCGGCATTGTGATTTGACGTCTCGTTGCTCATTACTACTACTGGGCCGGTACGAGTGGGGTGCGTCCCCCCAGCTGTTCTGCACTATTATTTGGTGCTTGACACGTCGACCCGGTTGCTATATGTCCCACATGTCGGCGATAGGAAGTACATAATTCATGAAAGGGAGCGGCGACGGAGCAGTATACTACAGAATTCATGAAAGGGAGCGACTTAGTTTTGGAAAAATCTGTTTATAGGGCTCATCTAAAAAACATTCGTTTTTCCATTTGATAAGTCTCAATTCTACTACTAGTAGTAGTACCATTACATGTTGGATTTCGAGGTGCGTTAGATCACCCGATGTAAGCAGTGTCAAGAGAAAACTAACCAATGCATGTAGAAGTTCATGCAAATTTAGTGGTTATTCATGCATTCGTTCTAATTAATGCCTCGGTAAACATAACTTCTTGATAAAAAACAAGCGTACTAATTACTTGTGCAAACGACGAAATTAATTCGGCCACTCACCGTCTACCTTGGTTGGAGAGATTTTGAAATTGAGCCATAAACTGGAAAGGAGGGAGTAGTAACTTTTGTGTCGATTACTATTTGTGGCCTTGTATAGATGCAAAATGTATTTTTTATAGTGGCCTTGTATAAGTAAATGGAGGGAGTACTAAAGGACATATATATATTCCAAACAATATGATAATCTCTCTAACCAAGGTACGTAGTAGGGACGAGGAGTAAACAGAGGGAGTAGTAAAATTTTATCCTCGTGCTGCGAGCTACCGCCCGCGTGGGCGATGGAGCGGGCGTAAGGCGTACAGTACTACTACTACTACTACTACTCATAAGCAAGCTCCACCTCATCATGCGAGCCACCCCGCCCGTGGGCGGGGGAGATGGCATACTAAGCAAGCTTCTCCTCGTTCTGTGAGTTGACGGGACACATCAAAAGTACTCCAGTGTATAGAGCCTTGCCTCTAAGGTAGGCCCCACATGGTTTGCCTCTTTTTTAACATAACACGTCAAGTCACAATTTGTTTGTTCACCCGTGGTAGACGATCCTCCCTCCACCAAGTGGACAACCAGTACACGTGTCAAATTACCACGTGGGCTGCCTTTTGGTACAGAAATGAGCTCCACCGTGTAACCGCGCGGGTGTGGTTGGGAAAGAGACAGGAGTACGTGCATCGTGCGTGCACCTCTTCCCTTCGTGCACATCCCCCACCTACGTGGGTGTGTGTGAGAGAGATACAAACCTAGACATAATGCGCCGTCCATCCCCATGCCTCCGCCCAGTCTGACCACAAGTCACCACCATGCCCCACTCCTCCTCACCTTATCTCTCATCTTTCTCCCTCCATTTTTATATACAAGGGGCCACTATCAAAATTACAATTTGCAGATATACAAGGCCACTAACACTAATCGATGCAATATTAATGGTGTTTGCCTCGTGGTACTAGCAAAGGAGGACATTAATTATCCCTTGCATGCATGCGGGAGTTTGTAAAAAAATGCATCTTGATGTTCCGTGCAATGCACGGGCATCTTGCTAGTCCATGAAAACAACACATGGCAAAATTCCACGGCGAACGAGGGATTTGAATCTGTTGGGAGGGGCTGTTTGGATCTTTCCCGGGGTAGCCAAAATATTGGCGACCCTTTTGTCCATCGGTGCCTTTGCCAGCGATGAACGAGGAATGGCTCGGGTGCTCATGCTGTCATGCATCCTCCAGCGCGCACATTGGAGACGAGCTCGCACGAGCTGTGTTTTTTGTCCAACAACACCGCCCGAGCCGCCTGCAGACCGACCGGCGACCCGCAAATTACACCGTCCAACCATAGCCACACACATTATGACAGCAACTCAACCAACCGGACAAAATTCACGCAAACACGTAGACAAACTAATATTTCATATAAACAACAACGGAAATCATATAAAATACCGGATTTTCATACAAACATGGCAGATTTCATTACATTCAAATGAACTACGCGGTGCTAGTTCTGGACAGCACAGGTATATAATACCTGGCCTAAATGGTCATCCGCTGATCGATTTGTGTTCCTCATGTCCGGCAGCAAGATCACCGGACTGCCGGGAGCCCTGGAGGTATATGCTTTAGTGCAAAGGACGGCTCGCTTCCCCACTGCCCAACTGATATCATTGGCTGATGCCGAAGATGATGCTGGCCGGCACCGGTTCGAGTTCATCACCGGCCACTACTTCGCCATGGCCGGCACCGGCTCGAGTTCATCCTAACATTCCCCTCTTCCGTGGAGCCCATCAAGGTCAACGAAGGTCCTCGCAACAAAAGGATCCGGTAAGACACCTGTTGTGTACGCCGGCGTCGCCTGTGCGGTGGCCTTCATGGGAACCAAGCGGCGGCGGCCTCCCATGTTCTACTTCTCCTCGATGATGGTGGCGGATGTCGGTGTCAAAACCGGCGGATCTCGGGTAGGGGGTCCCGAACTGTGCGTCTAAGGCTAATGGTAAAAGGAGACTGGGGACACGATGTTTACCCAGGTTCGGGCCCTCTCGATGGAGGTAATACCCTACTTCCTGCTTGATTGATCTTGATGATATGAGTATTACAAGAGTTGATCTACCACAAGATCAGAGAGGCTAAACCCTAGAAGCTAGCCTATGGTATGATTTTTGTTGTGTCCTACGGACTAAACCCTCCAGTTTATATAGACACCGGAGGGGGCTAGGGTTACAAAGAGTCGGTTTACAGAGAAGGAGATCTACATCCGAATCGCCAAGCTTGCCTTCCACGCCAAGGAGAGTCCCATCCGGACACGGGACAAAGTCTTCTGTCTTGTATCTTCATAGTCCAACAGTCCGGCTAGAGTATATAGTCCGGCTTTCCGGATACCCCCTTTTCCAGGACTCCCTCAGTAGCCCCTGAACCAGGCTTCAATGACGATGAGTCCGGCGCGTAGATTGTCTTCGGCATTGCAAGGCGGGTTCCACCTCCGAATACTCCAAAATTGATTCTGAACACAAGGACCGTGTCCGGCTCTGCAAGATAAACTCCATATACCATCGTAGAGAGAATAATAATCCACTAATCCGATCTGCTGAGAACTTTTCTTTGTGTGACATCACGCCATGGCTCGGTAACTTATTCGAACCATTTTTACAACCCGCTCCCGCATACATCGCGAGGCGGTTTCTTTGGCACGTCTTGTCAAAGGAGAGATCGTGTCCCCTTATCGCGGGATCCTCTTCAATACGGGTGTGGGTAACCTAACCGCACCATCAATTACGGTAAGAGAGGAACGAGCGGGCTCCGTTAGGCAAGCGGGGAGGCGTAAAGCTTTATCGCCTTTATAAAGGGGAAAAACTTCCTCCTTTCTACCCATGCCCAGCTCGTCATTCGGTCCTTCTTGAAACTTCTCCTGCTTAGCTGCATCCGTAGCAACGTCATCTGGGGCATAACGTGCTAGCTTACTGAAATCATCCACATACTGGCCAACTGTCCGTCCTCCTTGGCGTAAGTTGCGAAACTCACGCTTCTTCATGGCCATAGCTCCTGCTGAAACATGGGTAGTACGTAAATCTTGCTGAAACTGATCCCATGGGACAGTGTCTACAGGGTAAGTGGCTGTAAAATTTTCCCACCATGCTGCTGCAGGTCCTTCGAGCTGATGTGTGGTAAACTTCACCTTTTCTCCATCTGTACATCCTGCAGTGGTCAACTCCCTCCCTATATTACGGAGAAAATCATCTGCTACTATCGGCTCGGTGCTACTGGAAAACACCGGCGGATTCAGCCTCAAGAAATGAGTCAGATGGTCAATAGGTGGTGGTAGTGGGTTGTTGTTGTTGTTGTTGTTGTTGTTGCCTTGGTTCTGCACCAATGTTTGAATCAAGGCATTCTGCTGCTGAATCAACTGAGTGATCTCTGGCGGGAAAACAAATCCGGGGTCGCGTCTCGGAGGCATCTGAGGGGTTTATAGAAAAGACGAGAGTTAAGAATAGAATAAGGTCTAGTGAGAGACACTACCCATATGCACATGAGACAAAAGCACACAATATCACTCCAATCAATTCAACAAAGGCATACAACGGTCTAACTATCGTTACAAGGTGCTGGACTAAAACTAAGTTAAAATGGGGAAAATACTACTACTATTATGGTGGTCAATCTAGAAAAACTGCTCTGATGAAGATTCCATGATATCCGCTCCAGCTTCATCAACAAAGTCATCATCGCTGTCGTCAGGATCCGAGTCAGTGTCGTCGATGATGATATAATTTTCCGGGCAAGTGGATTCGCCCCCTTCTCTTTTGGGTGCTGAACCTCCCATGAATACTCCAAGCTTCTCCTTTAGGTCGCCGTTCTGTCTCACTAGAGCGACGATCTCTTCCATGTAGTCTTCACGTGTAGTCTTGAGTTCTTCTTATAGATCCTTGATCTTGGTTCTAGCCTTTTGCAGATCCTCCATATCTGTGCACATCTGATTCTCCTGGTGTCGGATGTGTTGGTTTAACTCCTGGATATAAGCGGCGATTGATCTGTCCCTCCTGGTGCTGATCATCTCCCATTGTTCATCTCGGCGTCCACAAATCTGGTAGATAGTATTCTTGAGATCCTCGTGGTAAACTTTTCCAATTCGCCCCATGGTGATGTGAGCTGCCATGCTCTTTCCTAGGCTCCATGTTGGTGCATCAAAGGAAAACTCTATGGGCTCCGTGACTGGTGCAAACGTCCTTCCTGGAATGTAGACTTGAATCATCCAGCGCTCCTCTTCGGGTAAAGTGGTGTTGAAGGTCCCGGTGAAGCTTGGTACTCCTATGTTCTGGTATCTAGTGACTTCCTTCAAGTGATATCCAAACGGTGAGTCTTCATCTGGTTGTGTGAACTTGTTCCTTGCATCCTCCATCCTAAAGAATAGAAAAGATGAGGAGTCAGAAATGAGAAGAAAGAGTAGTGATCTAGGGCTTTAGCTTAGTGGCCGTGTCCTACAGTCAGCATGTGCTCTGATACCATCTTTGTAGCGACCAGACCTCAAACAGTCTGATCTCTGTGCTCAGTGTCATCCCTGGATCAGTAATGCTGACACCACACAGTACTCGGAGGATTTATAACAGAGTAGCAATCACAGACTTATTACAATCGAATGTCTCAAGAGAGAACTTAAATATGGCTTAAGGCCATCTAAATACGATAACAGCGGAAGGCTTGGAAGAATAAGTGAGTCCATCAACTCCAACGGCATCACTGAGTATAGAACCACGACCTAAGCACCTTACTCGTCGTCTGAAAAGTCTGCAACATGAAACCTTGCAGCCCGAAAATGGGTCAGCACATGGAATATTCTAGCAATGTAACACATAGAGAATAACAATGGAATAAGCTATACTACATGCATATTTGGCTGGTGGAATGTGACGCCCCCGATTCAATCGTACACTAATCATACACGCAAACGTGTACGATCAAGATCAGGGACTCACGGGAAGATATCACAACACAACTCTAAAACATAAATAAGTCATACAAGCATCATATACAAGCCAGGGGCCTCGAGGGCTCGAATACAAGTGCTCGATCATAGACGAGTCAGCAGAAGCAACAATATCTGAGTACAGACATAAGTTAAGCAAGTTTGCCTTAAGAAGGCTAGCACAAACTGGGATACAGATCGAAAGAGGCGCAGGCCTCCTGCCTGGGATCCTCCTAAACTACTCTTGGTCGTCGTCAGCGGGCTGCACGTAGTAGTAGGCGCCTCCGGTGTAGCAGTCGTCGTTGACGGTGGCGTCTGGCTCCTGGGCTCCATCGTCTGGTCGCAGCAACTGGGTAAATAAAGGGGGGAAAAGGGGGAACAAGGCAACCGTGAGTACTCATCCAAAGTACTCGCAAGCAAGGAGCTACACTACATATGCATGGATATATGTGTAAAGGGCCATATCAGTGGACTGAACTGCAGAATGCCAGAATAAGAGGGGGATATCTAATCCTGTCGAAGACTACTCTTCTGGCAGCCTCCGTCTTGCAGCATGTAGAAGAGAGTAGACTGAAGTCCTCCAAGTAGCATCGCATAGCATAATCCTACCCGGCAATCCCCTCCTCGATGCCCTGTTAGAGAGCGATCACCGGGTTGTATCTGTCACTTGGAAGGGTGTGTTTTATTAAGTATCCGGTTCTAGTTGTCATAAGGTCAAGGTACAACTCCGGGTCGTACTTTTACCGAGGGACATGGCTATTCGAAAAGATTAAACTTCCCTGCAGGGGTGCACCACATAACCCAACACGCTTGATCCCATTTGGCCGGACACACTTTTCTGGGTCATGCCCGGCCGCGGAAGATCAACACGTCGCAGCCCCACCTAGGCACAATAGAGAGGTCAGCACGCCGGTCTAAACCTAAGCGCACAGGGGTCTAGGCCCATCGCCCATAGCACACCTGCACGTTGCGTACGCGGCCGGAGAGCAGACCTAGATACCTCCATTTCAAAGGAAGTCACGTTACGCGGTCCAACCCGGCGCGCGCCGCTCAGTCGCTGGCGTCACGAAGTGCTTTGGCTGATACCACGACGCCGGGATACCCATAACTACTCCAGCGTAGATGGTTAGTGCGTATAGACCAAATGGCCAGACTCAGATCAAATGCCAAGATCTCGTTAAGCGTGTTAAGTATCCGCGAACGCCGAACAGGGCCAGGCCCACCTCTCACCCAGGCGGTCTCAACCTACCCTGACGCTCCGCCACAAAGATCCATCCAGAGGGCCGTCGGGACAAAGGTCCTTTCAGCCCCCAATCCGTGAATCACTCGCGGGTACTCCTCGAGCCGACCCGACTTTAATCACCACATGTATCATGCATAAAGTATATAGTATATACCCGTGATCACCTCCCAAGTGATCACAGCCCAATAGTATAGTAGAGCAGACGGACAAGAATATAGGGCCACTGGTGGAATACTAGCATCCTAGACTAAGCATGTAGGATTGCAGGTAAAGGTAACAACAGTAGTAACAAGGACAGGCTATGCATCAGGATAGGTATAACGGAAAGCAGTAACATGCTACACTACTCTAATGCAAGCAGTATAGAGTAGAATAGGCGATATCTGGTGATCAAGGGGGGGCTTGCCTGGTTGCTCAGACAAGAAGGAGGGGTCATCGGTGACGTAGTCGACCACAGGGGCATCAGCATCGTCACGGGGTCTACCGGAAAGAAGTAACGGAGGGGGAACACAATAAATAACAGAGCAATCAAAGTATAACATGGCAATGCGCGGTGCTAGAGGTGACCTAACGCAGTAGGAGGTGATACCGGCGAAGGGGGGAAACATCCGGGAAAGTATCCCCGGTGTTTCGCATTTTCGGACAGGTGAACCGGAGGGGGAAAGTTGCGTGTTTGCTATTCTAGGGATGTGTGGCGAACGAACGGGTTGTGTAACCGGATTCGCCTCGTCGTTCTGAGCAACTTTCATGTACAAAGTATTTTCATCTAAGCTACGGTTTATTTTATATTAAATTTCGAAGTTTTAATCATTTTTTGTAATTATTTATTAATTCGAAAATAGAAGGGTAAATGCTATGGGTACACAGAAGCGTATCCATTAAGTTGGCAAAGTGGCTGATAGGTGGGGTCCAGTGGCAGGGTTGACCCAGTCAAAGGTTGAATGGTCAAAGGATGAATAGTGTAGACGGGTCCCACATGTCATTGTCTATGATTAGTTTGACTTTAATTAAATCAGATTACTAACGGTGGGGGCACTGTCATTGGTTAGTAGTTAAACTAACTAGTACTAGTAATTAGACCCTAAGCTAATTTGCACGGCCGGCCAGCGGTGGACGTACGTACACGCAACTAGCATAGCACATGCTCATCCATGGCCACGGTTGCTAGTAGAGGCGGGCAACAGATGTAGCAGGAACTAGAAGGCAGCAGCAACGAACAGCAGCAAAGCATAGCAGCAAGCAAGAGCAGCAGCGTAGCAGCAAGGCTAAGAGCAGCAGCATGCAGCCAAGCAGCGGCAGAGTAACAGTAGCAGGGCAAGGCAGCAGCAGGTAGCGGGACCAGCAAAACAGCCAAGCACACGGGCGCGTCACATCGGCGCGGCGAGCGGGGGTGACGAAGGACGCGGCCGGTGCGTGCGCACAGGCGGCATTGACAGCGGCCACGGGCGCCTGCAGCTGCAACAGGAGCAGCAGCCTAGCACGATGCAAGCAGCGGCAGCAGCACACGTATGTATGTATGCGTACGCGGCAGCTCGGACGAGCTCGGGGACGGCGCGGCTACGGCGACGAATCAACAACATGGAGAGGGGGTTTGGGAAGAGTGGCTCACAGCGGTGCCAGGGACGAGGTCAGGAAGGCCGGGGTGGACCGGAGCGACGACATCGGCGGCGAGTTGGTGACGGCTGGTTGAAGAAGATGGCGATGGTGTTAGTCACGCAGCTCCCCGGCTTGAGCTGGTCCTCGGGACGGACGAACCCGAGCGCGGCGATCCTCCAGGATGTGCCCCCGAGTGACGGCGACTACGGTGGCCGCGACAACAAGGGCGGGGCAGCGGTGACCGCGGAGATTTTGACCTCGATTTCGAGCAGAAGAAGAAGGGGTCGATGGGGGAAAGAAGGGGGACGAACTAGGGTTTCGGGGGCGGGCGCCGGGGCTATATACGCCGGGGGGGCGGTGGATGGCTGCCACCGCGGCCATGGCGCCGTGGATGGCTGCCACGGCCCCTGTCGGTGTCAAAACCGGCGGATCTCGGGTAGGGGGTCCCGAACTGTGCGTCTAGGCGGATGGTAACAGGAGACGAGGGACACGATGTTTTACCCAGGTTTGGGCCCTCTCGATGGAGGTAAAACCCTACGTCCTGCTTGATTAATATTGATGATATAGATAGTACAAGAGTAGATCTACCACGAGATCAAGGAGGCTAAACCCTAAAGCTAGCCTATGGTATGATTGTTGTAATGTATGTTGTGTTCTACGGACTAAAGCCCTCCGGTTTATATAGACACCGGAGGAGGCTAGGGTTACACAGAGTCGGTTACAATGGTAGGAGATCTACATATCCGTATCGCCAAGCTTGCCTTCCACGCCAAGGAAAGTCCCATCCGGACACGGGAAGGAGTCTTCAATCTTGTATCTTCGTAGTCTTGGAGTCCGGCGGACGATGATAGTCCGGCTGTCCGGACACCCCCTAGTCCAGGACTCCCTCAGCCCCCCTCCGTCTCCTGTAGCGAGGGGAAGGGGACGAGTGGGCGTGGCTGGGCCGTTTTGCCAAATGGGCCAAGTGGCCCATTAGATTAGATTTATTTTCTTTTTATTAGTATATTTCCCTTTTTCTTTTCAGTTTCTTCTTTAGCTACTATTTTGTATTTAGTTTAGGTACTAAATGATTTTAGTTAAATGCTCAAAGTATTACATAAATTCGAGACAATATTTTGGGCTAGCCCAACAAGTCTCACTAATTTTGAATATTTTGCATATTTATTTAAATTAGATTGTTTCAATAAAAAGCTTATGGGTCGGTTTTAAAAATGTTTAGGGGCACTTGTATATTTTGAAAAAGGTTATCTCTTACATGAAATTTGTTAGTGAATATTTGCAACCCAACTTACATTTTTATTTTACCTTTAGAAAATTTTAATTATTTGACTTTACTTTATCTTTGAATTTTAATTGGGTTTGGATCAAAGTGAGGTTTAGCAAAATTAATTGTGATGACATGGCACTATTAGTGTGTGATTACTGTAGCTTAACTACCGGGGTGTTACAAATCTCCTCCACTACAAGAAATCTCGCCCCGAGATTTGAGAGGTGGAATAAGGGGGAAAGTTCTGGGTATGAAATTCTAACGAGTCCTTTTGTTCTTGGTTGCTCTTCTCGAAGAGGTCGATCCCTTACGTTGATGTCTTCATGTCGCTGCATCAGGGCATCATGATGAAGTCGTCATCCTTTCTTCAGGAAACCCATTGTAATTACAAAAGAATAAAGGGGGTAGTCCGGGAGAACGGATCTCTGCAAGGTTGACTATCTGGTCGAATCAATGGGGAGGTTGCGGAAAGTAACCCTCGAATTGAAACTTAAGAAAATATCGAGAGCAAAGTAAGGAGGTATCATGGGAAGTTTCGTGCGGGCAGGCAAACGACCGATGGCTGAAACAAGGCAACGGGTATAGGTATTGTGTTTAATACCAGAATTGATGATCTCTCGAAAGGTGGCTCATGAATTACATACAAGGCCACGCGCGAGGAATAACTTTGGGAATAGGGGGTGTACAGGAGAGTCAGGTTTTGATCCTGTGGAACTGTGGGTTATGGGCCCACCATGTGTGTTTTTTAATAGGAGCAGTGACATCTTGCACGGTCATGATAGCAAGGCATGTCAGGGAGTACCATGTCAGTTATGTCGGCAACAATGTTGGTACCAAGGGCGAGGGACGAAGAGAACCATTTTCCTGCTCGTTGCAATGAGGCGGACCAATAGGCAAAGTTCTCGTTCATCGGTGGTTACCGGAATGTCATCAACAATAGTAACAGGGTCTTACCGACACGATTGTACACCTAGGTGTTTACATAAGCAGGAGAATATTACTGCTTAGATCATATAGATCACAAGAAGGTTTAAATAAATCAATGGAAAGGAAAAGTGGTTATCAGGTTTAAACAGAACAATGGAAGGGAAAATGTGTATACACACATATTTCGGGGGCATATCCTTCCCAAGGACAAGCGGATCTTGATATCCATGACAGGATAGAAAGTAGAAAACCATTTAGGTAGGGGAGAGAAATTTCATGATATTACCCATACAGCGGTGTTTGGATAATTGAGCAGGAAACATTTAGCATTGGGCTTCAAATGTTCTTGTTGAAAATCAGAGTACCACAGACACGCTTAGTGATAGCATTGGCATGGTCTTCAAGCAAAGATCAGACTTTGGATACACAAAGGATCCATCAAGGACAACTTATAGAATAAGTCTTATAATTTCCTCATGGAAGAATGGATAATCTTGCAGAAAAGGAAACTATAACAATAGGTCCTCCGGCCAGGTGTGCTAGGCATGACACCACCTTACCAGGTCATATAAAGACCAATGTTATATCTCTTGAAAAATGTTCCAATCATCATATTTGACCGAGATTCAGATCTGATTGGTTTCGGGATACCTCAGACTCAGGATGCCTGAGAAGGTGCAACACAAATTGTCGAGATGACATTGTAAGATTCTCGGGAATTAAACCATGGAAGCGAGTTCCGAAACAAGAGCTCATCATTAAACCAAGGAGAAGATGAGGAGGTGGCTGATGGCATCAGCGAAAATTCATCGAGATTTCCAACAAGATGAATTTCCACAATTATGTGAACAAGGAGATAACATTTGTCAGATCAAATGGTATGATGATGTATGCTCGAGGAAAACATACACCATTTAAACATTGGTTGAAAGGTGCACCCGAAATATGGGCTGGGTCGCACGAACAATGTTAAAATGGTGGCTTAATGAACAAAATAATTAGAATGAAACTATCGATCATTCACTTCAAGCAATAGGGTTGCTAGAAGTTTTGAATTCACACCTTAAAGTTCAATTGCCGGTATTTCGATTAGAATCGACACGGGGACCAAGAATTAATGGCGATGGCGAGAATTATTACTATACTAAGAATTCTTAAGAGGTGGTGAAATTCTCACAACCTTCTTGAGATAAAAGATGGTAATGTTCCAAGGTAAAGAAGAACAATTGCTGGATAGCAAGGAACTCAAGGTATAACACCAAACACGAACAGGCTTGTGTTGGTGGGAAGGCAATAAAGTGGTCGACGATAATAAAATTCATCGAGGGAAAGGATGGTATTTCTCATCATGAATTCAATTGGAAACCTAGGAGAGTCAAAATGTCGATGATGATCACGACAATTTGTCGAGAGAATTTATGAAGATGTAATCAATTGGCGATGACATCAAGTCAAAGGAATGATGAAGCAAAAGGTTATTGAAACCATGGATACGACACAAATTCAAAACCAAGCTTGCGGTTCAAGGCAAAATGATATGACGAGGAAGATCGACGTAAGCTTAGCTCATCATCGAAAATTGTGCTTCGGGAAGAAGGACCAAGTAGCATAGTTAAAGTTTACTACGATAAGGATATAGCCAATCAGGCTAGGAATGAAGGATTATTAAACTCATAAGCAACGAAAATTACTTAGAGTTATCGTATCGGAGAGCGGAATCGATTCACTTATCGATGTCCTCGGTTGACGACAACCCAGAACCCGTGGAGTCACTATGACATGGAAGGTACTACTTCATCAGAAATTCATAAGATATATCCTCGAGATACCATGGGGGTAATACAAGAAGGCAGATCATAATAGAGGTTGCAGAGGTGTATTGATCTGCAGAAGACAAGTGCTTTCACTTGTCCGAGAAATGGAATCAAGGAGAAAATATGATCGGAACCACGATTGCAAAGGATCAATTCACAGATACCAAATGATATTATATCAAGGGAATAGTTATTATTACAAGAAGCTTCCATGATAGGATCTACATCGTGTCCATGGGCATGAACACTAAGTTCAAGGTCGACTCCCTCTTCTCTAATGCATAACCTCCCATTCACTTCTCGCCTTCAACGAAGTTGTTTTGAAATTCTATCTGACATAACAACAGTAGAGTATGACCCATAGTAGTTTCCGGGTTCACACAGATTAGAAAAGGCATAGGTTCAACCCATTGGGGCATCTTAGGAGTATATACCACAAACTTCAGGAGTAAATAACACAAACTCGATAGTAAAGCATGTTCAAAAGCAGATGATACAATTTACCAAAGGCATTATATACCCATGGAAAGGCTCTCAAGGTTATTCAATATGAAGGACACTGTCGGATAGAATCCAACAAAGGAACCGATGGTCCACAAGGGATCTGATGTGAGCATCGGTACTCAACTAGAGGAATAAGAATGCACGGGCATCATATTATAGAACATCTGAATAATTCGATGCTTAGATAACAAAGGAATTATGATTTCCAAAACAAAGAATCAGAAGCAGACACTCTGATCAAGGATGGATAAGTTGGACAGACCAGAGGCACAATTGACGACAAATAGTTTGGTCGAGAACCAGCTCATGTTCAAAATGATGTCTGAGCCGGAAAGATAATTAGAAGGGTTGATAGATGATTGTGTGCATTCGCACACATGTTGAATCAATAGGATCAAAATGATGGTGTCAAAAGATACTAGCGAATATTGCCAGATATATGGGAAGCATCCATAATGCAAGTAGACAAGTATTTGCAGAGCAATAAAGCTGCTAAGGATTTTCGGAGGATTGAATAGTATTTCAACGACTTTTGTGAAACACCTGAACAACTGGGGATGAGCGGATACTCGAAAGTGCGAGAAATTACTCTTAGGGGTATTCAGGTGGCAAAGAACGGCAAGGCAGCAGGCACAAAGTATTCTCGGAACATTAGAGAGAATTTCGAGGTATCTTGTAATAACAAGATCGACTGGGCATAAAGTAAGAACGACGGGTGTAAGTATTTATCCATAGGGATATTGCAGTGGTAGGGAATTGCAAAAGCAACGGGCACAAAGTCTCGAGAGGGTATCGGAGAGTAACTTCGAAATCTTCTGGTGCAATCAGCGATCATCTGGACTCACCGGGAGAAAATGTTTTCGAGAACCTAAAGTTAGATTTTAGAAAATCATTTAACCCGAAATAGGGGAGAGATTAGAGTCCCTGAGTAAAGGCGAGGAATAAAAGATCCTACTACCACCCAATGGCGACGTGTGCCCATAAGACACACAGCCATGTTAGTAAAAGTTTTGTAATGTCTAGACTCGACTTCGGCCAATGAGTGTGGAAGGGGGATTCCTACAGGCAGTCGGCTCTGATACCAACTTGTGACGCCCCCGATTCAATCGTACACTAATCATACACGCAAACGTGTACGATCAAGATCAGGGACTCACGGGAAGATATCACAACACAACTCTAAAACATAAATAAGTCATACAAGCATCATAATACAAGCCAGGGGCCTCGAGGGCTCGAATACAAGTGCTCGATCATAGACGAGTCAGCGGAAGCAACAATATCTGAGTACAGACATAAGTTAAGCAAGTTTGCCTTAAGAAGGCTAGCACAAACTGGGATACAGATCGAAAGAGGCGCAGGCCTCCTGCCTGGGATCCTCCTAAACTACTCCTGGTCGTCGTCAGCGGGCTGCACGTAGTAGTAGGCGCCTCCAGTGTAGCAGTCGTCATTGACGGTGGCGTCTGGCTCCTGGGCTCCATCGTCTGGTCGCAGCAACCGGGTAAAGAAGGGGGAAAAAAAGGGGGAACAAGGCAACCGTGAGTACTCATCCAAAGTACTCGCAAGCAAGGAACTACACTACATATGCATGGATATATGTGTAAAGGGCCATATCAGTGGACTGAACTGCAGAATGCCAGAATAAGAGGGGGATATCTAATCCTGTCGAAGACTACGCTTCTGGCAGCCTCCGTCTTGCAGCATGTAGAAGAGAGTAGACTGAAGTCCTCCAAGTAGCATCGCATAGCATAATCCTACCCGGCAATCCCCTCCTCGATGCCCTGTTAGAGAGCGATCACCGGGTTGTATCTGGCACTTGGAAGGGTGTGTTTTATTAATTATCCAGTTCTAGTTGTCATAAGGTCAAGGTACAACTCCGGGTCGTCATTTTACCGAGGGACACGGCTATTCGAAAAGATTAAACTTCCCTGCAGGGGTGCACCACATAACCCAACACGCTTGATCCCATTTGGCCGGACACACTTTTCTGGGTCATGCCTAGCCGCGGAAGATCAACACGTTGCAGCCCCACCTAGGCACAACAGAGAGGTCAGCACGCCGGTCTAAACCTAAGCGCACAGGGGTCTGGGCCCATCGCCTATAGCACACCTGCACGTTGCGTACGCGGCCGGAGAGCAGACATAGCAACCTCCATTTCAAAGGAAGTCACGTTACGCGGTCCAACCCGGCGCGCGCCGCTCAGTCGCTGGCGTCACAAAGTGCTTCGGCTGATACCACGACGCCGGGATACCCATAACTACTCCCGCGTAGATGGTTAGTGCGTATAGACCAAGTGGCCAGACTCAGATCAAATACCAAGATCTCGTTAAGCGTGTTAAGTATCCGCGAACGCCGAACAGGGCCAGGCCCACCTCTCACCCAGGCGGTCTCAACCTACCCTGTCGCTCCGCCACTAAGATCCATCCATAGGGCCGTCGGGACAAAGGTCCTTTCAGCCCCCAATCCGTAAATCACTCGCGGGTACTCCTCGAGCCGACCCGACTTTAATCACCACATGTATCATGTATAAAGTATATAGTATATACCCGTGATCACCTCCCAAGTGATCACAGCCCGATAGTATAGCAGAGCAGACGGACAAGAATGTAGGGCCACTGATGGAATACTAGCATCCTAGACTAAGCATGTAGGATTGCAGGTAAAGGTAACAACAGTAGTAACAAGGACAGGCTATGCATCAGGATAGGTATAACGGAAAGCAGTAACATGCTACACTACTCTAATGCAAGCAGTATAGAGTAGAATAGGCGATATCTGGTGATCAAGGGGGGGCTTGCCTGGTTGCTCAGACAAGAAGGAGGGGTCATCGGTGACGTAGTCGACCACAGGGGCATCAGCATCGTCACGGGGTCTACCGGAAAGAAGTAACGGAGGGGGAACACAATAAATAACAGAGCAATCAAAGTATAACATGGCAATGCGCGGTGCTAGAGGTGACCTAACGCAGTAGGAGGTGATACCGGCGAAGGGGGGAAACATCCGGGAAAGTATCCCCGGTGTTTCGCATTTTCGGACAGGTGAACCGGAGGGGGAAAGTTGCGTGTTTGCTATTCTAGGGATGTGTGGCGAACGAACGGGTTGTGTAACCGGATTCGCCTCGTCGTTCTGAGCAACTTTCATGTACAAAGTATTTTCATCTAAGCTACGGTTTATTTTATATTAAATTTCGAAGTTTTAATCATTTTTTGTAATTATTTATTAATTCGAAAATAGAAGGGTAAATGCTATGGGTACACAGAAGCGTATCCATTAAGTTGGCAAAGTGGCTGATAGGTGGGGTCCAGTGGCAGGGTTGACCCAGTCAAAGGTTGAATGGTCAAAGGATGAATAGTGTAGACGGGTCCCACATGTCATTGTCTATGATTAGTTTGACTTTAATTAAATCAGATTACTAACGGTGGGGGCACTGTCATTGGTTAGTAGTTAAACTAACTAGTACTAGTAATTAGACCCTAAGCTAATTTGCACGGCCGGCCAGCGGTGGACGTACGTACACGCAACTAGCATAGCACATGCTCATCCATGGCCACGGTTGCTAGTAGAGGCGGGCAACAGATGTAGCAGGAACTAGAAGGCAGCAGCAACGAACAGCAGCAAAGCATAGCAGCAAGCAAGAGCAGCAGCGTAGCAGCAAGGCTAAGAGCAGCAGCATGCAGCCAAGCAGCGGCAGAGTAACAGTAGCAGGGCAAGGCAGCAGCAGGTAGCGGGACCAGCAAAACAGCCAAGCACACGGGCGCGTCACATCGGCGCGGCGAGCGGGGGTGACGAAGGACGCGGCCGGTGCGTGCGCACAGGCGGCATTGACAGCGGCCACGGGCGCCTGCAGCTGCAACAGGAGCAGTAGCCTAGCACGATGCAAGCAGCGGCAGCAGCACACGTATGTATGTATGCGTATGCGGCAGCTCGGACGAGCTCGGGGACGGCACGGCTACGGCGACGAATCAACAACATGGAGAGGGGGTATGGGAAGAGTGGCTCACAGCGATGCCAGGGACGAGGTTAGGAAGGCCCGGGTGGACCGGAGCGACGACATCGGCGGCGTGTTGGTGACGGCTGGTTGAAGAAGATGGCGATGGCGTCAGTCACGCAGCTCCCTGGCTTGAGCTGGTCCTCGGGACGGACGAACCCGAGCGCGGCGATCCTCCAGGATGTGCCCCCGAGTGACGGCGACTACGGTGGCCGCGGCAACAAGGGCGGGGCAGCGGTGACCGCGGAGATTTTGACCTCGATTTCGAGAAGAAGAAGAAGAAGGGGTCGATGGGGGAAAGA
>NC_041389.1:662756598-662810554 GCF_002162155.2 Triticum dicoccoides | reverse complement strand
GACGAACTAGGGTTTTGGGGGCGGGCGCCGGGGCTATATACGCCGGGGGGGGGGGGCGGTGGATGGCTGCCACCGCGGCCATGGCGCCGTGGATGGCTGCCACGGCCCCCCTCCATCTCCTGTAGCGAGGGGAAGGGGACGAGTGGGCGTGGCTGGGCCGTTTTGCCAAATGGGCCAAGTGGCCCATTAGATTAGATTCATTTTCTTTTTATTTGTATATTTCCCTTTTTCTTTTCAGTTTCTTCTTTAGCTACTATTTTGTATTTAGTTTAGGTACTAAATGATTTTAGTTAAATGTTCAAAGTATTACATAAATTCGAGACAATATTTTTGGCTAGCCCAACAAGTCTCACTGATTTTGAATATTTTGCATATTTATTTAAATTAGATTGTTTCAATAAAAAGCTTATGGGTCGGTTTTAAAAATGTTTAGGGGCACTTGTATATTTTGAAAAAGGTTATCTCTTACATGAAATTTGTTAGTGAATATTTGCAACCCAACTTACATTTTTATTTTACCTTTAGAAAATTTTAATTATTTGACTTTACTTTATCTTCGAATTTTAATTGGGTTTGGATCAAAGTGAGGTTTAGCAAAATTAATTGTGATGACATGGCACTATTAGTGTGTGATTACTGTAGCTTAACTACCTGGGTGTTACATGGAAAGCTCTATGGTTACAGTTTTGCGTAAAGCCAATTTTTCCCTACTACAAAGGAATAAATTTATTTAACTATCATGGTGGTTGTTAAACATTGAGAATGGTTGACAGCATTCTCAATCCCAATTAAAAGTACTCATTAACAAACCCAACAATATTAATTAAGGTAACATGATGAGATTCACATGATATTCAAGTACTAGATACTCAAGTTGTCCATAACCGGGGACACGGCTAACCATGATTAGTTTATACACTCTGCAGAGGTTTGCGCACTTTTCCCCACAAGACTCGATCGCCTCCGTTGGATTTCTCGCACTACATGGTGTTTGAGAAACGGATGACCGAGACATAGTCTTTCGGAAGCGCTAGCACCTTACATGTGGGTAGACCGGTACACCTACTTTCCCCTACATCTGCTAGTCTACCCATAAGAGTTCGCACAACTTAATCAACTATGCCGGAGCCCATAATGGCTTGTGGCTGCACACGGAAGTTTATAGCATGAATAATCTCATGATCCCTTTGAGCCTGGGTGGCGGTCCGAAGAAAACCAGGCAAATCCTGGAAACCAGGTACCTCAATCCACCCAGATGTGTGTTTAAGTTGCCACCTTAAGTAAACCATTAATTAAACAATCTCACATCTGTCATGGATACACTCACCCAATCCACGTCTACTAGCATAGCATGGCATAATAAGCAAATGTAGAAGTAACTCCCAAGGGTTTGAAAGTAAAACAGGTAATAGGTACTACCTCAACTACTTCCCATCCCACAATTTAATTAGATCCTAATCATGCAATGTTTGAGGATTGATCTAATGCAATAAAACTGGGTAGTAGAAAAGGGTATGATCAAAGTGTTACTTGCCTTGCTGATGATCCACGAAACCTAGAGACTCGAAGTAACAGGCGGCGCACTCCGGGTATTCTATCGCAGACAAACAAACAAGCATACAATAAGTACTCATCTAATGCACAGGTAAAACTCAAACAAAAAGATCTAACCAGATAGTTCAACTTAAGAACTCCGGTTTGCAAAAAGAAACAAAGCAAACAAAGCAATGGAGAACAAACAGCGAAAGAAAACAGCTCCGTTTTACTAATCTGGATCTAGATCAAATTTTACAGTAGTAAAAACTTGTTTAAGTTGGTTATTCGGAAAGAGCGTTTCGAGACGAAACTCCAAGCGCTTGAATCGCCTGATTCCGATAAACGAGCGAAAAAGTTATACTAAAACGAAAATCAGATCAAGAATCGCGATCAGAAAGATCATGAATTAAATCCGGGAAAAAGAAAAACGACGAACGGGTTAACGAACGAACGTTCGTTAACTAAACTAATCTGACGAACTCTTTCGTTTAAACGAACTAACGGACGAACTTCCGCTAAATAACCTAAACCAAAAAAAACCGAAACTAAAAATGAAACTAAAAAAACCGAAATAAAAACCGCCCGCTTTTTTAAAAAAAACGGTGGCACGCAGAACGAGGCGGCGGCGAACCTCGGCGGCGAGTCGGCGGCGGCGGCGGCGAAGTCCGGCGGCGGCGGTGGGCGGCGGCGGGCGGCGGATCTGGCGGAGGCAGCGCGGGCGTAGGGTTAGGGTTAGGGTTCGCGGGGCGTGGGTCGGGGCGGCGGCGGCGGCTGGGCCTGGCGGCGGCGGACGCGAGCTGGCGGGGCGGTGGCGGCTGGGCCTGGGGGCGCCGGGTGGCTGCGCTTATATAGTGCGCCCCCGAGCGGAGTCCCGCTCGGGCACGGCCTAGAGGCGGTTCGCTTTTTTAAATAATTACGCGCAGAAAAAAAAACAAAAGAAATACTAAACGGACTCCAAAAATCCCGAAATAAAATTTCCCCAGCTTCTAAAATCAAGCCGGACAAGATGAACATTTATTTGGGGCCTAAATGCAATTTTGAAAAACGCGCATTTTTCCTAAATTCAAATAAAAGGCGAAAAACTCCAAAATATAATCTTATTTGATTTTTTATTAAATCTTCATTATTTATTTATTTTGGGTAAGTCATTTTATTCCCTCTCTCATATTTTGGCAGTAGAAATAATTGAAGATAAAATAAATAAAATCAAATGATCCTGTTTTTCAAAATTTGAGAAACCTCAAATATGAAAATATCGAAACCACCAACTCTCTCCGTGGGTCCTTGAGTTGCATAGGATTTCTAGGATCGAGCCAACAATGCAATAAAATATGATATGCATGATGATCTATGTATAACATTCCAAATTGAAAATTTGGGATGTTACATGTTTCCTCCAGCCAATGATGATTTTACACGTGGAAAATCGGCATTGGTCATGGCTGTTAGCGGGTTATCGGATTCAAAAACCGGACCTGATAGGTTAACGATGGTTAACGCCGTCCCGTTACGATGGATGCCACGTGTCGGTCACCCTTGATGAAAGCACTTCTATGACACGCGATTTATCATCATGGAAGTGGACACTTCCGTGATGATAATTATGGTTATGTCATGGAACACTTCTACGACAGCACAGGTATGACTATCTTGATTCTGTCATAAAATCGTCATGGATGTACATGCATGACAGAAAACGCGACCTACTGTGACAAACACGTATCATCACGGAAGTGTATTTTTTTGTAGTGATACCCAATATGACAGATGCAAATCTTACCAAATTGTTTTTACGTTGTTACACACGGGTCATCCAAAACAACCATTTGTGTTGAAGGGATGCACAAATCCTGCGCTGTGAATTTTCCCTTGACTTAAGCGGAAAGACCATAGATCTCACTTTGCATACGTGTGTTCTATCTAAAACCTTTGCGATCAAGAGCTATAGAAATCCTACTCGACACATTTTCTCTTGGCTTCCAGGGGAAGCTGTCGGTTTGCATATGGGTGTTCTAACTAAAATGTTGCGATCAAGAGCTGGACAAATCCTGCTAGGCACATTTTCCCTTGGCTTCCTGGGGAAGTTGTCGGTTTTACATACGGGTGTTCTAACTAAAATGTTTGCGATGAGTGTTTTATGTTTAAAAACCAATTTAAACTGCTGCTTGGGAGGCATTAATGGAGAGGATGCAAGCAAGGCGGGTGGCCAAGGAGTCAAGGGGCTTGCTTTTCGGTGAGCCTATGCAGCGTACACCTTGCACGCTTCCCAGTGAGCCTCCGCATTGGAGTACGGCTCGCACGCCTGCCATTTAGTCAAGCACTCAAGCACCTATCCGCACGGCACCTCCTAGCCATTAAAAGAGTGACGCGTGGCGTCATGTGAATGGTTAACAGAACGCACACAATTTATATGCACTGGAGCATGTGCATGTAGTTCAAATTTGAATTATGAACATAAAATGCCTAGAAAACCCAGTTAATGTATAAAAATGTCGAAATGAACACCGAAAAATTCCAAAATTAAACAAAACACTCCTGTTGTTCTATGTTAACACCACAAAATTTTTGAAAACAATAAGAGGCAAAGAATATCGTTTCGTCCTCAAAGGTGGCACGTTCCCTACTGAAACCATCGCTTGTTCTCAGAAGCTCTGGTTTGTCATACGCTTATTCCCAAACCTTCCCCAAATGGGACAAAAATTTTACCACAACATGTTGATGCCACTGCATGATAGCATGCCAAGTTTCATGAATTTCAGACGACTTTTGGAATTACTAGAATTTAAAAACCAGGTATCTCAATGTTTGCGGCCGAGTGACGGTGGCACGGTGTTTGAAATTCATTACCATTTCTTGCATGGGACCTAAGCATGCAACCAAGGACACATATTTGGTTTTTCAACCGGATTATATGTACTGGAGCATCTGCATGTAGTTCAAATTTGAATTATGCACCTGAAATGCCGACAAAACCAAGTTAATGTATAAAAATGTCCAAACGAACCCTCAACAATTCCAAAATTAAACACAACACTCCTGTTATTCTATGTTGACACTAGAAAATTTTTGAAAGCAATAAGAGGCAACGGATATCGTTTCATCCCCAAAGGTGGCACATTCCCTATCGAAACAATCACGCTTGTTGTGAGAAGCTCTGCTTTGTGAGACGCTTATACCCAAACCTGCCCCAAATGAGACAAAAAAATTACCATGGCATGTTGATGCCGCTCCATGATAGCATGCCAAGTTTGATAAATTTCAGATGAGTTTTGGATTTACTAGGATTTAAAAACCAGGTATCTCAATGTTTGCGGCCGAGTGATGGTGGCAGGGTGTTTGAAATTCATTCACATTTCTTGCATGGGACCTAAGCATGGAACCAAGGACACAAATTGGATTTTTCAACCATTTTATATGCACTGGAGCATGTGCATGTAGTTCAAAATTGAATTATGCACCTGAAATACCAACAAAACCAAGTTTATGTATAAAAATGTGCAAACAAACCCCAAAAATTTCAGAAATTAAATATGATAACCAACAAGTGTAGGGGATCGCAACAACTTTTGAGGGAAAAGTATTCAACCCAAATTTATTGATTCGACACAAGGGGAGCCAAAGAATATTCTTGAGTATTAGCAGTTGAGTTGTCAATTCAACCACACCTGGGTAACTTAGTATCTGCAGCAAAGTATTTAGTAGCAAAGTGGTATGATAGTAGTGGTAACGGTGGTAAAAGGTAAAGATAATAGTAGCAATATTTTTGGTGTTTTGTAGTATTTGTAACAGCAGCAAAGAAGAAGTAAATAAGCGAAGAACAATATGTGAAAAGATCGTAGGCAATGGATCAGTGATGGATAATTATGCCGGATGCGATTCCTCATGTAATAGCTATAACATAGGGTGACACAGAACTAGCTCCAGTTCATCAATGTAATGTAGGCATGTATTCGTAAATAGTCATACGTGCTTATGGAAAAGAACTTTCATGACATCTTTTGTCCTACCCTCCCGTGGCAGCGGGGTCCTAGTGGAAACTAAGGGATATTAAGGCCTCCTTTTAACAGAGAACCGGAACAAAGCATTAACACATAGTGAATACATGAACTCCTCAAACTACGGTCATCACCGAGAAGTATCCCGATTATTGTCACTTCGGGGTTGTCGGATCATAACAAATAATAGGTGACTATAGACTTGCAAGATAGGATCAAGAACACACATATATTCATGAAAACATAATAGGTTCAGATCTGAAATCAAGGCACTCTGGCCCTAGTGACAAGCATTAAGCATAGCAAAGTCATAGCAACATCAATCTCAGAACATAGTGGATACTAGGGTTCAAACCCTAACAAAACTAACTTGATTACATGGTAAATCTCATCCAACCCATCACCGTCCAGCAAGCCTACGATAGAATTACTCACTCACGGCGGTGAGCGTCATGAAATTAGTGATGGAGGATGGTTGATGATGACGACGGCGACGAATCCCCCTCTCCGGAGCCCCGAACGGACTCCAGATCAGCCCTCCTGAGAGAGATTAGGGCTTGGCGGCGGCTCCGTGTCGTAAAACGCGATGAAACTTTCTCTCTGATTTTTTTCTCCCCGAGACGGAATATATGGAGTTGGAGTTGAGGTCGGTGGAGGTCCAGGGGGCCCACGAGATAGGGGGGCGCATCCTATTGGGGGGGCGCTCCCCCCTGTCTCGTGGACAGGCCGTGGGCCCCCTGGTGTATTTCTTTCGCCCAGAAATTCTTATTAATTCCAAAAAGTGCCTCCGTGGATTTTTAGGACATTCTGAGAACTTTTCTTTTCTACACATAAAACAACATCATGGCAGTTCTGCTGAAAACACCGTCTGTCCGGGTTAGTTTCATTCAAATCATGCAAATTAGGGTCCAAAACAAGGGCAAAAGTGTTTGGAAAAGTAGATACGTTGGAGACGTATCAACTCCCCCAAGCTTAAACCTTTGCTTGTCCTCAAGCAATTCAGTCGATAGACTGAAAGTGATAAAGAAAAACTTTTACAAACTCTATTTGCTCTTGTTGTTGTAAACATGAAAAGCCAGCATTCAGGTTTCAGCAAATATTATGAACTAACCATACTCACAGTAACACTTAGGTCTCACAATTACTTATATCAATAGCGTAATCAGCTAGCGAGCCATAATAATAAAACTCGGATGACAACACTTTCTCAAAACAATCATAACAAGATATAACAAGATGGTATCTTGCTAGCCCTTTCTGAGACCGCAAAACATAAATACAGAGCACCTTTAAAGATCAAGGACTGACTAAACATTGTAATTCATGGTAAAAGAGATCCAGTCAAGTCATACCCAATATGAACCAATAGTAATACACGCAAGTAACAGTGTGCTCTCCAGCAGGTACTTTTTAATAAGAAGGGTGATGACTCAACATAAAAGTAAATAGATAGGCCCTTCGCAGAGGGAAGCAGGGATTTGTAGAGGTGCCAGAGCTCGATTTTAAAATAGAGATTGAATAACATTTTGAGGGGCATACTTTTGCTGTCAACACAACAACTATGAGATGGTTGTATCTTCCATACTACATGCCTTATAGGCAGTTCCCAAACAGAATGGTAAAGGTTTATACTCCCCCAACCACCAACAAGCATCAATACATTGCTTGCTCGAAACGACGAGGGCCTCCAACTAACAACAGCCCTGGGGGAGTTTTGTTTAATTATTTTGATTTGATTTGATCCTTTTGGATCATGGGACTGGGCATCCCGGTTACCGTCCCTTTCTCGTGAATGAGGAGCGGAGTTCACTCCTCTTGAGAATAACCCACCTAGCATGGAAGATATAGGCAGCCCTAGTTGTAACATGAGCTGCTCGAGCATACAAAACAGAATTTAATTTGAAGGTTTGGAGTTTGGCACATACAAATTTACTGGGAACGGCAGGTAATATCGCATATAAGAAGGTATAGTGGACTCATATGGAACAACTTTGGGGTTTAAGGATTTTGGATGCACAAGCTGTATTCCCGCTTAGTACAGGTGAAGGCTAGCAAAAGACTGGGAAGCGACCAACTAAGAGAGCGACAACAGTCATAAACATGCATTAAAATTAATTCACACCGAATATAAGCATGAGTAGGATATAATGCACCATGAACATAAATATCGTGAAGGCTATGTTGATTTGATTCAACTACATGTGTGAACATGTGCCAAGTCAAGTCACTCAATTTATTCAAAGGAGGATACCACCCCATTATACCACATTATAATCATTCTAATAGCATGTTGGCACGCAAGGTAAACCATTATAACTCAAAGCTAATCAAGCATGGCACAAGCAACTATAATCTCTAAATGTCATTGCAAATATGTTTACTTCATAATAAGATGACTCAGGAACGATGAACTCATCATATTTACAAAAAAAAGAGAGGTCGTCATACCAGCTCCTCTCATCCCAATAAGTCCATCATATGTCGTCATTATTGCCTTTCACTTGCACGACCGAACGATGTGTATAATAATAAGAGTGCACGTGCATTGGACTAAGCTGGAATCTGCAAGCATTCAACTCAAAAGAGAAGACAAGTAATATAGGCTCTAAGTTAAATAAATAATCATGCAAATGAGAGCCACTAAACATTTTCAATGTGCTCTTCTCGACCCCCAAAGGAAAGAAAAGAAAATAAAACTATTTACACGGGAAAGCTCCCAACAAGAAAGAAGAAGAACTAGAAATCTTTTTGGGTTTTCGTTTTAATTTCTACTACAAGCATGGAAATTAATCTAACTATTTTTTTTTGGTTTTTCTCAAGGTTTATCAAACACACAAGAAGAAAACTCGAAAAAGGAAATTTAAACTAACATGGATAATACGGTGAAAGAAAATGAGCATCGATAACTAGTGTGTGAACATGAATGTAAAGTCGGTGAGAAATACGTACTCCCCCAAGCTTAGGCTTTTGGCCTAAGTTGTTCTAATACTAGGGACCGCCTGGCTGATATCCATAAGTTAAACCGGGGTCGTACTGAGATGCAGCGGCAACCGCCTCCTGAGCTGCAGCGTGTTGGCGAGCTGCCTCCGCTCTCCTCTCGTGTTCAGCTACTTCCTCCCTGGTGACAACATATATTCCTTTTGCCTGATGATCAAAAAGGTAGGGAGCAGGAAGAGTAACATGGAAGACGTTGCGTCTGTCATAGGTTAGTCGATATTGGAGGAATTGTTCATTCCTCCCAAGAAATTGATGACTGACCATAGCTTCATAATCCAAATAAACAGGAGGTATTATCATATCTCCCTCTCATGGGGCTATACCAAGATAATTAGCCACACGAGTTGCATAAATTCCTCCAAATAAATTTCCCTTTCTACTATTATTCTGCAACCTACGTGCAACTATTGCCCCCAAGTTATAACCTTTATAACCTAACACAGCACTCTTGAGGACACACAGATCAGGAACACACATATGACATGCTTCATCCTTACCGTTAATGCATCTACCAATGAAAAGAGCAAAATAATGTATAGCAGGAAAATGAATGCTCGCTATGGTAGCTTGTGCTATGTCCCTAGATTCTTCCACAGTAATACTAGCAACAAAATCTCTAAATTCAGATTTGTGAGGATCATTAATATTACCCCACTGCGGGAGTTTGCAAGCAGTTGTGAAATCCTCTAAATCCATGGTATAAGATGTATCATAAATATCAAATATGACACTAAGAGAATTACGCGTACAGTTATATTTAAACCTCCGCACAAAGGAATCGGTCAATTGATAGTACTGAGGACACTTATCTTGTAAGAAGTCCTCCAGCTCAGCATTACGCACATATGCGTCAAATTCCTCCTTAAAGCCTGCTTTGACCATAAAATCATCGGATGGCCACTCACAAGCTCGTACAACCGCGTTCCTCGGCAATTCAACATCTTGCTCACGTATAGCAATCCTGGGCCCTTTTTTCACCGAGGAACCACCTTGGTACATTCTCCTAAGCATATTTCTTTTTTTGAAATAATTTTGAAATTTTAGTAACTTCAAAATAAAAGTGAATAAAACTTAACAAGAATGGTAGTAACTACTCCTACAAGTGCCTAGAGCCTATATCATGCATGAAAACTACTTAGAACCTCATAAATTTAACATGCAAGCTCAAGAACAGGGTCACCAAGGCAGCAAGGATTTGCAATGAATAAAGCACTAGAACAAAAACTAATTGGACCAATGGAGGAGTCACATACCAAGCAACAATCTCCCAAAGCAGTTTTGTGAATGGAGCTTTGAGCAAGGAGATCGAAAATCGCAGAAAAATGAGCTAGAACTCGTGCTTGAGCTGGATGGGGATTTTTTGGGTAGAAGATGAAGTGTGTGGGTGCTAGCATAAGTGTAGGGGGGCACCAGGGGCCCACGAGATAGGGGGCACGCCCTCCACTCTCGTGGTCTGGTGCTTGCCCCTCTTGTAGTGATTTCAGTGCCTAAAATCCTCCAATGATCCATAAAAAATCATACTAATTAAATTTGCAGGGCATTTGGAGCACTTTTATTTTCGGGATATTTTTTATTGCATGGAAAACTCGGAAAACAGACGGATAATACTATTTTTGCTTTATTTATTCTAAATAATAGAAAGTGAAAAGAGGGTACAGAAGGTTGTGCCTTCTACTTTCATCCATCTCATGATCATCAAAATGAATCCACTAACAAGGTTGATCAAGTCTTGTTAACAAACTCATTCCGAATAACACGGAACCGGAGAAATTTCGAATAACACTAAGTTACCTCAACGGGGATATGAAAATCCCCAACAATAAGAATATCATACTTTTTCTTGACAGTAGGGATAGGAAACAAAACCTCCAATAATGATAGTTGGAACTTTTCCAATAGAATTGATGCTATGAACTTGAGATTGTTTCCTCGGAAAGTGTACCGTATGCTCATTACCATTAACATGAAAAGTGACATTGCCTTTGTTGCAATCAATAACAGCCCCTGCAGTATTCAAAAAGGGTCTACCAAGGATAATAGACATATTATCGTCCTCGGGAATATCAAGAATAACAAAGTCCGTTAAGATAGTGACATTTGCAACCACAACAGGAACATCCTCACAAATACCGACATGTATAGCAGTTGATTTATCAGCCATTTGCAAAGATATTTCAGTAGGTGTCAACTTATACAATTCAAGTCTACGATATAAAGAGAGAGGCATAACACTAACACCGGCTTCAAGATCACATAAAGCAGTTCTAACATAGTTACATTTAATGGAGCATGGTATAGTCGGTACCCCTGGATCTCCAAGTTTCTTTGGTATTCCACCCTTAAAGGTGTAATTAGCAAGCATGGTGGAAATTTCAGCTTCCGGTATCTTTGTTTTGTTTGTAATGATATCCTTCATATACTTAGCATAAGGATTTACTTTAAGCATATCAGTTAAGCGCATACGTAAGAAAATAGGTCTAATCATTTCAGCAAAGCGCTCAAAATCCTCATCATCCTTTGTCTTGGATGGTTTAGGAGGAAAGGGCATGGGTTTCTGAACCCATGGTTCTCTTTCTCTACCATGCTTCCTAGCAACAAAATCTCTCTTGTCATAACGTTGATTCTTTGATTGTGGGTTATCAAGATCAACAGCAGGTTCAACCTCTACTTCATTGTTTTTGCTAGGTTGAGCATCAACATGAACATTATCGTTAACATTATCACTAGGTTCATGTTCATCACCTGATTTTGTTTCAGCATCAGAGATAGAAATATCATTAGGATTCTCATGTGTGTCCACAGTAGGTTCACTAGAAGCATGCAAAGTCCTATCATTTTTCTTTTTCTTCTATTTAGAAGAACTAGGTGCCTCTAAAGTATTCCTTTGAGAATCTTGCTCGATTCTCTTAGGGTGGCCTTCAGGATACAAAGGTTCCTGAGTCATTTTACCAGTTCTAGTAGCCACTCTAACAGCAAAGTCATTTTTATTATTTAATTCCTCAAGCAAATCATATTGAGCTTTAAGTACTTGCTCAGCTTGAGTAGCAACCATAGACGTAAATTTGCTAATGAGTTGAAGTTCACCTTTAACTCTAGCCAAGTTATCGCTTACGCGTCCTATCTCGAAAGCATTATTCTTTTACTCTCTACCAACATAAGCATTAAAACTTTCTTGTCTAGCCATAAAGTCATCAAATTCATCTAAGCAAGGGCTATGAAATTTAGTAGATGGGATTTCAACTTTATCATATCTATAGAGAGAATTTACCTTTACTACCTGTGTCGGGTTATCAAGACAATGTGGTTCTTCAACAGGCAGTATATTAAGACCATGTATTTCTTCAATAGGTGGTAAATTCTTAACATCTTCAGCTTTAATACCTTTTTCTTTCATTGATTTCTTTGCCTCTTGCATATCTTCAGGACTGAGAAATAAAACACCTCTCTTCTTCGGAGTGGGTTTAGGAATAGGCTCAGGAGTTGGCTCAATTGGTTCAGGAATTGCCTCAGGAATTGGCTCAGGAAGAGTCCAATTATTTCATTAGTCAACATATTATTCAATAGTAATTCAGCTTCGTCGACTATTCTTTCCCTGAAAACACAACCAGCACAACTATCCAAGTAGTCCTTGGAAGCATCGGTTAGTCCATTATAAAAGATATCAAGTATTTCATTTTTCTTGAGAGGATGATCAGGCAAAGCATTAAGTAACCGGAGAAGCCTCCCCCAAGCTTGTGGGAGACTCTCTTCTTTGATTTGCACAAAATTATATATTTCCCGCAAGGCAGCTTGTTTCTTATGAGCAGGGAAATATTTAGTAGAGAAGTAATAAATCATATCCTGGGGACTACGCACACAACCAGGAGCAAGAGAATTATACCAAGTCTTAGCATCACCCTTTAATGAGAACGAAAATATCTTAAGGATATAAAAATAGCGAGATCTTTCATCATGAGTGAACAGGGTAGCTATATCATTCAACTTGGTAAGATGTGCCACAAAAGTTTCAGATTCAAGGCCATAAAAAGGATTGGATTCAACTAGAGTAATAATCTCAGGATCAACAGAGAATTCATAATCCTTATCAGTAACACAGATAGGTGAAGTAGCAAAAGTAGGGTCAGGTTTCATTCTAGCATTAAGAGACTGTTGCTTCCATTTAGCTAATAATTTCTCAAGATCATATCTATCATTGCAAGCAAAGATAGCTCTAGTAGCTTCTTCATTCATAACATAACCCTCAGGAACAACAGGTGAGGGAGTCCTGGACTAGGGGGTGTCCGGATAGCCGAACTATCATCATCGGCCGGACTCCAAGACTATGAAGATACAAGATTGAAGACTTCGTCCCGTGTTCGGATGGGACTTTCCTTGGCGTGGAAGGCAAGCTTGGCGATACAGATATGTAGATCTCTTACCATTGTAACCGACTCTGTGTAACCCTAGCCCTCTCTGGTGTCTATATAAACCGGAGGGTTTTAGTCCATAGGACGAACAACAATCATACCATAGGCTACCTTTTAGGGTTTAGCCTCCTTGATCTCGTGGTAGATCCACTCTTGTACTACCCATATCATCAATATCAATCAATCAGGAGTAGGGTTTTACCTCCATCGAGAGGGCCCGAACCTGGGTAAAAACATCGTGTCCCTTGTCTCCTGTTACCATCCGCCTAGACGCACAGTTCGGGAACCCCTACCCGAGATCCGCCGGTTTTGACACCGACATTGGTGCTTTCATTGAGAGTTCCTCTGTGTCATCACCGATAGGCTTGATGGCTCCTTCAACTATCATCAGCAGCGACGCGGTCCAGGGTGAGACCTTTCTCCCCGGACAGATCTTCGTATTCGGCGGCTTTGCACTGCGGGCCAATTCGCTTGGCCATCTGGAGCAGATTGAAAGCTACGCCCCTGGCCATCAGGTCAGGTTTGGAAGTTTGAACTTCACGGCGGACGTCCGCGGAGACTTGATCTTCGATGGATTCGAGCCACAGCCGAGCGCGGCGCACTGTCACGATGGGCATGATTTAGCTCTGCTGCCGGACAGTGCCCTGGAGGCCGCACACGAGTCCGCTCCGATCCTTCATTCGGAGCCGACTGCGCAGTCCGAGGATGAGTGGCTGGACACCGCCTCGGGGGCTGCTACACCTACGGCGATGGAGCCGAATACTGACCTTGTCCCTTGTGAGGCTCGTGGCTCTGAGGTGCCGGACTCCTCGCCGGACTCCGAACCTCCCGCGCCCCTCCGATCGAATCCGATTGGGCGCCTATCATAGAGTTCACTGCCGCGGACATCTTTGAACATTCACCTTTTGGCAACATCCTGAATTCGCTAAAGTATCTCTCGCTATCAGGAGAGCCCTGGCCGGACTGCAGTTAGGACGGTTGGGATGCGGACGACGAAGAAATTCAAAGCCCACCCTCCACCCACTTTGTAGCCACTGTCGACGATCTAACCGACATGCTAGATTACGACTCCGAAGACATCGATGGTATGGACGACGATGCTGGAGACGACCAAGAACCAGCGCCTACGGGCACTGGACGGCCACCTCGTCATATGACATATACATGGTGGACATCCCAAAAGATGGGAACGGCGAGGAAGCAGCGGAGGAAGACCCCTCCAAAAAACAGCCTAAGCGCCGGCGCCATCGGCGCTGCTCTAAATCCCGCCACAGCAAGAATGGAGATTCCGGCACCGGAGATAATAACACCCCAGACAGTGCCGAAGACAACCCCCTCCAGCAAGATTCAGCACAGGAGGACGGAGACGCCAGCCCTCATGAGAGAGCGGCAGATGATGAGGTAGAGGATGATAATTACATGCCTCCCTCCGGAGACGAGACAAGCCTCGATGACGACGAATTCGTCGTGCCTGAGGATCCCGTCGAACAAGAGCGTTTTAAACGCAGGCTTATGGCCACGGCGGACAGCCTCAAGAAAAAGCAGCAGCAGCTTAGAGCTGATCAAGACCTGCTAGCCGACAGATGGACTGAAGTCCTTGCGGCTGAAGAGTATTAACTCGAACGCCCCTCCAAAAGTTACGCCAAACGCAAGTTGCTCCCCCGATTAGAGGAGGAAGCATATAAACCTGCATCACCAGCGCACAATACGGCTGACCGACCACCTCGTGGTCGCGACAGAGAGGCCTCTAAGCCCTCCACCAGAACCGTACCCCGGCACCGCTCGAAAAGTACGAAGCCACGGGCGAATGCGCCGGACCAGCGAGACATGTTGGAGGATAAGGCAAGACAATCAAGATCGATCTACGGATCGCGTGGGCGCCCCATGATGCGCGACGATGACCGTTGCGCCGGATACAGCAACTCCGGCCGGGCCGAACACAATAGACAAAGCTCGCTTGAGCTACATCGCGACATAGCCCAATATAGAGGCGCCGCACACCCACTATGCTTCACAGATGAAGTAATGGATCATCAAATCCCCGAAGGGTTAAACCCGTGAACATTGAATCCTACGACGGCACAACAGACCCCGCGGTTTGGATCGAAGACTATCTCCTTCATATCCACATGGCCCGCGGTGATGATCTTCACGCCATCAAATACCTCCCACTCAAGCTTAAAGGACCAGCTCGGCATTGGCTTAACAGCTTGCCAGCAGAATCAATTGGGTGTTGGGAGGACCTGGAAGCTGCATTCCTTGACAACTTCCAGGGCACATATGTGCGACCACCAGACGCCGATGACCTTAGCCATATCATTCAGCAGCCAAACAAATCGACCAGACAATTCTGGACACGGTTCTTAACAAAGAAAAATCAAATCGTCGACTGTCCGGATGCAGAGGCCCTCGCAGCCTTCAAACATAACATCCGCGACGAGTGGCTTGCCCGGCACCTAGGACAGGAAAAGCCAAAATCAATGGCAGCCCTCACATCACTCATGACCCGCTTTTGCGCGGGAGAGGACAGCTGGCTAGCCCGCAGTAACAACCTCAGCAAAAATTCTGGCAGTCCAGATAACAAGGACCGCAATGGCAGGTCGCGTCGCAACAAAAACAAGCGCCGCGTTAACGGCGACAACACCGAGGATACGGCAGTTAACGCCGGATTCAGAGGCTCCAAACCCGGTCAGCGGAAAAAGCCATTCAAAAGAACTACTCCGGGTCCGTCCAATCTGGACCGAATACTCGACCGCTCATGCCAGATACACGGCACCCCCGAAAAGCCAGCTAACCACACCAACAGGGATTGCTGGGTATTCAAGCAGGCAGGAAAGTTAATTGCCGAAAACAATGACAAGGGGCTGCATAGCGATGACGAGGAAGAGACCCGACCGCCAAACAATAGAGGACAGAAAGGTTTCCCCCCACAAGTGCGGACGGTGAACATGATATACGCAACCCACATACCCAAAAGGGAGCGGAAGCGTGCACTCAAGGACGTATATGCGATGGAGCCAGTCGCCCAGAAGTTCAACCCATGGTCATCCTGGACGATCACTTTTGATCGAAGGGACCACCCCACCAGTATCCGCCATGGCAGATTCGCCGCATTGGTTTTAGACCCAATCGTCGATGGATTTCACCTCACCAGAGTCCTTATGGACGGCGGCAGCAGCCTGAACCTGCTCTATCAGGATACAGTGCGCAAGATGGGCATAGACCCCTCAAGGATCAAACCCACGAAGACGACCTTCAAAGGCGTCATACCAGGTGTAGAGGCCAATTGAACAGGCTCAGTTACACTTGAAGTGGTCTTCGGATCACCAGATAACTTCCGAAGCGAGGAGTTAATATTTGACATAGTTCCGTTCCGCAGCGGCTATCATGCTCTGCTCAGACGGACCGCGTTTGCAAAGTTCAACGCGGTGCCGCATTACGCATACCTTAAGCTCAAGATGCCAGGCCCTCGAGGAGTCATCATAGTCAACGGAAACACTGAACGCTCCCTCCGAACGGAGGAACATACAGCGGCTCTCGCGGCAGAAGTACAGAGCAGCCTCTTAAGGCAATTCTCGAGTCCGGCCGCTAAGCGACCACACACGGCCAAACGCGCCCGGAGTAACCTACAACAAGACCACTTAGCACGTTCTGAGCACGTGTAGCAATGCGGCCCCAACCCTAGCCCTCGCAAAATTGCAAGATTGGTCCTTTGCGTACATCATTACGCCCTGGAGATACCATGGGCATAGGGGGAGGGGCACGACCACGACAGGCCCAGAGTGCGGCTCAACCACACCAGGGGCTCCCAAGTGTGTCACTCTTTTTCTCTTTTCTTTTTTTATCCACAGGACCCCATTTACTAGAGGCCCTGTCCGGCAGTAGACCCGCCGGACTCACGATGCAACAGCCAGGGAAGGATAAAGGCTACGACAAACACTCAGGTGGTCTCCATTACGAGCATTACATCTGTTTTATACACCATTCCGCAGCCTACCCCTGAAGGGGGACATGTTTAAATAGTCCCATACCTTGATTACCGCACTATTTGTATCGTTCTGCATCCATCGCATTATTTCTGGAATAAACAATGCATCGCTTTTTGCTTATAATTGCATTTCTTTCTTATACATGTGTTCATTTATGACATGTTGCATCCGTACACTCCGGTACAGCTAAATACACCAGGGGCTTAAGTTCCCCACATTATGGTGTGATAAGTCCAAACACTTTCACAAGTGCGGCACCCCGAACTTATAGCATTATATGCATCGGCTCCGAATCATGTCTTGGGTCAATAGTTGGGTTTGCCCGGCTCCCATGTTTTGGTACCTTACGTTCCGTTGTATCGGCTAAGGTAGCACTGAGAGAACCACTGCGATTGCGCCCCGGTTGAGCTGGGCGAGCGCCTCAGTGGAGAAAGCTAAAACTGACCGTCATGATAAGGCGAGAGCTGGTCGCTGTTCGAGAGGTCTTTTCGAGTCCCTAAAGACTTATGCCGCTTAGAGCGAGAAACCGGCTCTGTCCGGCCCAGGCGTGGATAGCGCCCCGAACTCGGTCTTCCGAACACTAGGGGCTTCACCGAAATTTAAAATTATAGAATTCTATGGCTAAGTGAGAGTGTTCAAGCATTATAAGTCCAGTTGCCTCGTTCGTTGTGTTGAGCGCCTCCCCAGATGGACCCAAAAATGGGAACAAGAGCGCTCAAGTTTATCCCGAACACCCCAGCACTCGTGGCATGGGGGCTGAAGCCGACGACTTGCCATCTCTCAGATTTGATAAATGGCCGCATAGAAGGTAATATTTTAAATTAACAAGCGTTGCTTAGTGCATATGAACAAAGTTTTCAGCGCACAGGATAACAAAATGCGAGTCTACTCAAATATTACATCTTTGGAGCACTCACCCGCAATCATGCGGGCACCCTTCAGGAAACTTTTATAATACATTTCGGGCGTGCGCTCCTTGCCCGCCGGCGGCGCATCCGTCAGAAGCTTCTCTGCATCCATCCTGCCCCAGTGCACCTTTGCACGGGCAAGGGCTCGACGGACACCTTCAATGCAGGCGGAATGCTTGACGACTTCAACCCAGGGGCACGCATCCACCAGCCGCCGCACCAGGCCGAAGTAGCTCCCAGGCATGGTCTCCGTAGGCCACGGCCGAACTATAAGGCCCTTCATGGCCTGTTTGGCCGCCTTGTGGAGCTCGACCAGCTGCTTCAGCTGGTCGCTAAGGGGCACTGGATGTCCGGCCTCAGCATACTGAGACCAGAAGACTTTCTCCGTCGAGCTCCCCTCCTCGGCCCGATAGAATGCAGCAGCATCGGACACGCTGCGGGGCAGATCTGCGAACGCTCCTGGAGAGCTCCGAATTTGGGTAAGTAATAAGTAATTCACATTCACATGCTTGCTTTGCATGAAAAATGCCTTACCCGCCGCTATCTTCTTCAAATCCTCGATTTCCTGGAGGGCCTTGTGGGCTTCGGCCTTAGCGGCTTTGGCACTCTCAAGAGCCGATGCAAGCTCGGACTCTCGAGTCTTTGATTCGTGCTCCAAACTCTCATGATTTTCCACGAGAGCCTGGACCTCTTGCTGCACCTCCGCCAGACGCGCCTCCTGCTTCTCTCGCTCGGCTCGTTCTGCGGCCGCATTGTGTTCTGCCACGGACACCGCCTCCTTCAGGGTCGCCAGCTCGTTCGTGGCCCCTGTAGTACCCACGTTATCCTTGTTATTTCTCTTGCAACCAAATCCTTTTCTGTAAGGTACAACTTTAAATACGGTGTTACTCGCCTTCTTTGTCCTCAAGTTGCTTCTTGGCACGGCCGAGCTCGTTCTCGGACCGCTCGAGGCTTTGCTTCACAGCATTGACCTCCGCAGTCAGTGCGGCAGAGGTCAGTAGCGCAGCCTGCAATCCCATATTGACATATTTTTTAGACTCCTGTGTATATCTTTTAAGATCCTCGCTCCGGCTTTTCTTTCCGAACACCGAACCGAGCATCTGGGGCTATTGTCTATGCGGTATCATATTACACATTTTTAAATTCTTACCTCAAAGCCTGTTAGAAGGCTGCGGCAGGCTTCGGTCAGCCCGCCCTTGGCGAGCCGAACCTTCTGAATCACCGGACTCATGATAGTGCGGTGTTCTTCTTTGATGGAAGCGCCGTTGAGCGCTTTCAGCAAATTATCCGGCGCCTCCAGTTGGACGGAGGCCGCCGGTGGCACCATCTTGCCCTTCTTACGAAGGGGCCGCCCGCCGGACTCTGAAACCACTGCGGGTTCCGGTACGGAGTCCGGTGCGGAGTCCGGGAGGTTGCCTTGCGGCGCCTCCAGGGCCTCCTCCCCTGATGGGTTCCCTCCCGGGACCCCACCTCGACGTCCTCAGCGTCGTGAGGGGAGGAGGCGGTCGAAAGGGAATCCATATCCGACGTGTCCAAGGACCCGCTCGATGAAACGGGAAGATCGTCCTTGGCCGGACTACAGGTTGTATGCGGCGTTAGAAAGACACCACGTGGCAAAAAGAAAAATTATAAATCATCCAGGAGTCCGGATACTTACAATCTCGTCAGGGGCTTGGCCCTTGGGGGCCACTCCTCGTCGCCATCGCCGACATTGGCGGAGCTGTCCGGGGGAAGGGTCCTCCCCTTCTTGGACCCTTCGGCCTCCCTCCTTGGGGAGGCCTTCCTCTTCTTCTCTCCCCCCGCCGGGGGAGAGGCCTTTTTCTCCTCCTCCTCGTCCTTGTGGGAGGAGTCCGCCTCGGAGCCATCGGACGATGAGTCCGATACCACCTGACGCCGGGAACTCTTTCGGGTTCCCGCGGCCTTCTTCTCCGGCACCACGTAAAGTGCCGGAACCAGCAGCCCCGTCAAACGGGTGTCCGCTGGGTCTTCTGGAAGGGGAGCCGGACAGTTAACCTGTCCGGACGTCTTCTTCCAGTCCTGTTAAAGGTATTGGGAGTTTAGATCCCGCATAGAGTCAAACTATGAAAAGCAAGTGTCCCATAAAAGATGACGTAGCTTACCTCGTTAGCCTGGCGCTGCGTGCTGAATCCGCGATCTTCGGTAGCGGATGCGGGAGCTTCGGCGCCCTTGAACAGCACCCTCCATGCATCTTCGTACGTAGTATCGAAGAGCCCGCTCAAGGTCTGGTGCTGTGCCGGATCAAACTCCCATAAATTGAAGTCCCGTTGCTGGCAGGGGAGAATCTGGCGGACGGGCATGACCTGTATCACATTGACAAGCTTGAGCTTCTTGTTCACGAGGGTCTGGAGACAGGACTGGAGTCCGGTCAGCTCCTCCGAACTACCCCAAAGCAAGCCCTTCTCTTTCCAGGAGGTGAGCTGCATGGGGACGCCAAATCTGAATTCGAGGGCCGCTGCCCATTTAGGGTTGCGCGGCTCGGTGATGTAGAACCACCCCGATTGCCACCCTTTGACGGATTCCACGAAGGCACCCTCGAGCCAGGTGATGTTGGGCATTTTGCCCACCATGGCGCCTCCGCACTCCGCTTGGCTGCCCTTCACAACCTTCGGCTTGACATTGAAGGTCTTTAACCACAAGCCGAAGTGGGGCTGGATGCAGAGGAAGGTCCCGCACACGACGTTAAACGTCGAGATATTGAGGATGAAATTTGGGGCCAGATCGTGGAAATCCAGGCTGTAGTAGTACATGAGCCCCTGGACAAAGGGGTGAAGAGGGAAGCCCATCCGCGGAGGAAATTCGGAAGGAATACCACCCTCTCATGGGTCCTGGGGGTGGGGATGAGCTGCCCCTCGTCGGGCAGACGATGTGCGATGTTGCTGGACAGATATCCGGCGCTCCGCAGCTTTTCGATGTGCCCCTCCGTAACGGAGGAGGCCCTCCACTTGCCTCCCGCTCCGGACATGGCTGGAGAAGGTCAAGGTGAGATGTGCGGACTTGGGCGCTGGAGTTCGAGTGCGCGGAGATGGATAAGCAAAGGAGGAAGAAGGCGTAGGTAAAGGAGGTGGATCCTTATCCCCTTATATATGGGCGGACGAAACTATGCGTCCCCACCGGCCTGGTAAAACTCGCTTATCTCCCAAGCACCGTAATAATTGGCGCGGTTGGGTTACCCACGTCCGTATTGATGGGAATCCCGGAATAAGGGGAGCACGATCTCTGCTTTGACAAAACGTGCCAAGGAAACCGCCTCGCTAAACGCGCTGAGGTGGTATAATAAAAAACGTAAAGGCTTGGTTGTGGTATGACGTCACGCCACATAATATGTCAGCAGATTGAACTTGTGTAAATGTTATTCTCTCTATGGTTGTATGTGGAATTTATTTTGCAGAGCCGGAAACTATCCTAGTGTTCACAATCTTCTATGAATTATTTGGAGGAGGAACCCGCCTTGCAATGCCGAAGACAATATGCGCGCCGGACTCGTCGTCATTAAAGCCTGGTTCAGGGGCTACTGAGGGAGTCCTGGACTAGGGGGTGTCCGGATAGCCGAACTATCATCATCGGCCGGACTCCAAGACTATGAAGATACAAAATTGAAGACTTCGTCCCGTGTCCGGATGGGACTTTCCTTGGCGTGGAAGGCAAGCTTGGCGATACGGATATGTAGATCTCCTACCATTGTAACCGACTCTGTGTAACCCTAGCCCTCTCCGGTGTCTATATAAACCGGAGGGTTTTAGTCCATAGGACGAACAACAATCATACCATAGGCTAGCTTTTAGGGTTTATCCTCCTTGATCTCGTGGTAGATCCACTCTTGTACTACCCATATCATCAATATCAATCAAGCAGGAGTAGGGTTTTACCTCCATCGAGAGGGCCCGAACCTGGGTAAAAACATCGTGTCCTTTGTCTCCTATTACCATCCGCCTGGACGCACAGTTCGGGACCCCCTACCCGAGACCCGCCGGTTTTGACACCGACAACAGGCAATACATAATCATTGGAAGAATTTTCATCATCACTATCATCAATAATAGCATCTTCAATAATTTCATTCTCTCTAACTCTAGCAAGTTGTTCATCAAGAAATTCACCTAATGGCAAAGTACTATCACACACAGAAGTAATTTCATCATGCATAGCAGAAGTGGTATCATCAATAACATGCGAAATATCAGAATTCATAGCAGTAGCAGGTTTAGGTGTCGCAAGCTTACTCATAACGGAAGGAGAATCTAGTGCAGAGCTAGATGGCAGTTCCTTACCTCCCCTCGTAGTTGAGGGATAAATCTTGGTTTTAGCGTCTTTCAAGTTCTTCATAGTGATCAAGAGATATAAATACCAAGTGACTCAGAGAATAGAGCTAAGCTCCCCGGCAACGGCGCCAGAAATTAGTCTTGATAACCCACAAATGTAGGGGATCGCAACAGGTTTCGAGGGTAAAGTATTCAACCCAAATTTATTGATTCAACACAAGGGGAGCCAAAGAATATTCTTGAGTATTAGCAGTTGAGTTGTCAATTCAACCACACCTGGATAACTTAGTATCTGCAGCAAAGTATTTAGTAGAAAAGTAGTATGATAGTAGTGGTAACGGTGGTAAAAGGTAAAGATAATAGTAGCAATATTTTTTGTGTTTTGTAGTAATTGTAACAGCAGCAACGAAGAAGTAAATAAGCGAAGAACAATATGTGAAAAGCTCGTAGGCAATGGATTAGTGATGGATAATTATGCCAGATGCGATTCCTCATGTAATAGCTATAACATAGGGTGACACAGAACTAGCTCCAGTTCATCAATGTAATGTAGGCATGTATTCCGTAAATAGTCATACGTGATTATGGAAAAGAACTTGCATGACATCTTTTGTCCTACCCTCCCGTGGCAGCAGGGTCCTAGTGTAAACTAAGGGATATTAAGGCCTCCTTTTAATAGAGAACCGAACCAAAGCATTAACACATAGTGAATACATGAACTCCTCAAACTACGGGTCATCACCAAGAGTATCCCGATTATTGTCACTTCGGGGTTGTCGGATCATAACACATAATAGGTGACTATAGACTTGCAAGATAGGATCAAGAACATACATATATTCATGAAAACATAATAGGTTCGGATCTGAAATCATGGCACTCGGGCCCTAGTGACAAGCATTAAGCATAGCAAAGTCATAGCAACATCAATCTCAGAACATAGTGAATACTAGGGATCAAACCCTAACAAAACTAACTTGATTACATGGTAAATCTCATCCAACCCATCACCGTCCAGCAAGCCTACAATGGAATTACTCACTCACGGCGGTGAGCATCATGAAATTGGTGATGGAGGATGGTTGATGATGACGACAGCGACAAATCCCCCTCTCCGGAGCCCCGAACGGACTCCAAATCAGCCCTCCCGAGAGAGATTAGGGATTGGCGGCGGCTCTGTGTCGTAAAACGCGATGAAACTTCCTCTCTGATTTTTTTCTCGCCGAGACGGAATATATGGAGTTGGAGTTGAGGTCGGTGGAGGTCTAGGGGGCCCACGAGATAGGGGGGCGCACCCTATAGGGGGGGCGCCCCCTGTCTCATGGACAGGCCATGGGCCCCCTGGTGTATTTCTTTCACCTAGAAATTCTTATTAATTCCAAAAAGTGCCTCCGTGGATTTTCAGGACATTCCGAGAACTTTTCTTTTCTACATATAAATTAACATCATGGCAGTTCTGCTGAAAACAGCGTCAGTCCGGGTTAGTTTTATTCAAATCATGCAAATTAGGGTCCAAAACAAGGGCAAAAGTGTTTGGAAAAGTAGATACGTTAGAGACGTATCAAAACACAACACTCATGTTGTTCTACGTTGACCCTAGAAAAAAATTTGAAGCAATAAGAGGCAACGGATATCGTTTCGTCCCCAAAGGTGGCACATTCCCTACCGGAACCATCACGCTTGTTCTGAGAAGCTCTGGTTTTGTGAGACGCTTATACCAAAACCTGCCCCAAATGGGACAAAAAATTACCACAACATGTTGATGCCGCTCCATGATAGCATGCCAAGTTTCATGAATTTCAGATGAGTTTTGGATTTACTAGAATTTGAAAACCAGGTATCTCAATGTTTGCGGCTGAGTGACGGTGGCAGGGTGTTTGAAATTCATTCTCATTTCTTGCATGGGACCTAAGCATGCAACCAAGGACACATATTTGGTTTTTCAACCAGTTTATATGCACTGGAGCATGTGCATGTAGTTCAAATTTGAATTATGCACCTGAAATGCCTACAAAACCAAGTTAATGTATAAAAATGTCCAAACGAACCCCGAAAAATTCAAAAATTAAATACAACACTCCTGTTGTTCTATGTTGACACTAGAAAATTTTTGAAAGCAATAAGAGGCAACGGATATTGTTTCGTCCCCAAAGGTGGCACGTTCCCTACTGAAACCATCACGCTTGTTCTGAGAAGCACTGGTTTGTGAGATGCTTATACCCGAACCTGCCCCAAATGGGACAAAACTTTTACCACGGCATGTTGATGCTACTCCATGATAGGAAAGTTTCATGAATTTCAGACGAGTTTTGGATTTACTAGAATTTAAAACCAAGTATCTCAATGTTTGCGGCCGAGTGACGGTGGCAGGGTGTTTGAAATTCATTCCCATTTCTTGCATGGGACCTAAGCATGCACCGAAGGCCATAGATTTGATTTTTCAACCAATTTATATGCACTGGAGCATGTGCATGTAGTTCAAATTTGAATTGTGCACATAAAATGCCTAGAAAACCCAGTTAATGTTTAAAATTGTCCAAACGAACCCCAAAAAATTCCAAAATTAAACACAACACTCCTGTTGTTCTATGTTGACACTAGAAATTTTTTGGAATAAATAAGAGGTAGCGGATATCGTTTCGTCCCCAAAGGTAGCACATTCCCTACCAAACCATCACGCTTGTTGTGAGAAGCTCTGGTTTAGGAGAAGCTTATACCCAAACTTGCCCCAAATGGGAGAAAAATTTTACCATGACATGTTGATGCCGCTCCATGATAGCATGCCAAGTTTCATGAATTTCAGACGAGTTTTGAATTTACTAGAATTTAAAAACCAAGTATCTCAATGTTTTCGGCCGAGTGACGGTGGCAGGGTGTTTCACATCCATTCTCATTTCTTGCATGTGACCTAAGCATGCAACCGAGGACACATATTTGATTTTTCAACTACTTTAAATGCACTAGAGCATGTGCATGTAGTTCAAATTTGAATTATGCACCTGAAATGCCTACGAAACCAAGTTAATGTATAAAAACGTCCAAACAAACCCTGAATAATTCCAATTTTTTTGACAACACACCTATAGTTGCATGCTCACTGCAAATAAAAGTTCTCGCAATTCAAACGCCATCCTTTGCAGCTGTGACGCTATTACATAATTCAAATCAAGACTAAAAATCAAGTAGATCGCACACAGTTTATTACCACCAACCGTGTGAGATGCAGCACAAAATATCTTGGAGCACCGTTGGTGTATAGTACGCCTATGGATTACGCGAGAAGGTGCGTCGGCTACAGTCCACAGCCAGCGTAAGCACACTAGCTCACTCCCCAAATATCATTTCAGTGTTCAATCATCGCTGGTGAAAGACGGGGACATGGACCCGCGTCGTGAGGGCAACTTCGGCGGCCCACTCCGGCGACAGCGCGGCTGCAGCCGCCGAGCGCGTGCTAACAAGCTTCATGAGGGCGACCACAATCTGCATCCGGGCAGCCAAGGCAGCCCAGACGGCCGTTGTCGCTTCTCAGGCGGCGGCAGCAGCATCTGCCTCATGGATAGCAACTGGCGAGAGCGGCACAGCAGCTGTCCGTTCTGCAGCGGCGGCCTTAGCCCTGATGGAGGCCACCCACCACCATGTCGAGGCCGTCCATGCCCAGATCGTGGCGCTTACCGCACAAATCGAAGGAAGCTTCTCCGACAACGGTTGGCAACCCACGACCGAAGAGTTGGCAATCGTCGAGAGAGTTCGAGCAGCCATCCGTTCCTGTGCGGCATACCTTGCCACGACAGAGCCCGCCAAAGCCCAGATCGCGGCCGCCCATGCCCACCTCATGGCGGCCTATTCCAAAGTGTCGGTGTACTAGAGTAGGGGTACCCTAGTGTCCCGAACTTGTGCACGGGCAGTTGCAGCGCCCCGCGGCAAGGCTTGTCGGGCGACCGCCAAGGTCCTCCATGGCTCCTTTGGAGCCATTCAAGAACAAAGTGTTCAAGCTAAGGAGACAAGACCCCGGCAAGAGGAGCTTGCCGGGAAGGCAAGTTAAGGAGACAAGACCCCGGCAAGAGGAGCTTGTCGGGAAGGCCAACCAAGGCACCTCAAGGAACTTGCCGCGACGCGCCCCGCATCCCGGCAAGGCTCGGCGAGCGACAAGCTTCCGGACGAGACGAGTCAACAAACGCGACAAGATAGCATCAGCGGCAAGGCACTTGCCGCGGCAAGCCATCACCTTGTACCTGCGCTCCAGCCCATCCGCCAACGTGTCGCCACGGGACCTTTCCAGGCGCGCGTGGCGAGAGGCTGTGCAGCCAGCGGTGCAAGGCGTTAAGCGGCGCTGACAAGATTACCACCGTGGCGAACGGTGGCGCACCTGACGGTCACTTTTTGCACTATTTGGGCGACTTAGACGGGCATTTAATGCCCTTGTCCCCTGCCGTCAGGGTTAGGTAGAGTACACTGTACAAGTAGCTGTACCAACCACTACTCTTTTTCCATTTTTGCCCTTACCTACTTTGCCACCTGTCGGTGACCCCTTTCGCATATAAAAGGAGGCTCGAGGGCAACGTAGAGAGAGTCGACTCATTCGAAAGCCACAGCACATACCCGCTCGGTCTTGTAGCTCTCAAGCTCCCGAGCAAGAAACCAATACAACCACAAAGCAGCAGTAGGAGTATTATCTCTCTGGAGAGCTCCGAAGCTGGGTAAAACTGCTCGTGTGTTTCGCCTCGATCTGCTCTTCGTGCGACCTCCGCCCCCCACCGAACCAAAAGGGGCTCCGGTCCCATAGGTGTTCGTGGATCAATCAGTTTTCCTGACATCTTTGGCGCGCCAGGTAGGGGGCGTCGAGGTTGTGTGGACCTGATCCGGCGTTCGCACGAGCCGCATCTTCATCTTCATCATCATCTTCATTGACATGCCACCGAAGAAGAAGGCTTCGGAGGTGGCCGCTCCGTCCGCGTCAAACCCACCGCCACCCGAACCAGTGGGTGGTGGAACAGGCACCGGCGGAGGAATGGACGTCGACGAGGGAACCCAAGGTGCTGCCAAGTCCAAGGACAAGGCTGCACAAACCTCAACGACCGAACAAGCACCGCGTCCATCTCAGGAGGCGCGGGACCGGCAGCGTCATGGCACTCACGGTGACATACGTTTGCTGGACCAAGATCGAGCTGGTGGATCCCAAGACGCTCAAGACCAACTTGCACGCCAGCATGTTGGCACGAGCGGGGCACGGTTGCCGGGGCGAGATACTGCTCCTCCTAACGTAGTTAGTAGTTCGAGCACGTCTCGCTCCTTGCACCGTTCGCCACTACCACCCACCACTCCTGCAGAAGCTCTAGCGAGGGCTCAACTGCTTCTAGATTTCCCTCCTACACCGGATAAGATCGACGAATGGAGGGCCACCATCCAGAGTCTCATCGGCTTCGCCAACGGCGACACCCCGCGGCAACCGAGCGCATCGCAGCCGCGGCAAGACCGCCAAGCACAAGCCGATGGCGACCGAACTGGTGGAGGTGCGACCACCGTGCACTCTCCGCCCCGGAGGCCAAGATCGCCAGCTCGCCGGGCCAACCTCGACAGCGACTCTACTGCGTCGTCAGACCCACGAGCCCGTCGCGATCAACGCCAAGTTCTTCAAGAAAGACGGCAAGAAGACGCTCGTACCCACATCGAGAGCCGAAGAGAAGCGTGGCGTCAATCTGACCTGCGCGCTGGGCCCGCTGTCGATATGCATGCGCCAGGGGAACCAGGAGACTTACCGTACTCGGTGGGCTGCCCTGCGTTTACTCGCGAGCTGCGGCAAGTCCAGTGGCCCAGTACAAAACATTTCAAGCCAGATGTACCCGAGAAGTACGACGGCAAGTCGCATCCGTCGGAGTTCCTCAGCATCTACACCATTGCGGTGCAAGCTGCCGGGGGGCGAGACGACAAGATCCTTGCCAACTACTTCCCGCTGGTGCTCAAGCCCAATGTCAGATCTTGGCTCATGCACTTGCCGGACAACTCCATATCTTCTTGGGCGGACTTGTGCCATCAGTTTGTCGGAGCCTTCACAGGCGGCCACAAACCTCATGGCCAAGAAAGCGATCTTCATCTGCTTGTCCAGAAGGAAGGAGAGTCCCTACGCAAGTACATATAGAGGTTCAGCCGTGTGCATTACAACATCCCAAATATCCACCCTGCCGCCGTTATCAGCACGTTTCATCAGAACGTGCGAAACCGCCAGATGAGGGAGGAAATGGCGATGTGCAAGATCAAGGACGTCAGTGAGCTATATGCCCTGGCCGACAAGTGTGCACGCGCTGAGGAGGGGAGGAGAGTTCCCGGAGAGGATGTAGGAGCCAGAGGATCTGACAGAGAGGAGGCCGCCCCGGCAAGGAAAAACCGGTGGCGAAACAACAGAAAAAAGAAGGGTAAAGACGTGCTAGTTGTCGAGCAGTCCGGCAACGGAGGTGGCGCCAAGACAGCTCAGACTGGTGGCTCCGACAAGGAGACTGCCGCATGCACCAACTGCCAAGCTGTGGCGGCCACCGACAAGCAGGACGGCACCAACAAGCAGTATTGCAAGATCCACCGCACCAAGGGTCATGATCTCCAGAGCTGCAAGAAGGTCGAGCAGCTCGTCGAGCTGCAAAAGGCTGAGTATGAGCGACGCGACAAGGAGAAGGCCCAAGGAGGTGATGGAGGATCCGGCAAGAAGCGCCCCGGCCGGGGAGGACGCCGCGGCAAGGCCAAGCAGCGGCAAGGAGACAGACCTCCCCGTTGCCGCGACAAGGAAGAAGAAGAAGACGAAGATGAGGATATGGATGAGGATGAGACCAGTGAGCAGGAATTCCAGAAAGCCACAGAGGTTCTGTGCGTTGACGGAGGTGCTTCTCTGCATACTTCACACTGCCAACTCAAGCAATGGGCGCGAGAAGTTAATGCGGCAGAACCGTTCGTAGAGTCACGCAAGCCTCTGAAGTGGTCCAGCACGCCTATCATCTTTGACACTGAGGACCACCCTGATCGCACAACTGCAGTCGGGTGCTTGCCGATGTTGGTTTCACCAACTATCCGCAACCTCAAAGTAACCAAGATGTTAGTTGACGGCGGGGCCAGCTTGAATCTGATCTCCTCAGCTGTACTCCAGAAGCTTCAAATCCCTGACAGCGAGCTCGAAGAAACCGGTACATTCCAAGGAATCAATCTGGGAAGGAGCAAGCCAAAGGGAAAGATCACGTTGCCGGTAACGTTTGGCAGCGAGATGAACTATAGGACTGAGAGGGTCACGTTTGACGTAGCTGACTTTCCATTACCATACAATGGAATACTCGGCCATCCAGCACTTGCCAAGTTCATGGCAGCCTCTCATTACGCATACAACATGCTTAAGATGCCTGGTCCGATAAGGGTCATCTCTGTCCCTGGCGACAAGAAGGATGCCCTTATCTGTGCTGACAAGATTTACCGGGATGCAGCAGCTGCAGCAGATCGCATTACACTTGCCGCTGAAGCTCCCGGGGGGAAGAAGAAGACCAAGTCCGGCAAGAGCTCTGATGCCCACTCCGGCAAGCGCACCTCCTCGGAGTTCTGCGCTACCGTCGAGGACGCACCATCGAGCTCCACCGGCAAGCGTAACAAGACGATGATAGCTCCACCGCAGACCAAGAAGGTGTCAGCCAAGGAGGACGGCACTGGTGGTACCTTCACCATTAGTGCCACCCGCGATCCTAAATAGGAAAGCGCGCTCGTTGCTTTCCTGCGGGCGAATGTCGACGTGTTTGCATGGCAACCGTCTGACATCCCCGGTGTTCCCAGGAAAGTAATTGAGCACCATCTCGCTGTTTGTCCTCATGCGCGGCTCGTCAAGCAGAAAGTAAGGAAGCAAGCAGTGGAGCGTCAAGAATTCATTGCAGAAGAAATCAAGAAGTTGGAAGCAGCAGGCCTCGTCAGAGGAGTGCTCCATCCCACGTGGTTGGCCAATCCTGTTGTCGTGCGCAAAGCAAACGGGAAATGGAGACTTTGTATAGACTTTACCGATGTTAATAAAGCTTGTCCCAAAGACCCATTTCCCTTGCCGCGCATTGACCAGATTGTTGACTCCACGGCCGGATGTGATTTGCTTTCATTTCTTGATGCTTACTCAGGATATCATCAGATCTTCATGGCAGAAGAGGATGAAGAGAAAACCGCATTCATTACTCCATGTGGCATGTACTATTTCATACGGATGCCTTTTGGTTTAAAGAATGCTGGTTCGACATTTGCAAGGGTAGTCCATGAAGCCTTTGAGCCACAGGTACACAGAAATGTGGAAGCCTACATGGATGATATAGTGGTCAAGAGCAAAGACAGAGCAACTCTGATTCAAGATCTGGACGAGACCTTTGCAAATCTGCGCAAGATCAACCTCAAGCTTAACCCCGAGAAGTGCGTATTTGGAGTCCCCTCCGCCAAGCTTCTCGGGTTCTTTGTGTCTCAGCGGGGGATAGAAGCCAATCCCGACAAGATCAAGGCCATTGAGAAGATTGAAGCATCGAAGCGCGTCAAGGATGTAAGAAGACTTGCCGGTTGCGTAGCTGCTCTCAGCGGGTTTATTTCTAAATCTGCTGAGCGTGCCCTGCTGTTTTTCAAAATTTTGAAAAAGGCAGGTCCAATGAAATGGACTCCGGAAGCGGAGGCCGCGCTGCAGGACTTAAGGAGATACCTGTCCTCCACTCCAATACTTGTCGCACCTAAACCGCAAGAGAAGTTGTTGCTGTACTTAGCGGCAACCAATCAAGTGGTTAGTGTTGCGTTAGTAGCGGAGAGAGAGGCAGATGATGAACCAACAACCGCGGCAAGCACATCCAGCGACAAGCAGGAGGCTTCACCGGCAAGCTCTGGTCCCGGCAAGCAGGAGGTGCAGAAGAAGATGGTGCAGCGCCCAGTTTACTTTGTCAGCTCCCTTCTGCAGGGGGCTAGGTCGAGGTATTCTGGTGTGCAGAAGTTGCTTTTCGGCCTTCTCATGGCCTCGAGAAAGTTGCGCCATTACTTCCAAGCACATGAGATCACAGTTGTCACTCACTTTCCGTTGAAGAGGATACTGCAAAATCCAGAAGCAACAGGCAGGATTGTCGAGTGGGCACTGGAATTGTCAAGCTTTGGCCTCAAGTTTGAAAGCACTTCAACCATCCAGAGCAGAGCTTTGGCAGAATTCATAGCAGAATGGACGCCAACACCAGATGAAGAAACTCCAGAAACGAGCATCCCCATCAAAGAAGCGAGCAAAGAGTGGCTGATGTACTTTGATGGTGCCTTCTTGCTGCAAGGCGTCGGTGCCGGCGTTCTGCTTGTCGCGCCCACCGGAGAGCACCTCAAGTATGTAGTCCAGATGCACTTTCCCAGGGAGCAAGCAACAAACAATACTGCAGAGTATGAGGGCTTGCTTGCTGGACTCAGGATCGCAACAGACCTTGGAATCAAGAAGCTCATTGTCAGGGGTGACTCACAGCTTGTCGTCCGCCAAGTGAACAAGAATTACCAGAGTCCGTTGATGGAGGCTTATGTTGATGAAGTGAGAAAGCTAGAAGAGCACTTTGACGGCCTACAGATGGAACACGTTCCCAGAGCTGAGAATGACATTGCAGATGGCCTGTCAAAGTGTGCTGCACATAAGTTACCTGTGGAACCAGGCATCTTTGTGCTCAGGCTGACTCAACCAACTGTAACACCATCAACTGGACAGAACAAAAAGAGGAAGTTGATTTCTGGCGACTATTTTCTGGCAGAGCTACCTGAAGCCGCCGCTAACAAGGTCCCCAAGATCAACGCCAAGAGTGCTGAGGAGCAGTCTGCTCCGGCAAGCCCTAGGGTTCGTTCCGTTGAAGCAAACGCTCCCGACAAGTCTTGCTCCGGCAGGCTTGCCGGGGGATATCAAGCTCCGGCAGAACCTCAGGTTCTTGCCGTAGAAGCTGATGTTCCCACAGCAGCGGATGTGCCCTTGGTCCTTGTTGTCGAGCCACAAGCTCCAGCATGGGCGCAGCAAATTGTCCGTTTCCTTCAAACAGGAGATCTTCCCGAAGAGCAAGAAGAAGTGGAAAGAGTAGCCCGGCAGTCAAGTATGTACCAGTTTGTTGACAACACACTGTGCAGAAGAAGGCTCAACGGTGTGAAATTGAAGTGTATTCCCCGAGAAGACGGACAAAAGCTGTTGGCAGAGATACATGGAGGCATATGTGGTCACCACATTGGCACAAGAGCGCTTGCCGGCAAAGCTTTCCGGCAAGGGTTCTTTTGGCCGACAGCCCTCCAGGATGCAACTACACAAGTAACCAAGTGTGAAGCGTGCCAGTTCCATTCCAAGCAAATACACCAGCCAGCTCAAGCTCTCCAGACGATCCCTTTATCCTGGCCATTTTCGGTCTGGGGGCTCGACATCCTCGGCCCCTTTCCCCGAGCAATCGGGGGCTTTGAGTACTTGTACGTTGCAATCGACAAGTTCACAAAGTGGCTGGAAGTGGAGGCAGTGAGGAAGGTGACAGCACAGTCAGCAGTCAAGTTCTTCAGGTCAATTGTTTGCCGCTTCGGGATCCCCAACAGGATCATCACCGACAACGGCACACAATTCACGAGCCGCACCTTCATGCAGTACGTCCAAGACCTTGGCACCAAGGTCTGCTTCGCTTCTGTTGCTCACCCGAGAAGCAACGGTCAAGCGGAGAGGGAAAATGCAGAAGTGCTGCGTGGACTCAAGACCAGAACTTTCGACAGGCTACGCAAGTGCGGAAGAAACTGGATCGAGGAGCTGCGAGTGGTTCTTTGGTCGATCAGGACGACGCCGAATCGAGCCACTGGTCAGACACCTTTTGCTCTAGTCTATGGAGCAGAAGCAGTTCTCCCCACGGAACTCGTATACGGATCACCTCGAGTGCTCGCTTATGATGAGCTTGAGCAAGAGCAGCTGCGATAAGATGATGCGCTGCTCCTTGAGGAGGATCGTCTTCAGGCTGTTGTGCGAGCTGCTCGCTACCAGCAAGCTTTGCGTTGCTACCATAGCCGCAAAGTTAATGCCAGAAGTCTCGAGGAAGGTGACCTTGTTCTTCGGCGCATTCAATCTGCCAAGAATTCAAACAAGTTGACGCTGAAGTGGGAAGGCCCTTATCGGGTGAAACGAGTCACTAGGCCTGGCGTTGTCCGCCTTGAGACCGAAGATGGCAATCCGGTGAGCAACTCCTGGAATATTGAGCATCTTCGTAAGTTTTATCCGTAGGGCGCGGTTGCCGGAACCTGTTCCGGCAACCACCTTTTGTACAAGTCTTGTCGCTGTTGCATGTAATCCTTTGTACAAAGTCGGGCGCAGACCCCGTGCATAAATAAAGTTCATGTGCTCCGCACAAGCCTGTCAATTCCATGCTTTACATATTTTTGCATGTATTATCTGACACTTTGTGCAGTACCTACCCCCGGTAAGCAATAACGAGCCAAAAGGCTCCATATCTTTATTTTCTCTTCTTTCTTTTTCTCAAAAGCAAGGTACCCTCGCCCACAAGTTTATCGGGGGGAAAGGAGAAGATAATAGTGTGGACCAGGCGTCGTTCAAGAAAGTTTTGTCTTGCCGGGAAGCAAATGACAGAAAAGCTAAGTTGCCAAAGTTTGAGCATTTAGCTTTAAAAAAATTAAAAAAAAGTTATCTTCCTTGAACGACCGCACTTTGTATAAACCTGTGCGCGAAGGAATCTGCTTGTAGCTAGTTGCACCCTTACTTTGTTTCGAGTCCGCTCAACAATTTAAGCGAGTTGCGAATAGTTGCGGCAAGGTTTCTTGCCAGCTGCGGCACCACGCAGGCTGCTGATGTCCCGCACTCAGCACTTGCGGTTAAGGTGCCTGCGCCAGCAAGTTCCCTAAAAAGCGTAGGGTAAAAACATACAAAGGAAGGAATCAAGTAAAGGAAGTAACATAGTAATAGATACCTAAGATAGAGTTATATTACAAAAGTAACTTGTCGCAGCTCTAACTGATTGTTTTTCATAACATGGCCAGCAGCGGCAAGAAAAGAAGAAAATGGGCGGCCTAATCTACACGATCACCGTCAACCCTTTTGATCCCGGCAACCTTGTCCACAATGGGTGCGACAAGGGCCTTGAGCGATTCCAGATTGGCTTCGGGCGGCAAGCTCTTGAGGACATGGCGGAGATTGAGGCCTGGGTTGCGGAAGGCCACCTTTACCAACACTTTTTGGAGAGCGCCGACACAGATATCGCGCGACTCGTCAGCCAGCTGCTTCGGGATCTTCTCTTGGAGCTGCTGGAGAATTGTTGCCACGCCTTTGAAGAGCATGGTGAGCTTGGCGCTGGGATAGAGGTTCTCATTGGAGGAGTACCCGAAATCCTCCATCCCCAGCTGCGCCAACTTCTCGTTGATGGATGCGGCAATATCCACGAGCCCTTTCGTCCAGTGCTGCACATTCTCCCTGAAGGTGTTCTGGGTCTCGGCAGCGCTCGCCAACAGTGCCTCGTTGGCCTTGATCTCTTTCCTCAGAGTCACCTCCCGCCCTTTGGCCTCATCCAATGTCTTGGTCAAAATGGTCAGTTTCAGCTCCAGATCTGCATTGGAGTTCTTGGCGGCGTCCAGCTCCTTGCCCTTCTCAGCGAAGCGCCCCTGCAACTCACCAAGAGTGTAGGCGTCCTTTTCGCGCTCATGCTTGAGCGCGGTAATATCTTCTGCTCTCGCCTTGAAATCGGCCTCGAGCTGCGCCACTCTTGTCTCTAACTCCTTCTTGGCGGCCTCTGCAGATGCAGCAGCATCTTTTGCTTCCTTGAGGGCTCCGCCAATAGCCTGCTCGCGCACGGCAAGCTCTTCCTCATAGCTGTTGAGGTTGACTTTCCGCTGCGTCAACTCTCCTTCCCGCGCAAACAGCTCCTCGCCGGCAAGCCTCTGTTGCTCCTCAGCTTCAGCCTTTTCAAGGATGAAGGCTTTCCGTGCCTCGTCGAGCTGCGCTCGCTCCTCTACAATAGACCAAAGGGCTTCTTGGTTGCGACTCCGGAGCTCTTCTACGTGCTTCTCGATATCCACTCCCGCCTGCGCGACAAGCGCTTCCCGGGATTCCAATTTGGCTTGTCGGGCGCGGTAGAGTGACAGCAGCTTCCATAGCAGTTTCTCCTCCTCATCCTCGTCACTGCTGCTGCTTGGCGCACCCACTAGCGTCAGCCCGGCAGAGGCGAGCACTTCCCCGTCAAATGTTTCTCCTTCCACCGGTGCCCTGGAGCTCAACGCCCAGGGGAGTTTGATGAAGATGCCTTCACTGGCCTTCAGATAGGCGCCGGGCTGGGGCTCCTCGGAGCCCGACGCTGCGGCAGAGGTGGAAGGATCGGCGGTCGGTGTAGCGCCTGACGCTCCTGCGGCCTCAAGGCCGTCAGTGCGATCGCGAGATCCTTCGCCGGCTCCTGCGGCGGCAGCCTTGGCGGCCTCTTCAGTGGCAGGATCTTTAGCACCGGCTGCTTCCTTGGCGGCAGCGGCATCATCAATGTTGTCGCGCGCGTCCTCCCCGCAGGCGACGTCAGTCTCCATCGGCTCCATGTCAGAGGGATCTGGCGGCCGGAAAAGGGAGAAGAGTCAAGCAAAAATACAAAAAGAAAATCATAAGAAAGAAGAACACAAGGGAAGTTTTCAAGCAAGGGTTACCTGCATTGGGCTCCACGGTTACGGTCTCCTCAATCAGTGGATCATTGGTGCTGCCCCTTGCCGGTGAACCGTTCCTTGCCGGAGACGACTCCCTCGTCGGAGACGACTCCCTCGCCGGAGACGACTCCCTCTTCGGAGACGACTCCCTTGCCGGAGAGTGCTCCCTTGCCGGGGAAGCCTCCCTTGGCGGAGTAGTCGCGGCAGATGGCTTATCAGGGGCTGCTTCCGAGGACTCCTAATGAGGCTGCTCTGCTCCTACACAGATCAAGAGTCAAGATATTAGCAAATAAAGAGCATCCATGCACGCCTAACAACGAAAGTAAACCATATACTTACGCTGGGGGCTGTGCTGGGGGATGCTTTGGGGCATGATCGCCGGGTCCGGTATGGCAGTCTCGGGCGCATCTCCTGCCGCCACGCTGGGATCGTCCCCGATGACAATTACCGGGGTCTTGGCCCTCTTCGTTGCTCTCTCAGCCAGAGTCCTGAAAGAGACAAGTCCAGAGTAAAGCAAGTCAGAAACAAGATAAAAACAGAAAGGATTGAAGATTTACAAGGATATCAAAGAAACTTACTCTTCCTCCTCTTCCTCCTCGTCGGAGCTGAGTGCAGAGAGGTCGAAGTCCGGCCCGGTGCGACGAGGCGGAGAAGGTTCCCTTGGCCGCTTGGTAGGGGCAGCGGTGGTGGCCTGGGACGGCCCAGCCTCGGTCGCCGCCGCGGCATGAGCAGCGGCAGGAGCAGTAGCGGTGGTCCGGGAGGACCCCGCTCCAGTTGCCGCAGCAGCGCGCTGCGCTTCCGCAGCAACGGTGCTTGCTGTGGTGGAGCATGACGTGCGGCACGGCGGCTGTTGTCTCGTTTGCCGCTCCGCCGCGTCCCCGGCCCTGCGGAGGCATCTTCTTGGTTGCACTAAGGGCTGCGCTGGGGGCTCCGCCTGCGGCAAGCTGCTCGAAGATGGCTGGTCACTCATACCCTCGGCGGGCTCGCTCGATTCAGCTTCTGACTCGGCAGCCTCTCCCTCACCGGCAAGCTCTCCGGCAGGCTCTCCGGTAGGCTCTCCGGCAAGCTCGTCTCGGTCGGCAAGGCTTGCCGCCTTAGCTGCCTCTGCCTCCTCCAACATGAACCCAAATTGGCCCGCGGCGGCAATTGCCGCCGCCTCTTCCGCCCTGGTCGCAATATACCGCACTTCATCATCAGTGGTGTCGCGGGTGAGCATCTTCTGATCATCAGGGCGGACTGCTACTTCGACCAAGATGTCAAAGAACTCCTGCACAATGTCATCCGAAGGCTCTTGCCAAGTTGGAACGAGTCCGTGCGAATCACACAAGGGCATCATCGCACGGATCCGATCTAACAAAGAGTTGTTTCACAGCGGGACAACGCCATGCGGCAGCTTGAACCATTCGGGATGATTGGGGTCGTGCTTGAACAGCTCCCTCAGCATTCCGTCCAATTCCAAGATAGTGAAGTTAAAATTGAGGCCCGGGCGCAGCCTGATAATATCCGCCGGGCCTCCAAATTCCCAGGCGGGTCTGCCTCTCTCCTGCAGAGGGGCGATGCAACGGTGAAGAAAGTCTGTGCCGACAGCTCCTACAGTTAGCCCGGCAAGCCTGAGCCGCAAGATCCGGGTGATGGCAATCTTCAACTTGGCGTCATCCGGGGCCAAGTTACTCCAATCATTGCCGCGCACTGATGGGGCTTGGCGCAAGGCGGTGAATGGCTGCGGGTTCTCCTCTACAATCCAACACCACTCTGCTCTCCACTCGTCCCATTTGCTGCGGAGCTCCCCATGAAGATAGGCTTCCTTCTTGCCGGTCCTTGAGATCCAGGCGATCCCGCCGGAAAGGGGCTCTCCTCTCTCAACTCGAGGGATGAAGAAATGGCGGAAGAGAGCAACGTTTGGGTGGACTCTGACAAAATTTTCGCACAGATGCGCGAAAATAGACATGGTCAGAATGGCGTTGGGGGTGAAGTCAAGGAGGTGGAACCCGTAGGTGTTCATGATATCGCAAAAGAATTCAGAGAAGGGCGGGCAGAGCCCGCAGTAGAAGAACAAGGCAAAGAATGGATATCCGAACGGAGCTTTTTCCGAGGCGGCGGCGGAGATTACCTTCGTGCACGGATGCGCCCGCGTCTCCGTCGACCAGAAAAGATAGAACCACTGCCTCAGCTCCTTCGCAGGGAGCTCGGAGGGGAAAGTGGCCTGCTTCTTTCACAGCGCCTCGAGTCGCTGCGCCTCGATCGACTTCACGCCTTTTCCCTTGTTGGCTTTAGGAGCCATGGCGGAGGTGGTGGAGGAGATCGAAGGCGTTGGTGGCACCGGTGGCGATGGGGGCGGGGCGCTGCTCTCTCTTGGCTTGGGAAGAAGGAGGGAGCGGCGGAGATTTCTCAGATTGGAAGTAGCAACGGGCGAGGCGGAGAAACTGCCCCTGTTTCCCCTGCTTATAAAGAGGGAGGGGGCGGACGTTCCGTTTTTCCGAATTAACAGTCACCCACGATTCTCTCCCACGATGCCGCGATTGACGCGTGCCGTTAGGGGAGGGCGCGGTGGATACGGAGTAAGATTCGGCGTGAACCTGGCTGCACGTGCCCGTGCACTGTTTTGGGCCTGGCCCAACAGCGCTCGGTACCATGTATGGCCCAGGCCCGGGGGCTCCTGTCGGTGTACTAGAGTAGGGGTACCCTAGTGTCCTGAACTTGTGCACGGGCAGTTGCAGCGCCCCGCGACAAGGCTTGCCGGGCGACCGCCAAGGTCCTCCATGGCTCCTCTGGAGCCATTCAAGAACAAAGTGTTCAAGCTAAGGAGACAAGACCCCGGCAAGAGGAGCTTGCCGGGAAGGCAAGTTAAGGAGACAAGACCCCGGCAAGAGGAGCTTGCCGGGAAGGCCAACCAAGGCACCTCAAGGAACTTGCCGCGACGCGCCCCGCGTCCCGGCAAGTCTCGGTGAGCGACAAGCTTCCGGACGAGACGAGTCAACAAACGCGACAAGATAGCATCAGCGGCAAGGCACTTGCCGCGGCAAGCCATCACCTTGTACCTGCGCTCCAGCCCATCCGCCAACGTGTTGCCATGGGACCTTTCCAGGCGCGCGTGGCGAGAGGCTGTGCAGCCAGCGGTGCAAGGCGTTAAGCGGCGCTGACAAGATTACCACCGTGGCGAACGGTGGCGCACCTGACGGTCACTTTTTGCACTGTTTGGGCGACTTAGACGGGCATTTAATGCCCTTGTCCCCTGCCGTCAGGGTTAGGTAGAGTACATTGTACAAGTAGCTGTACCAACCACTACTCTTTTCCATTTTTGCCCTTACCTACTTTGCCACCTGTCGGTGACCCCTTTCGCATATAAAAGGAGGCCCGAGGGCAACGTAGAGAGGGTCGACTCATTCGAAAGCCACAGCACATACCCGCTCGGTCTTGTAGCTCTCAAGCTCCCGAGCAAGAAACCAATACAACCACAAAGCAGCAGTAGGAGTATTATCTCTCTGGAGAGCTCCGAAGCTGGGTAAAACTGCTCGTGTGTTTCGCCTCGATCTGCTCTTCGTGCGACCTCCGCCCCCCACCGAACCAAAAGGGGATCCGGTCCCATAGGTGTTCGTGGATCAATCAGTTTTCCCGACACAAAGATATGGCGGACGCGGATGGCGAGATGCTTGCCGAGTATGGTACGATTGATGCCATGGAGCCCCTTCCCCAGGAGAACGTTGGGCGCGAGTTGGATATGGAGGCCATGGTGGAGATCGACGAGCACCAGCCGTAGTAGTACTATTTGTTTTGTTTAATTAAGAGCGTTGTTCTTTAATTTGTTAGACTAATGTTTAGGACAGCTAGCTCTGTTTAATTGTTGAACTTGCTCGATTAAGAAGTGTGGGTGTGTTGTAGTCTCCTCTGTGTACCCAAATCATGCAATGACGTGGATGACCACTGTAACCAGGGAAATTCGAACCAAAATTTTTGACGTTCAAACTCATCACACATGGTTTAAGCTATCTGAATTGTTTGTGATGTTCACATATCATACACAGTTCTGAATAAGGGACCGTGTCTGATGACACTTTGCGCGCCAGTTTTTTCGCTGAAGCGATTCCAAATTTTTGGCTTCTGCAGAAATATCAACCTCCCCGCCCCTCCCCCTTACCAAAATACACATTTCCCCTGTTTCCGCCTTCCTTTCCATGTTGAAACCTTCACTGCTTGCTTGTAGTGTCATCACCTCGCTGGCGACCCTCCTTCACGCTGCTCGGCCTCGCCTATCCAGGCAGGTAATCCACACCCGACCCCCATCCTCCTCCTCCTTCCACATCCCACATGCCCCGGCCACCGGCGCAAGCGCGAGACCTTCTACCGAAATCACCAACCCCTCCACCAAATAAGTGCCGCCCTAAGCCATAGTGCACACAGTTTAGCCAGGATCTCAAGGAGCATTTGGCGGCGGAGAAGCAAATCGTGGCCGCACGCGCGGATGAGGTGATGATGTCTACCATTCATACCGACCCCCAGATCTTGGAGGAGCACCTTGCCATTTGCTAGCTACGCTGGTTAAGCATGCTCGATTTACCTGTTTCGTGTGCTGCTCCTGCCTTTCCTTCACAAATTCTAGTGAATTGTGCTATCCAATTTTACCATGCAATCTGTTGCTCTGGTGCATATGTTCTATATGTCGTGCAGTGTGGTGCTCACTTATTATTTGTTTTTTAATTAATTGTCGTCTTCAGTTAACTGTTTGGTTCAATTCTGCCAATGTGATGTTCAATTCTTCAGGTTGCAATTTTGTATTGTCTTCCATGTGAGAAATAAATCGAATTTATCTTTACAAAATACATGAGAAACGAATATAATTGTTATATTTCCAAGTTGTCAAGCATGCTTGGTTTGGTTATACATTGTGCAATGTGGTGCTTAGTTAACGTTTGGTTCATTTGTGTTGTGGTATTTAGTTAACTGTTTGGTTCAATTCTGCAACGCGATGTTCAATAGTTGTGGGTGCATTCTGTTATTGTATACCTTGTGAAGAATAAATTGAATTTGGCTGTAGTAAATACATGAGAAACAAATACAATTACTATATTCCCAAGTTGTTAAGCATGCTTGGTTTGGTTAACTGTCTGATCTTCTATTAGGAGTATGTTATATTGTGTAATGTGGTGCTCAGTTAATATTTGGTTCATTTGTTGTGGTGTTTTCTTAACTGCATGCTTCAATTCTGCAATGCGATGTCCAATTGTTGTGGCTGAATTCTTTTATAGTATACCATGTGAGAAATAAATCGAATTTGGCTGTACTGAATACATGAGAAACAGATATAATTGCTATATTTCCAAGTTGTTAAGCATGCTTGGTTTGGTTAAATATCTGATCTTCTATTAGGAGTATATTATATTGTGCAATGTGGTGCTTAGTTAATGTTTGGTTCATTTGTTGTGGTGTTTAGTTAACTGCTTGGTTCAATTCTGCAATGCGATAATGACTCTCCTCATGATGGTCTCTCCACCTCCCCTCTCCACCTCTCCTCACCACCACCACACCACCACCACCGTAGCTACCATAGATCATGGCGATTGCTAGCTCTTTGACCTATGGAGGAGCTCCTACATTGGGACTTTGGCCCTGGCCTTGCCTTGGCCGATCAGGTGAGAAGATTATTTGGCTCTACGGTTCATTTCTCCCCCTCCCAAGACTGCAAGGAGTTCTTTTGGTGGTCTCCTTCTCTTCGGCCTCTTTCCCACTCTCTCCTGATTCTGTGGGCATTGCTCTACAATGCTGCATTGGTGGAATTAGCTCTGGTTTCAATGTGATCCAACTTCAACCTCGGTCATTTCGGTTTTCGGTTGCTAATAACAAAGTGGGACATTTTATTTATGGCCTTCGGGATCGTATATGGCCGGATTTCATTTGCCATTTTCATCTGTTCAATGGTCGTTTTCGCCCTATCACCAACTCCACCAAGAAGTGGCATGCAGATGAAACTTTGCAGGAGTTGGCAAGTCATAGACCTATCGCTGTGAAATCTTCACTGCAATTTTTACATGATAATGCTCCTTCTGTTCGTCCATCACCCTCTCCGTTAAGCAAATTGGGACTTATTCATCTGGATCATATGGATTTTTTGGACAAAAATGCTGCGGAGGCCTCATCATCCCAGGTTCAAAATTCAAATGCTCATTCTAGTGATGGAACGAAGAATTTGGCCAATCAGCATTTATTACATGGCTTTGGTGGTGCCTCCACTTTGTCGGAATATTCCTCCTGTGAGGCTGATTTAGCGGACTATCATGATGGTATTTATCTCTCCTTGGGATCATTTAAATGTGTAGTGAATGTACCATACCCTTCACCCCCACAATGTTACATGACTTCGGCCTACAAATACGCTCCCCCTCATTCTAGTTGGCCGCCCATTCTTACGCCCAACCACAAAGCTGACCTGGCCCAGGCCCAATACAGCCCACAAGAGATCTCTGATCTATCAACCAAATGGGCGGTTTTATGTGCTAAATGTTTGCAGTGGGGCCACTCAAAAATTTCTTGCCTAGCTCGGATTATCTGCATTAATTGTTCAGCTCCTGGGCATAAATCAATTGCTTGCCCACACAAGTCTGATACGGCGGTCAAATCAATTAATCCCAAACCGTGCCCCGGATTTTCTGCGGTGGAGGATTCTATGCCCCTAGTCATACCAAAAGTGAAGGCTCGCTCTACCATCCGATGCACGGGCTGTGGTTTTTATGGACACGTGTTCAAATCCTGCTTCAAATCACGCCGCACACAAAAATGGAAATGGATTCCGAAACGTCACGCTGATTCCATTCCCTCCCCTCACGGTTCAGCTTCTGCCTCGGCCTCCTCACCACCTCCACCTATCGCTGTCACTCCACCGCCTCCTACCACCTCCGCTCTCATCACCGCAACAATGGCGAACTATCCCCTCAACCCGGTGCCGTTCCTCCCGCCGGGATGGGCGGTTGAACCTGGGCCGGCCAACAGGGTGGTTCGCAGTGGAATGGTCGTCAGTCCCATTCCGCCACTCAACCACGACTTCCTCGCCATTGCCGAAGCCAGCCACTCCATCCCGCTCCACCGCCGGGCTGAGATCCGTGACATTGTTGAGGGTATGCTGCATGAATCTCAACTCTTCACCACAGAGGCAAGTGACCATCCTTTTTGTATTGGCATATTTTGTTTTGTGGATGCTTTCACTAGAGATACTGCTGTGGCGACTCCGTTTGAGCTAGAAGAGGAAGATCTTTTGATTACCTTTGTTCCGCATAATGCCGCGCTCAATAGGTGTTCCACTACCTTTGGACCGCAATTATGGATTCTGTACTTTGGCTTCCCCTATGACTATCAGACAGAATTTTACATCAATAAGTTTGTCGGGGGTTTTGGTGGTCTGATCTCTTGGTACAATCCCCGGCAAGATAGAAGGTATGTTATGCTGCAAGTGCAAGTGATCCACATGTGTTTAATCCCCAAGAGTTTTGTTGTTCGTCAGTTGGGTGGCGCTTGTGACTGCTGGACCGTCCAAGTCACTATCCTCCGCAGCAGTGATTGGAATGCCATGTTGGCGGAGGTGCCGCCTTCTGGAGAAGAACCACCACCGCCCAACGGCGACCCGCATCCACTCTTTGGACCTGACATGACGGCGGAACAGCTGTATCAACAGCAAGTCCACAATTGGTTTGCCCAGAATGGGGCTCCACCACCGGCAGCTCACGCAGATCATCAGGGCCCGGATGATGATGAAGTTCAAATTGATGTTGTTTGGGGGGAATGGCCTGCTGTTGCTTCTCATCCTCCACAGTTGCCACCATATCTGATGAACTTTTAGGCCTGGCTTGCGGCTCAGGGCCTTTCTGTGCAGGATGGCATTGTTCCGGAGAACAATGTTGTGGATAGTGCTTACCAAGCTTGGAATGACTCCATCACTGTTTCTGACAGTTCCAGCTCTACCCAGGATGAGTTGCCTCTGGTTACTACTAGTCCTAGTGCCCCCACCCATGAAGATGAAGCTCTTGTGCCTGTAACTGTGATGGTGACAGTCCACAATAGCAGACTGAATTTTAGTCTGTCAGCTCAAGGAAATGAGGTCATGAACTTCTTGCTTGCTGCTCCTGCCCCTCGCAGGAAACTGAATGTTTTCCTTCTTGCTGCTATCCGCCCTATCTTGGCAACTTTTGGCCCTTGGAGTACTGGATATGGCATTAGAGCTGACAGCTCCCAAGTTGTAGTTCATATCTCTCTGATTGGTAATGATATCCAGCTTCAGCAGACTATTGTCACAGCACCTGCTCCTCAGCCAATCAGCCACTCCAATCTGATAATTGAAGAAATTACTGAAGATACTGTGCCACCTGCTGGTTCTGATGTCCCTATTATACCCATTGCAGAATATGGGAGGGACTGTGTTGTCACTTTGGAAACTGACATATCCCCATCTGGTTTGACTGTGCCACCAATGCATTCCTCGCCTATTATCACTTCTGCCACTGTGATTCGTTCACCACCTTCCCTCCTGAATGCCATTGAACCTATCCATATGAGCTCTGAATTTTCTAAAGACTGCAATACTTCAGAACACACCTTGTCAGAAACTACAGACTCGGAGAACAAGTCTACTGTCAGTACCTCCGCAGAGAACACTTCAAATGAGGTGGGACTGGTTCGTCAGGACAGGAAGAAGAAGCCCCTGGAATATGATGTGTCCACGCTGCAACGCAGTACTCGTGCAAATAAATACGATCGTTTAAAAGCCCCCTCCATGGCGGAAACACGGGTTAGTAAGAGCAAAGTGAAGGCGTGTGTCGTGCCTGAAGCCTCAAATGCCCCCAACACAACCTCAGCACACCAGATGGCGGTGCCCCCTCCAACTCCTGTCGCCGTGCTCCAGGCTGTGGGCACGACTCTCTGCGGCATTCCGCCTGAGGATCTCTCCACCGACAAGCTTATGGCGGACCAGGAGGGATCTTCTTCGTCATCTTCGACTTGAAGCAGCTTTTCATGCTGCCCAAACAGTAGTGGAACGTGCTTGTTTGGAACGTGCGCGGAATAAATTTAGAGAAAAAACGACTTGCTCTTAGAAATGCTATCATCACTAGTGGGTGCAATGTGCTTTGCTTGCAACAAACCAAACGCATGCATTTTGATCTGCCTTATATTAAAACTTTCTGTCCTAAGAAATTTGATAAGTTCTGTTATGTGCCCTCTCGAGGAGCCTCTGGTGGTCTTCTTACTATTTGGGTTGGCTCTGTGTTTGATGGTGCTGTTTGCTTCTCTGATTTTTTTTGCCTTGGGTATTACCTTCACTTCCAAACAGTCTGGCAATATTTGGCATTTATATAACATCTATGGGCCCTGTCAGAGAGATGATCGCCTCACTTTCACAAACTGGCTATATGACCTAGTGATCCCTGACACTCAAGACTGGCTACTTGTGGGTGATTACAACTTCATTAGGTCATCAGATAACAGAAACAAACCTGGTGCAAATGTAAATGACATCCTTCTATTCAATGACATCATTCGAGCACAGGCCCTAGTTGAGATACCCCTGAAAGGCCGGTTATACACCTGGAGTAATATGCAGGACGACCCACTCCTTGAACAACTGGACTGGTTTTTCTCTTCAAGCCATTGGACCCATACTTTCCCTAATACTACTGTCCTGGCTTTAGGCAAGCCCACCTCTGATCACTCGCCCTATGTTGTCCAAATTGAAACAACCATACCCAAGAGCAGAATCTTCAGGTTTGAAATTTTTTGGACCAACCACTCAAACTTCTTTGAGGTGGTTGCATCTTCTTGGGAGAAACCTAGCCATGCTAAAAATGCAGCTGCTGTTATCTGTAAGAAACTGAAAACCCTTCGATATGACCTTAAGTCCTGGAGTAAAGGCATCTCCAAACTGTCCATCCTAATCCAAAATTGCAACCAGGCTCTGCAAGAGCTAGATGGGTTGGAGGATCTGCGGCCTCTCACTTGACCAGAAGCCAACTTCAGACACATTGTCAAAGACCACCTCCTTAAATTACTGCAGTTTCAGAATCAATATTGGCGGAAAAGATGCACTATTAGGTACATGAAGTTTGGATCTGAGAACACCAAACTATTCCATGCTCTTGGCACTGAGAGATATCACAAAAATTCCATTGCCGCTCTCAAACTCTCAAACGGATCTATAGTTGTTGACCACAATGCTAAAGAAGATGCACTGTTCCATGAATATAAGCACCGACTAGGTCAGACACAGCCATCTCAAATGAAGTTCAACCTTGCTGCAATCATCAAACGAGTGGATGGTTTGGAAATCCTATCAGCCCCCTTTACTCATTCCGAGATTGATGCAGTTGTTCGAACCATGCCCAATGACAGAGCACCTGGCCCTGATGGCTTCAACGGGCATTTCTTGAAATCTTGCTGGCATATCATCAAACACGACTTTTACAAGCTATGTGATGAATTCTACAATGGCACTCTTGACTTGACAAGCATCAACTCAGGATACATTACTCTCATTCCAAAAAACAAATCCCCTGAGAGAGTGAATGACTACCGGCCAATCACTTTGCTCAATTGTTGCCTAAAACTCATAACGAAAATTTTGGCGAACAGGTTACAACAATTCATTCTGAAAATAATCCATAGGGACCAGTATGGATTTATTCGTACCAGAACCATTCAAGACTGCCTTGCGTGGGCATTTGAATATATATTCCAATGTCAACAGTCCACTGAACCGATCATCTTGCTTAATCTAGACTTTGCTAAGGCATTTGACACGGTTAATCACGCTGCTATGCTAGACATCATGCAACATATGGGTTTCGATGATCGTTGGCTGAATTGGGTCAGATGCATTTTTGACTCTGGCACCTCATCTGTTTTGCTTAATGGTGTTCCGGACCGTCAGTTTGTCTGCCGTGCGGGTGTAAGACAAGGTGACCCATTCTCCCTGTTGATTTTTGTGCTGGCGGCTGACCTTCTACAAGCTGCGATCAACGATGCTTTTCGCCAGCAGAAAATCCACTTACCAATTCCGGCTAGGGGCTCCACTGATTACCCTATCATCCAATACGCCGATGACACTATACTCCTAATGCCAGCCTGCCCCCAGCAGGTCATGAACATGAAACTTCTCCTCACGGACTATGCTGAATCCATTGGGCTTAAAGTGAACTTCAGTAAATCTCTGCTGATTCCCATTAATGTGGACGAGGCCTTAGCAAACCACCTTGCTCAGCTTTTGCAATGCACCGTTGGCACTATGCCTTTTACTTATCTAGGCTTGCCAATGGGGACTACGAAGCCCTCCATGGTTGACCTAATGCCCTTTGTGGAGCGTACTGAACGTAAATTATCGTCCACTCTTTAGATGCTGGACCAAGGGAGCAAGTTGACTCTTCTCAACTCTCTTATCACATCCATGTTGATATACCCAATGTGCACATTGAAGTTTCCACCCAAGCTAATTGAACACCTGGATAAGATACGTAGAAGATGCTTGTGGCGCAAGCAAACTGACCATGGCGAAATTGTCAACTCTTTGGCTGCTTGGGACCTCGTTTGTCGTCCAAAAACCCATGGTGGTCTTGGCATCATCAACATCAAAACACAGAACATTGCTCTCCTGCTGAAGTTTCTTCACAATTTCTACAACAAAAAAGATGTCCCCTGGGTTAACTTGATCTGGGCAACGTACTACAATAACAAAGTGTCGCATGCCACGGAGCCATGTGGCTCCTTCTGGTGGCGCGATGTCATGAACCTGTCTGACATATATCGCGGGATATCTACGGTGCATATTGGCGATGGGACAACTGTCCTTTTTTGGAAGGATTTATGGAAGGAACACATAACTCAAGATGCATTCCCGAGGGCCTTTTCCTTCACTAAATTGGAGGATGCATCGGTTGCAAGCTTTCTGGCAATCAATAACGTGCAGTCTGATTTTCATCTTCCCCTCTCTGTTCAAGCGCGAGAAGAACTCCGGCACCTTCAGGAATTTTGTGCTGACACGGAGCCTGATGTCGCCACAACGGATGTTTGGACCTACACATGGGGAACACAATATACCTCAGCAAAGTACTACAAGTTCTTCTTTCGAAATGTCATAGCTGATGATGCCTTCTCTTGGATCTGGAAATCCAAATGCACGATGAACATAAAGATCTTCACCTGGCTACTTCTGGCCGACAGAGTTAACACTAGAAACATGCTGAAGAGGCGACACTATCATGTGGGAGATGATGCCAACTGTTCATTATGTACCCAGCAAGAGGAAGAAACGGTTGAGCACTTATTCTTCAGGTGCCCTTTCAGTCAACAATGTTGGGACACTCTAGGCATCACATGGTCGAATGTTGGCAACAGACTTGCTCTTATCCATGAAGGGCGTCGTGCCTGGCAAACACACATGTTCATGGAAATCTTCATGTTGTCTGCTTGGAGCATTTGGAAGGAACGCAATGGCCTAATATTTAGGGGGGGTCCCACACACCCTTGCCTCATGGAGAGAGCGCCTTAAGGTTGACCTAGCCCTTCTTTGCCATAGGGTTAAGCCCTCCTTCACTGAGTTCATTTCTTTGTTCTTAGACACTACATTGTAACTCTCATCTCACTTCATCTTCTTCCTAAGATCAAAACCCCCACACCCATGTGGTATGTGGTGACTTTGATCCTAGGAATCATGAGCAATTGCTTATGAACTCCCCATGTAACTGTTCCTGATTAATATATGTCAGTAGGATCCTCTCCTACTGTCTTTGATTGTTCAAAAAAATTCTGCAATGCGATGTCCAATTGTCATGGGTAGAATTTTGTATTGTTGTGCATCTGAGGAATAAATCGAATTTGGCTGCACTTAATACATGAGAAACATATACAAGTGCTATATTTCCTAGTTCTTAATCATACTTGGTTTGGATAAATGGGTTTTCCATGTGGCTTAAATTAATCTGATGAATCTGCAATGTGCTTATTTTTTGTTTAACATATTTTACTGATAGCATGCGAACACTTACTTAACCTAATGACTAACTACCTTATATGTGTTGCAGGTAAACAATGGGAAGCACTGAGGTTTACAATCAAGGTTAAAACGTGCATGGTCCATTGTCTAATAGCACATTATTGTGCAATTGCAGTAACCATTCTAATATTTAGGTTTTTAACAATTTGGTCTTGCACATGTAGGCCTGCTGTCAGAGGTTTTGACCCACTGTTCGACGCTTTTTGCATATGGGGAAATGAGTTGTCCATGAATATCAGTCAAGTCAAGAAACTCAAAAAGATTGTTAGGATAAAGAAATTAGCGACAAAAAACAACAAGATCTTTGTCTGCACAATGAAGAAGACATCAGTTCACTACAGGATGGTACTAACTATTATACCTTGCCTTTTTTATTCCTTTGTCCCATTCCCAATAGAGAAGATATTTATGCACATCCTTCTTTTCAGGCCTTTCCAAAGCAGTTCATTGATGATTACCTCTCAAACCACTTGTATGGTCAGGAGGAAGGTATTCATACAACACCCACAGTTCAATATTGAAGTGTTCCTGAAGAGGACGAAGGATGGACGGTCAATCATCCACAGGCACTGGCCTAAAGTTACAAAGACCTTCAACATCAATGAAGGCTCAATATTCGCCTTCTGCTTCAGCAGTCTTCCAGATGAGATACATTTGTCTATGTACCGTCTATGATGCTAATTTCAAAAGGTTATAGATGTTGCATGTGAAACTTGGTGCTGGTGTAGTTGTGTAATGGGGTAGCTAAGTGCTGAAGCTATATGATGTTGTACTCTGATGTATTTCAATTATGAAAATGAAATATATTGTGTGCTTAATATGAAATGTCAATTAGATTAATAAATGGATTATTAATAATCACATAATTAGCCTGCTAATTGGGTTTTTCTATTCAAACAGTTATTGAGAAAACACCGTGTGCGATGCATTCCATAACGCGCACAGTTTCTAGGAATAAACCGTGTTAGATTAATGAACAATCACACACGACATCCTCTTGAAAACTGTTTACGTTAGGCCACCTAGCGCAAATGTTTATCACATAAAAACTGTGTGTGGTGGACAACCCTTGACACACAGTTTCTTCTGTGCATCGTGTGTGATGCATTCAATAACACAAATGATAAAATTGTTAATACTGTGTGTAATGGAAATGTTAACGATTTAACGGGGAAAATTGGGTGTGATGTACTTGCGAACAGAAACGTTTTCCTTGGAGCGACTATGTGGGATGTATATATGAATGGAAATGTTTAGCAGTGACTGACTTTGTGGGATGTACTTGCGACCGGAAATGATTTCGCCTGTATAACTATATTTTTTAGCTCTACTGTACGTATTTCCCTATTTGAGCGCTCGCCGGTCGCACACGGCCTCATTTTGCCGAGCGTGTGTGCCAGGAAGGCATGTCCCTGACGGTTTCTGGGTCGTGTGGGAAGGACCCCCCTATCGCCCACACTCACTAGGCAACGGTTCCAAATGTCGTTGCGAAAAGGGGTTAAAAACCGTTTGTATAGCACCTCGCTGTACTAGTGTATGTTTTTATCCATGAAAGCTATTTGTGTCTTTTGATCTCTTATATGCATGATTACATATGGCCTCGTATTTCTTCTTCGAATCTTTGGTTTAGTTAGGCCAACTAGATCAATTTTTCTTGTCATGGGAAGAGGTGCTTTGTGATGGGTTCGATCTTACGGTGCTTGATCCCAGTGACAGAAGGGGAACCGACACGTATGTATCATTGCTATTAAGGATAACAAGATGGGGTCTATTTCTACATAAATAGATCTTGTCTACATCATGTCATCATTCTTATTGCATTACTCCATTTCTCCATGAACTTAATACACTAGATGCATTTTTTATAGCAGTCGATGTGTGAAGTAATAGTAGTAGATGCAAGCAGGAGTCGGTCTACTAATCTTGGACGTGATGCCTATATAATGATCATTGCCTGGATATCATCATGATTATTTGAAGTTCAATCAATTGCCCAACAGTAATTTGTTCACCCACCGTATGCTATTTTTCTCGAGAGAAACCACTAGTGAAATCTACGGCCTCGGGGTCTCTTCTTTATTATATTTTCCTTCGCAATCTATTTTTATTTTATTTCATTTTTAGATCTATTAATCCAAAAATACAAAAATACTTTGCTGCAATTTATTATTATTTATTTTATCTCACGTTCCCATGAGATCTATTTATCCAATCTATTACAATTTTACCTATCTTTTTACAAGTGAGGGATTGACAACCCCTCTCTTACGTCGGGTTGCAAGTATTTGTTCTTTTTGTGCAGGAGCTGTTTACGTGGTATTGCATGGTTCTCCTACACGTTCGATAACCTTGGTCTCATTACTAAGGGAAATACCTACTGTAGCTGTGCTGCATCATCCTTTCCTCTTTGGGGAAATACCAACATAGTTCTAGCCGCATCAGTTGTCTGACTCTTTTGCTACTCGTTATTTGCATGCCCTGATCTTAAATTTACATGCTCATGCATGCACAATTTCGTCAGACACCAATTTTCATCATGCATTCAAATTCTTCAATATCTTATGATCATGCATGATTGGGTTCCAAGATATAGGGGTGATCTCCACAATTTTAACCTGCCATGTGCATTTGCAATCTAAAGCAAATTCTTCATATGCACATCTTTAGGGGGAGTTCCTCAATATCTTGTAACCAATTTCTTCATACTTTGTACTTACACTTCCATTATTTACTCCCATTGAAAACCTAACCAATTTTTCATCAATCACCAAAAAGGGGGAGATTGTAAGTGCATCAAGTGCCCCCCTTGTTGTTTTGGAGTACTGAAGACAAATAGGTTGAGGGACTAAAGTGTTTGTGAGTTTACATACAAGATATAGTCCCTGAAGATTTGGTTTAACACATGGAAGACAACCCCTAAAAATGGATTTATTCAAGTCAAGAATTTGGTGATGAAAGTGGTACGGCCTTTGAAGAAATTGATGTGAAGACTATGGAGCTTGAAGACTTTTGTTTTCGTAGTTTCTTTCTTCTTACTTTGAGTCATAGGAAAAATCGTACTGTTAAAGGGGGTCTAGGTGAGTCATAGTTCACATTTCCAAAGTGATGCTTAAAACTATACATACACAAGCTGCTTTGAGTGCAGCCTTTGGAAATCTCTGAAATAGCTGACAAATTTGCTAGTGACAGTGACGAAGTTCGTCTGGTCGCTGACAAATTTGGTCGGGCTGAGGATTTAGGATTTCACCAGTGCGATCTGCCGATCGTGAGGAAATGAGTCACCCAACGAATTTGAGAGTTCAAATTATGATCGTCGTTGTGCCACGGGCCAGCTGTCGAGTGGAGCCTTATCCTGACAATGGTCATGTCAAGGGCATTTATGACAATTCATGTCGGGTCGCCCCCCACAACCACTTGTTGGCTGGCTTCTCAGAGACAACATAACACTTGTCATTTGAGAGCGACCCATCCTCTAACGATTGGACAGAATCCCAACTGAGGAAAAGGCCACCAGAGCCAAAGTGATTGAGCATCAATAAAGATATTGATCTGCGTGATCCAACACATGTTACCTTTGATGACTGTCGTTCTTCCAGACGGTTAGGTGTCATGTTCTGAGCACCCAAGAGTCATTGTGGTGTGTCGATGAACAAGTCTATGAAGGTTTTGGAAGTCTACCTTGAAGAGTTACCATGAGTGATTGGGCTAGGTCTAAGTGACCTAGCTCAAGAGGAAAACGATGATGACTGTGTGTCCTCTGAGTTCATCTGAGCCGCCTCAACCAGACGTACTGTTGATACACCAACTGGAACTGGTCTACCAAATCATTGTGTCTTCATCGAGCCTACCTGGTTTCAAATTCCTCAACCCTTACATTTACGTTATTCCGTTGTTGAAGAATTTGTGATCTACCTTCTGACAAATTTGAACCGAGGAATTTCATCATGTTGTCTTTTGTTTCTTTAGTTCACTTTATTCATGCTTGTATGATTACACGTTCTTCACCTATATGTGTCTTATATGCATGCTCTCTGTCTCTGTGATAATTTAGTTTCCTTTTGTTTCTATTTCTTCACTCTGGTCTTCGTCAAATTCATCAGAATTTGACAAATTTCTAAAAATCTCCCATTCACCCCCTTCCCTCTGGGAGTAAACTTGCGGTTTTAGAGGGTTGAGCAGTTTCGCCTAGTTGGTTAGATAGAGAGAGAGAGAGCAAGAGAAATATGTACGTACTTTTTTGTGGGTAAAAGATTTACTCCTACGTTTATAACATGCATGAATGTGTAGTGGACACCTTTAAATCATTTAGAGGACAAGATAAGATGTAACACGAGTGAATGTGTACTAGACACCCGCAAAAAAGTGTATTGGACATAGTTTTAAGGGGGCTAGAGAGTGTGTGTGCGTGTGCGTGTGTGAGAGAGGCACATACAGAGGGGATTGTGTGATGGACTTATACCTGGAGAACTGGAGACTGACAGATGGGCCGGCCATTTCTTTTCAGTGGTTCCTACTGTCCAATCATAATGACTGATGGTCTCCAAAAGAATAGTATGGTGGCATGGAGTACTATTGTACTGTATGAGGGAGAAGCGGATTGAATGAAGAGTGATGGTTGCTCGTCCGTCCAACTTATTGTCGGGTCTATGTCATTTTACGGCCCATTGGTCATTATACGACTATGGAGAGTCTCAGTTGTCACTACAAAAAAAGACACATCCGTGACATTTTGGGCCGAACGAATTTTTTTTCTGTCATACATATGACACTTCTATCATGATAAATGTGAAAAAACCCGGTATCATCATAGATGTGGTGGGCTCCTACTTCTATGACAAAAAATCATGACAAAAAATGGGCTTTTCGTCTTGGGCGGGCCGGAGACGCAGCTGCATGACATTCTTTGGGCCGTCCATGACAGAAAAAACCGTGGTAGAAGCAAGGGGGAGGAAAATTTCGGGGAGTTGCCGGTTACGGTGGGAGGTCGGGGGCGGAGCGAGCGCGTTTCTCTCGTACGTACGCGCGTGTGTGTGAGACGTTGGCTCTAACTGAAGGCGAGCGAGGCGTTGGGCTCTAACTGAACCCGAGCGATTGCACTGCACGCTACGTGTTACTGAACTCGAGCGATCGATTGATGGCTGTTAACTGAACCCGATGGAGCGATTCATTCGCTACTGCTGCTAGTG